>NC_041381.1:165930406-165978271 GCF_002162155.2 Triticum dicoccoides
TGTAAAATATTCTTTGTCCAAATTTTCTTTCATAGCCATGATTGGCATATGTGGGTCACCATGTTCAAGTGTGTGATTTGGAGGTGGTGGGAAAAATCACATTTTTTTCAAAAACTGGCTTAAGTTAGATCAAATGGCCCCTCCGGAATGCGGTCATTTTTTCAACCACCTCCAAATGACCTCAACTTTGGCACACATGATCTATTGCACAAACAAAGGTGGGTTTCCAAGGTTTTCTATTTTTTCAAATTTTTTATTAATTTATAATGCCCTCTAGACTGACTGGTTAAAACATCGGTCTATACCTCAGGGGGCATTGTAAAATATTCTTTTTCCAAATTTTCTTTCATAGCCATCTTTTTGAATATTTATATTTTCTTTCATAGCCAACTTTGGCACACACATCATTTTGAATATTTATATTTTCTTTTCATATAAATAAGTGACATTTTCAAAATTCTAATAAGTAGGGTAATATAACTTTATTACAAAATAAAGTAGATCTTATTTCAAATTCCTTTTTTTGCACACATTATTTTTAACTAGTATTACATTACTCTTCTAAATTTACATTTAATTCCTTCACACTTTGATGATGGAATATTTGCTCTCTAATTGCAACATAGGTTCAAATGATGGAACATTTGATCTTTTTGCTTATTCAAATTATGCGTTGATGGAATGTGTGAGGATGAACAATTATCAGTAACTTTACTAAACCCCATGTACTATAATTCATGACAGCCATTTTGGAACATTGCCACATTCAATATTTGGTATAATTGGCACATGGGCACAGCCTGTTGCACTTGCCCACAACATAGACAAGTGTTGCAGCATGTCTCAAGCAACACTAAAGCGCCATTTGTGATCATTGCACCATCGAAACAATAACTAAACATGAAGGAAGCATTCACCACCAATAAAGATAAGGCCACACATATATAGATAGCATTCTAATAGGTAGCAGGCAGTTCACAACACATCCAGTTCAAACACACAATACATTACATTACATTACATTAAAATAGCAAGTTTTCTAGCAGTTCAGACCCAGATCCATCTTCCGATGATCAGCATGATGTACGACTAATTATCAGGGTTTCTTAGGACCTTCAGGAGGGCAGAATGCTGACCAATGATCTTGTAGTCATGACTGGACATCGATGTAGCCCGGCAATCTTCCATCAGATGCTCCAATAACCCAGACCTGGGCTTGGGCTTGCTGCAGTAGGGGCACCGGTACTTTCTATTCATCCAGTTGTAGTACTTAGCAGGTCCTTGGGCCCTGATCTTCAACTCCTCATTCTCTTTAAAGGACTCGACGTTCCCCTCGACCACATCATCTCCAGATTCATACTGCACACATTAATGACTGACATTAATACATTATGCATTCAAATACTATAAACATCTAACACTAACTCAATGCAAAAATAACATTTCAACTAGGCCTTACCTCGTACGGCTCATCCTCATCACTGTCATAGGGTAGTACCCAGATGAGTCCCACTTCCTCTTGTTGCCAACAAGATCCTCCTTCTGCTATATTGTCAACCAAGCAAGTCATTTACAAAGGAATTGAATTGCAGTTCAAATAATGTCATTACAAACAAGTTGATTTTGCATAATGATGGAAAGCTCCTAACTATATTGAAAAGGTGCACAGGTTACACATGGTATGTACATTTCAACAACTAATTCATAGACTATATATGAAGCTATATAGATACTAAACAATAGGATTATGAACATACAAGTTCATTCATATGGCCATACAAATTCAGATTTTGCTTTTCAACATGCATATGAAGGTATAAATGAATATCATTCCTCTCTTATTAACCAATGAGATAGTAGTTTTTGACAGACAATGCAAATAGGACCTTTATATATAACTTCACAAACATGTCAGGTTTTCATTTCATTTGTAAATATTAATAAATAATTAGTTCAGAGCAGTTCTTAATGAGCACTCATATGTCAGAATAAGTGAAATGGTGAAGCCTAACTCCTACATCTAATTAAAATGCACTAACTCCAGCATCGAATTAAAAAACACTAACTCCTAGATCCACTGGAACATTGAATCACAAAATTTACTTACATATATCATTGGATATAAATGAATCCACAACAAATAACACTAACTCATACATCTAATTAAAATATCATAACTCTTACTTCTACTGCATCATTCAGTCACACCATTTAATTACATTTAGCTCTGCCTATAAATGAATCCAATACAAAAGAAACCTAACTAAACATCTAATTAAGAAACACTAACTAGTACATCTACTACATCGTTCAATCACATAATCTATATAACTGTCTATAAATGAATAATACAAATAAACCTTAACTAATCAACTAATTAAAAAACCATAACTACTACATCTACTGGATGATTCAATCATAGATCATACATATAACTGGCTATAAATGAATCCAATACAAGAAAACCCTAACTAAACATCTAATAAAAAACCCTAACTACTACATCTACTAGATGATTCATATGACATTCATGCATGGAGTTATGCAACAACAATTTAATATGAGTTGGTCATCTGGCATAGTTGCATGTCTAGCAAACCTACTTATGGTTCACTTTATAAGTACAGGAATCCTACAGATAAAAAATAAACCTACCTACAATTTGAGTTTATGGATAATGAAGTGAAGCTCCTAACTATTTTGAAATTGTGCACTAGTTAAATGTACTGTGTTCATTTCAACAATGAATTGATACACTTCTGTCACAGAAAGTAGGATTTAAACCTCATTTCTACAATATCAACTTTAATAGATACACTGGGTAGCTGCTTAGCCCATGTCGTGGCCCACTGAGTGAATATGCACAACAAATCTAACAAAATATACAGCACATGACAGAATCTGGGCACATGCAGCAATCCAGATTCTAATATAAATAACCTAACTCTCATTATGATGTCTCTAGCATTCAATCACGAATCAACTTGAAAAAACCCTAACTCTGAAATGGGGTTCACCATTCAATCAAAAAACCCTAAAAAGAAGAAGGGGGTGCCGCAATCAATCACAAATCTACTATAAAAAACCCCATCTACTAAATCTTCTGCTTATCTGCTACAAGTATGAAAAGAGGGGAACGAGAAGCATTACCACATCCACCACCTGCTTGCCGCTCGCCTCCGCACCTACATCCAGTGCGCCGCTAGACGCCGTCACCACCAGGTCTGCGACGATGGAGTCTGAGCCCATCACCCCCTGCGCCACCAGATCTGCCGCCGCAGGGACCGATCCAGCGACTGCGGGTGCAGCATCTCCCGCACCACCGATGACGACAACTTCTTGGACGGCATCTGCGGCGGTCTCCGTGCCCTCGACCACATCTCCGTGCGCAGCGATGGCAGCGCCACGACCTTGCTCCATCGAAGCCTGAGAGAACCCGCCGGAGAGAGGGAGGCGGTGGGGTTGAGCAAGTCGGTGCGGTGGCGGCGCGATGGAGACGAGGGGGAGACGATGCGGCAAGGAGAGAGGGACTGAGCCGATTTGGGGGTAAATGGTGGGTGCGATGCGGCCGGTGGTGGTTCCCCTCCCTCTTTATAGGATGTGACATTTTTGGAAGTTTTCGTGTGCCGCGTGGCCGCGTGGCTAGCCCACGACCGCCGCCGCCCACGCCCACGACCGCAGCACGTGACAAGGGAAAACGAATCGCCCACATACAATACATGTATACCCTCGGTGTACAAAAGTAATCGGGCCGGTGCGGGCTTGTACAGGGCTGTACGCGTGCCGATGCGGGCTTCTACAGGGCTGTACGCGCGCTCTCCTCGGGCATAAAAGACGATTGTTCCCCTCTTCACGAAGTGTTTTTGACAGATCTCAGCCGTCCTTGTGTTTCCCCCCCTCGCGTTCAACCCAGGGGGGAGCACCGGAGCAGAAACGAGTGTACGGGCATTGTCTGACTCGCGTCTCAAAAGTGTATTGGAAGCGTATAAGCATTATCTGGCTTGTGTATTGCTAGTATCGGGCTATGGTTTGACCATTGACTCGCGTCTAGCTAGCTTGTGCACAGACATAGTCTAGGTTGCTTATGGCTTATGAGGATGTGAGCATGTGCACAGTAGCACGCCGCAAAGAGGTAGGCAGCCGAGCAGGTAGAGGTGGCGGTGGTGGCTTCATGGCCAAGCCGAGGCGGTCCAAGCAAGAGGAGAGCTCGACAGCGGCCGGAGTAGGAGCTCGACAGCGGCAGTGGACGACGCTCGAGGAGCTCGAAAAGGTCTGGACGGGCATTAGCATTGAGTATGCACGTACGGGCGTCTCCCGGGGAAGAAAACAAGGTGGAGACGGTGCGGCGGCCGACACCGACGGTGCGGACGCGCCGTCCCGCACGGCCGTCCGGGGGCATGTTGATGTTGAACCCCCGAGCTTCCGAGTGGACGATGGTGATCCGTGGTGGTGACAACGGAGAGGGAGAGGCCGACGGCGAGGACGCGCTACCTCTCACGGTCGCTCTAGGGGCGTAGCGATGTCGGGCCCCCAAGCGCTACCAGAGAGACGACGCGACGTCGTGGCAGAGATGGTGAAGATGGCGATGCCGAGGGCGAGGACGCGCCGCCCCTTGCGGCCACTCCGGGGGCGTGTCGATGTCGAGCCCTCGACCGCTACTGGAGAGACGGCGCGTCGCCGCGGCAGAGATGGTGAAGACGGAATTGGTCCCGCCCGGACTGCGAAACCAGCAGCAACATGGTAGCATAGTACCGCCCCACGGTGGGCGCCAAATGTCGTGGTATTCTCATGGGGGGTGTAAGACGACATATGCCACAAGGTGGCTTCGTGTGAGGGCAAGACTGCTGCTGATAGGCCCGGGAGCGGGTATGCGAATAGCACGCGGTAGTTTACCCAGGTTTGGGGCTCTCCGGAGAGATAATACCCCTACTCCTGCATGTCTGAGTATATGTAGTATATCTGGTACAGAGTGCTCCTGGAACTGTGTCTAAGCTCAGTGCCATATTCATCTGGCTATGTATATGCCTCATATGTGGCATGCTAGTGGCCCGCCATGCTCATGGTCGTGAGCATGTGTGTGATCAAGCGTGAGTGCATGTGAGAATGGGGGAGTGGATGGATGGATGGCTAGCTTATATAGTGTGGGGGTAGCTTAGGAAGTAAGCTATGTAGGTATGGTAGCTAGCTAGCTAGTGGCATGGTGGAATGTCACACTTGTCCCCTGGGTCACTTCATGAATAGTGCCCAGGGACAAGTGTCACTGTACATGATGGCTGGGGTGACACGTGAATAGTGCCCGGGTACGGCCCGTCTCGTCGATGTCGGGTCAGGCTGCAGCGGCAGCCGGCTGGTTGGCGCAGTCGGCAGCCGGCTGGTCGCCGCAGTCGGCAGCCGGTAGCCGGACGGACAAAGCAGTCAGACGGGGAGCTAGCAGGCACGGCCGGGCAGTCGAACTGAGGGGCTTTGCTAGCCCTAATGTCTTGATTTATTGTCTTGCCGTCTTCGGGGTACCCGTGGCCAATTACTCCGACAACCGTTGCTTCTGCTTCTTTAGACTTCTCGCAGTGGCCATAAGCTTTCTGTGGAGGTTATCTCGTTCCAAACGTGTCTTCGGGATGATGAGTGCATCATCGTCCGCACTGTGTTCTTGTCCCGGGGCGGTTTGATGAATTCGTCCCTCGGAATCATTGTGATCAGGCGTCTACTCCGAGCTGTGTTCGGCGTGACCTGGCTCATCCTGCTCCATTGCTGGGTTCATATGGTCATTGTTGCCTTTGGAGTTGACTGGGGTGTCGATCTTTCTAGCGCCGTTATCGCTATTTTTACTGTTGCTGCACTTGGAGCGGCGTCTGCACTGTCGTTTTGGCTTTTGCCCGGGGGTTTTGTCCTCCGGTTTGTCGCCGTCGTCCTCCTTAGGCGTACCCACCATGTATATATCATATGACGAGGTGGCAGTCCAGCGCCCCGTTGGTCCTGAATTGTCTCATGCACCGACGTCCATACCGTCGGTATCATCGGAGTCGAAGTCAAGCATGTCTGATACATCATCGACAGTGGCTATGAAGTGGGTGGTGGGTGGGCAATGGATTTCTTCGTCACCTTCTTCCCCCTTGAGCCAGACATAGTTCGACCAAGAGTCTTCTCACAAAGAGAGAGACTTTAATGAGTTCAGCATGTCGCCAAAGGGCGGGTGTCGGTGTCAAAACCGGCGGATCTCGGGTAGGGGGTCCCGAACTGTGCGTCTAGGCGGATGGTAACAGGAGACAAGGGACATGATGTTTTTACCCAAGTTTGGGCCCTCTCGATGGAGGTAAAACCCTACTCCTGCTTGATTAATATTGATGATATGGGTAGTACAAGAGTTGATCTACCACGAGATCAGAGAGGCTAAACCCTAGAAGCTAGCCTATGGTATGATTGTTGTTCGTCCTACGGACTAAAACTCTCCGGTTTATATAGACACTGGAGAGGGCTACGGTTACACAGAGTCGGTTACAATGGGAGGAGATCTACATATCGTACCACCAAGCTTGCCTTCCACGCCAAGGAAAGTCCCATCCGGACACGGGACGAAGTCTTCAATCTTGTATCTTCATAGTCCGGGAGTCCAGCCAAAGGTCATAGTCCAGCCATCCGGACACCCCCTAATCCAGGACTCCCTCAGTAGCCCCTGAACCAGGCTTCAATGACGACGAGTCCGGCGCGCAAATTGTGTTCGGCATTGCAAGGCGGGTTCCTCCTCCGAATACTTCATAGAAGATGTTTGAACACAAGGATAGTGTCCGGCTCTGCAAAATAAGTTCCACATACCACTGTAGAGAGAATAATATTTACACAAATCTAATCTGCTGACGTATTCCGTAGTGTGACATCACGCTACGGCCAAGCCTTTGTTCGAATCGTTTCACTGTTCCACCTCAGTGCGTTTAGCGAGGTGGTTTCCTTGGCACGTCTTGTCGAAGCAGAGATCATGTCCCCTCATTCCGGGATTCTCATCAATACGGGCGTGGGTAACCCAACCGCACCATTAATCGCGGCGCTTGGGAGATAAGCGAGTTTTACTAGGCTGGTGGGGGCTCATAGTTTCGGCCGCCCATATAAGGGGATAAGGATCTACCCTTTCCATCTACGCCTTCTTCCTCCTTCGCTTATCTATTCCTGCGCACTCGAGCTCCAGCGCCCAAGTCCGCACTTCCCACCTCAACCTTCTCCAATCATGTCCCGAGCAGGAGGTAGATGGATGGCCTCCACCGTCACGGAGGGGCACATCAAAAAGTTGAGGAAGGTCGGATACTTGTCTAACGACATCACGCACCGGCTTCCAGATGAGGGGCAACTCATCCCCACCCCTAGGCCCCATGAGAGGGTCGTGTTTCTCCCCCATTTCCTCCGCGAACTGGGCTTTCCTCTTCACCCGTTCGTCCGGGGGCTCATGTTCTACTATGGCCTGGACTTCCACGACCTAGCCCCGAACTTCATCCTCAACATCTCGGTGTTCATCGTCGTGTGTGAGGTATTTCTCCACATCCAGCCCCACTTCGGCTTATGGCTGAAGACCTTCAATGTCAAGCCGAAGGTTGTGGGCAGCCGACAAGCGGAGTGCGGAGGCGCCATGGTGGGCAATATAGCCAACATTACATGGCTCGAGGGCGCCTTCGTGGAAACCATCAAAGGGTGGCAATCGGGGTGGTTCTACATCACCGAGCCGCGTGACCCTGAATGGGCAGTGGCCCCCGAATTCCGATCTGGCATCCCCACATGGCTCACCTCACGACGGGCCTGTCGTGGGGTAATTCGGCAGAGGTGACCGGACTTCAAACCTGCATCAAAGACCTGATCGACAGGAAGGTTAAACTCGTCACCGTAGTCCAGGTCATGCTCTTCCGCCGGATCCTCCCGTGTCAACAACAGGCTTTTAATCTATGGGAATTCGACCCGGCCCAACACCAAACTTTGTCCAGGCTCTTCGACACAACGCACGAAGATGCCTGGAAGGTGCTTTTCAAGAGCTCCGAGGTTCACCCTCCCATTACCGAGGAGCGCGAATTCTGCGCGAAGCGTCAAGCCAGCGCAGTAAGCTCAATTTTCCCATTACGGGGTATTTGTTTTCCATAGTTTGACTCTATGCGGCATCTAAACTCCCATCCCTTTAACATGACTGGCAGAAGAAGGCCGGACAGATCAACTGTCCAGCTCCTTTGCCCGAAGACCCAGCGGACGCCCGTTTGACAAAGCTGCTGGTTCCGGCACCTCACGTGGTGCCGGAGAAGAAGGCCAAGAAGAAGGCCACGGGGACTCGAAAGAGTTCCCGATGCCTGGTGGTGTCCGATTCATCGCCCGACGACCCCGAAGCACCCTTCGCCTCCGAAGACGAGGAGGAGGAAGAAGAAGCCTCTCCCCCTTCAGCGGGGAGAGGAAAGAAAAGGAAGGCCGCCCCAACTGGGGAGGCCGGAGGGTCTAAGAAGGGGAGGACCCTTCTACCGGACTACGCCTCCGACGCCGAACACGGTGGAGAGGAATGGCCATCCAAGGTCAAGCCCCTGGCAAAATCGTAAGTATCCGGATACTAGAATAACTTATGGCGCTCCTCTATTGTACAGTACCTTCTAACACCGGATTCAATCATGCAATCCGCCCAAGGCTCAGCTCGGCGATTCGTCGAGCGGCTCCCTGGATTCGTCGGATGTGAATAGTGCTTCACTCCCGACGGCCTCCTTCCCTCGCCCTACGGACGACACCGAGGTGGAGTCCCAAAAGGGACTAAACCAGGGGGAGGTGGTCCTGGAGGTACCGCAAGGTGACCTCCCGGACTCCAGGCCCAAAGGGGATGAAGCCCCAGAGGGATCTAAGTCCGGCCCTGGGCCGGACACCGCTCCGGAACCTTCAGTGGTTCCGGAGTCCGGCAGGCGGCCCCTTCGCAAGAAGGGCAAGCCTACGACCCCGGCGGCCTCCGTCCAACCGGAGGCGCCGGACAATTTGCCGGAGGTGCTTAATGGCGCCTCCATCAACGAGGAGCACCGCACTGTTATGAGTGTGGTGATTCAGAAGGTTCAGTCCGCCAAGAGCGGGCTGACAGAAGCCTATACTAGCCTTCTAACAGGCTTTGAGGTATGTATTTAAAACATATAAAAATGTTACCGCATAGACAGTAGCCCCTGATGCTCAGTTTGGTGTTCGGAAGGAAAAGCCGGACTGAGGATCTACAAAAAAGATATACGCAGGAGTCTAACATAAATATGTCAATATGGGAATGCAGGCTGCGCTGCTGACCTCTGCCGCACTGACTGCGGAGGTTGATGCATTGAAGCAGAGCCTCGAGCGGTCAAGAACGAGCTCGGCCATGCCAAGAAGCAGCTCAAGGACAAGGAAGGTATGTAATACCTTATGTAATTATATAAAAAATACCTGGTTGCATATAATGACAGGACCAACATGAATGTTGCAGGGGCCATATCCGAGGTGGCGACCCTGAAGGAAGCGCTTTCCAAGGCCGAAGACAGTGCGGCCATGGAGCGCACTAAGCGAGAAAAGCAAGAGGCACGGGTGGTGGAGGTGCGGCAAGAGCTTGATGCTCTTGTGAAAAAACATGAGAGGTTAGAGCTTGACTCAAAGACTCGAGAGTCCGAGCTTGCCTCGGCACTTGAAAGCGCCAAATCTGCCAAGGCCGAAGCCCAAAAAGCCCTCCAGGAAATTGAGGCGATGAAAAGGATTGCGGCGGGTAAGGCATTCTTTATGCAAAGCAAGCACGTGAAAGTAAATTACCTGTTACTTACCCGCATCCGGAGCTCTCCAGGAGCATTCGCAGATCTACCCCGCAGTGTATCCGCCGCCGCCGCATTCTACCGGGCCGAGGAAGGAAGATCGACGGAAAAGGTGTCCTGTTCCCAGTATGCTGAGGCAGAATCCCCGGTGCCCTTGAGCGACTAGCTGAAGCGGCTGGTCGAGCTTCATAAGGCAGCCGAACAGGCCATGAAGGGCCTGATAGGCCGGCTGTGGCCTGGGGAGGTCATGCCTTTGAGCTACTTTGGGCTGGTGCGGCGGCTGGTGGATGCCTGTCCACGGCTTGAAGTCATCAAGCGCTCCGTGTGCATCGAGGGCGCCCGTAGGGCTTTTGCCCGTGCTAAAGTGCACTGGGGCAACCTGGATGTTGAGAAGCTGGTGAAGGATGGGCCACTGGAGGGGAAGGAGCATCGCAGGCCCGAGATGTATTATGAGGGCGTCCTGAAGGGTGCCCGTCTTGTAGCGAATGAATGTACCGGGGATGTAATTTTTGAGTAAACTCGCTCGTGTTTATCATGTGCGCTGAAAACTTGTTCATATGCGCTAAGCAATGCTTTTTGAATTTAAAATATTACCTTCTGTGCGGCCGTTTATGAAATCTGAGAGATGCAAGTCGTCGGCTTCTACCCCCATGCCACGAGTGCTGGGGTGTTCGGGATAAACCTGAGCGCTCTTGTTCCCATTATTGGGTCCATCTAGGGAGGCACTCAGCACAACGAACAAGGCCGTCGGACTTATAATGCTTTATCACTCTCACTTAGCCATAGAATTCTATAATTTTAAATTTCGGCGAAGCCCCTAGTATTCGGAAGACCGAGTTCGGGGCGCTATCCACACCTAGGCCGGATAAATCCAGCTCCTTGCTCTAAGCGGCATAAGTCTTTAGGGACTCGAAAAACCTCTCGAACAGCGACCGGTCTCTCGCCCTATCATGACGGTCAGTTTTAGCTTTCTCTACTGAGGTGTTAACCCAGCTCAACTGGGGCACAATCGCAGTAGTTCTCCCAGCGCTACCTTAGCCGACATTGCGGAACGTAAGGTACCAAAACATGGGAGCCGGGCAAACCCAACTATTGACCCAAGACATGATTCAGAGCCGATGCATATAGTGCTATAAGTTCGGGGTGCCGCACTCATGAGAGTGCTCGGTCTTCTACACCGTATTATGGGGTACTTAAGCCCCTGGTGTATTGGCCGTACCAAAGTGTATGGTTGCATAATGTCATGACTGAACATATTTATATAAAAATGAATGAATACAATAACAGACAAGAGCTATGTATTGTTATTTAAAGGGCTGCTATGAAAGCAGAACGATACAAATAGTGCGATAAGCAAGAGATGGGATTATTTGACATTTCCCCCTCTAGGGGCAAGCTGCAAGACTTTAAGTAAGACAGGTATTTAGCTCATTATAGAGACCACCTGGACATTTGACGTGGCTTGTTGTCCCCATGGCTGTTGCATCATGTGTTCGGCGAGTGTATTGGCGGACAGGCCTTCTGAATAGTGGAGTCCTGAAAGTATATATATATATATATATATATATATATATATATATATATATATATATATATATATATATATATATATAAAGAAGAAATGGCAAAATCGGGAGCCCCTAGTGCGGTTGAGCCGCATTCTGGGCGTGCCGTGGTTCTGCCCCTCCCCCTATGCCTCCAGAGCATAGTTATGTACGCGTGGTACTGCTATCGCAATCTCACGAGGGCTGGGGTTGGGGCCGCACTGCTATGCTTGCTCGGAACATGCCAGCCGGTTTTGTTGTAGGTTACTTCAGGCGCGCTTGATGTTGTCCGGACGTTTAACAGCCAGATTGGAGAATTGCCTTAAGAGGCTACTTTGTACTTCCGCCGCCAGGGCCGCCGTGTGCTCCTCTGTTCGGAGAGAGCGCTTGATGTTTCCATTGACCGTAATGACTCTGCGAGGGCCTGGCATCTTGAGCTTGAGATATGCGTAGTGAGGCACCGCATTAAATTTTGCGAATGTGGTTCGTCCGAGCAGGGCGTGATAGCCACTGCGGAATGGGACTATGTCGAAGATTAACTCTTCGCTTCGGAAATTATCCGGGGATCCGAAGACCACTTCGAGTGTGACTGAGCCTGTACAGCTGGCTTCTACACCTGGTATGACGCCTTTAAAGGTCGTCTTTGTGGGTTTAATGCTTGAGGGATCTATACCCATTTTTCGCACTGTATCCTGATAAAGCAGGTTTAGGCTGCTGCCGCCGTCCATGAGGACTCTAGTGAGGTGAAATCCGTCAATGATTGGGTCTAGGACCAATGCTGCGAATCCGCCGTGACGAATGCTAGTGGGGTGGTCCCTTCGATCAAAAGTGATCGGGCAGGAGGTCTGGTGCGTTTCCCCGTGCTCTGGTATTTTTTGAGCGGCGCCGGGGTGCGGCTTGAGTTGAGGGCCGAAAGGCCTCTCTGTCGCGACCACGGGGTGGCCGATCGGCTGCATCATACGCTGGTGATGTAGGTTTAGTTGCTTCCTCCTCTAGTTGGGGTAGCAGCCTGCGCTTTGGGTAGCTCTTGGAGGGTCGTTCGAGTTTGTACTCTTCGGCCGCCAGGACTTTAGTCCATCTGTCGGCTAGCAAATCTTGGTGAGCTCTAAGTTGCTGCTGTTTTTTCTTGAGGCTGCTTGCCATGGCCATAAGCCTGCGTTTGAAACGCTCTTGTTCGACGGGATCCTCTGGCACGACAAATTCATTGTCGTCAAGGCTTGCCTCGTCTTCGAAGGGAGGCATATAATTGTCGTCCTCGACCTCCCTGTCTGCCGCTCTCTCATGAGGGCTGGCTTCTCCGTCCTCCTGCGCTGAATCCTGCTGGAGGGGGTTGTCTTCGGCACTGTCCGGGGTGTTGTTATCTCCAGCGCCGGACTCGCCATTTTTGCTTTGGCGGGATTTAGAGCGGCGCTGCTGACGCTGGCGCTTAGGTTGTTTCTTGGAGGCATCATCCTCCGTTTTTTCATCGTCATTCCCTACTTTCGGGGTGTCCACCATGTATATGTCATATGATGAGGTGGCTTTCCAGTGCCCTATAGGTGCTGGTTCTTGTTCTTCTCCTTCATCGGCTTCCATACCGTCGATGTCTTCAGAGTCGAAGTCGAGCATGTCGGTTAAATCGTCGACAGTGGCTACGAAGTGGGTGGTGGGCGGGTTTCGAATTTCTTCGTCGTCCGCATCCCAACCTTGCTGACCATAGTCCCGCCAGGGCTCTCCTGACAAAGAGAGAGACTTTAGTGAATTCAGGATGTCGCCAAAGGGCGAGTGCTGAAAGACATCCACGGCGGTGAACTCCATGATCGGAGCCCAATTGGGTTCGACCGAAAGGGGTGCGGAAGATTCGGAGTCCGGAAAGGAGTCCGGCACCTTGGAGTCACAGGCCTCACAAAGGACTAGGCTGCTGTTCGGCTCGATCGCCGTAGAGATTGCAGCTTCCGGGGCAGCATCCAACCGTCCGTCCCCGATTGGCGTGGTCGGCTCCAAGCTAAGGGTCGGAGCGGACACCTGAGTGGCGCTCTGAGCGCTGTCCGGCGGCAGAGCTAGATCATGCCCATCGTGACAGTGCGGCGCGCTCGGCCGTGGCTCGAATCCATCGAAGATCATGTCCCTACGGATGTCAGCCGTGTAGTTTAAACTTCCAAATCTGACCTGATGGCCACGGGCGTAGCTTTCGATCTGCTCCAGATGGCCAAGCGAATTGGCCCGCAGTGCGAAGCCGCCGAACATGAAGATCTGTCCGGGGAGAAAAGTCTCACCCTGGACCGCGTCGTGGTTGATGATCGAAGAAGCCATTGGGCCTAAAGGTGACGACATAGAGGAACTCTCAATGAAAGCACCAATGTCGGTGTCAAAACCGGCGGATCTCGGGTAGGGGGTCCCGAACTATGCGTCTAGGCAGATGGTAACAGGAGACAAGGGACACGATGTTTTTACCCAGGTTCGGGCCCTCTCGATGGAGGTAAAACCCTACTCCTGCTTGATTAATATTGATGATATGGGTAGTACAAGAGTTGATCTACCACGAGATCAGAGAGGCTAAACCCTAGAAGCTAGCCTATGGTATGATTGTTGTTCGTCCTACGGACTAAAACTCTCCGGTTTATATAGACACTGGAGAGGGCTAGGGTTACACAGAGTCGGTTACAATGGGAGGAGATCTACATACCGTATCGCCAAGCTTGCCTTCCATGCCAAGGAAAGTCCTGTTGGGGAACATAGCAGAAATTCAAAATTTTCCTACGAGTCACCAAGATCAATCTATGGAGAGACTAGAAACGAGAGAGAGGAGAGTGCATCTACATACCCTCGTAGATCGCTAAGCGGAAGCGTTCAAGAGAACGGGGTTGAAGGAGTCGTACTCGTCCTGATCCAAATCACCGGAGATCCTAGTGCCGAACGGACGGCACCTCCGCATTCAACACACGTACAGCCCTGTGACGTCTCCCGTGCCTTGATCCAGCAAGGAGAGAGGGAGAGGTTGAGGAAGACTCCGTCCAGCAGCAGCACAACAGCGTGGTGGTGGTGGAGGAGCGTGGCAATCCTGCAGGGCTTCGCCAAGCACCGCGAGATATGAGGAGAAAGAGAGGTAGGGCTGCGCCAACAGGAGAAGAACTTCGTGTGTTGGGCTGCTCCTTTGCCTCCACTATATATAGGGGGAGAGGGGGGGCTGCGCCCCCACCTAGGGTTCCACCCTAGGGGCGGCGGCCAGCCCAAGATCCCATCTGAGGGGCGGCCAAGGGGGGGAGAAGGGAAACTTGACCCCCAAGTTAGGTGGGTGCGCCCCCCCCCAAACCCTAGGCGCCTTGGGCCCTTGTGGGGAGGCGCACCAGCCCACCTGGGGCTGGTCCCCTCCCACACTTGGCCCATGCAGCCCTCCGGGGATGGTGGCCCCACTTGGTGGACCCTCGGGACCCTCCCGGTGGTCCCGGTACGTTATCGATAAAACCTGAAACTTTTCCAGTGACCAAAACAGGACTTCCCATATATAAATCTTTACCTCCGGACCATTCCGGAACTCCTCGTGACGTCCAGGATCTCATCCAGGCCTCCTAACAACATTCGGTAACCACATACAAACTTCCTTTATAACCCTAGCATCATCGAACCTTAAGTGTGTAGACCCTACGGGTTCAGGAACCATGCAGACATGACCGAGACGTTCTCCGGTCAATAACCAACAGCGGGATCTGGATACCCATGTTGGCTCCCACATGTTCCACGATGATCTCATCGAATGAACCACGATGTTAAGGACTCAATCAATCCTATATACAATTCCCTTCGTCTAGCGGTATTATACTTGCCCGAGATTCGATCGTCGGTATGCCGATACCTTGTTCAATCTCGTTACCGGCAAGTCTCTTTACTCGTTCCATAACACATCATCCCATGATCAACCCCTTGGTCACATTGTGCACATTATGATGATGTCCTACCGAGTGGGCCTAGAGATACCTATCCGTCACACGGAGTGACAAATCCCAGTCTCGATTCGTGCCAACCCAACAGAAACTTTCGGAGATACCCGTAGTGCACCTTTATAGCCACCCAATTACGTTGTGATGTTTGGTACACCCAAAGCATTCCTACGGTACCCGGGAGTTGCACAATCTCATGGTCTAAGGAAAAGATACTTGACATTAGAAAAGCTTTAGCATACGAACTACATAATCTTTGTGCTAGGCTTAGGATTGGGTCTTGTCCATCACATCATTCTCCTAATGATGTGATCCCGTTATCAACGACATCCAATGTCCATGGTCAGGAAACCGTAACCATCTATTGATCAACGAGCTAGTCAACTAGAGGCTTACTAGGGACATGGTGTTGTCTATGTACCCACACATGTATCTGAGTTTCCTATCAATACAATTATAGCATGGATAATAAACGATTATCATGAACAAGGAAATATAATAATAATAACTAATTTATTATTGCCTCTAGGGCATATTTCCAACAGACTCCCACTTGCACTAGAGTCAATAATCTAGTTCACATCGCCATGTGATTAACATTGACAGGTCACATCGCCATGTGACCAACATCCAAAGAGTTTACTAGTGTCACTAAACTAGTTCACATCACCATGTGATTAAGACTCAATGAGTTCTGGGGTTTGATCATGTGTTGCTTGTGAGAGAGGTTTTAGTCAACGGGTCTGCAACATTCAGATCCGTATGTATTTCACAATTCTCTATGTCATATTGTAAATGCTGCTTCCACGCTCCACTTGGAGCTATTCCAAATGGTTGCTCCACTATACGTATCTGGTTTGCTACTCAGAGTCATTCAGATAGGTGTTAAAGCTTGCATCGACGTAACCCTTTACGCCGAACTCTTTATCACCTCCATAATCGAGAAACATGTCCTTATTTACTCCAAGGACAATTTTTGACCGCTGTCCAATGATCCATTCCTGGATCATTCTTGTACCCCTTGACTGACTCATGACAAGGCACACTTCCGGTGCGGTACACAGCATAGCATACTATAGAGCCTACGTCTGAAACATAGGGGATGGCCTTCGTCCTTTGTCTCTCTTCTGCCGTGGTCGAGCTTTTTTAACTCTTAACTCCATACCTTACAACTCAGGCAAGAACTCCTTCTTGACTGATCCATCTTGAACACCTTCAAGATCATGTCAAGGTATGTGCTCATTTGAAAGTACCATTTAGCGTTTTTTGATCTATCCTCATAGATCTTGATGCTCAATGTTCAAGCAGCTTTGTTCCAGGTTTTTTATTGAAAAACACCTTTCAAATAACCCTATATGCTTTCCAGAAATTCTACATCATTTCTGATCAACAATATGTCAACAACATATACTCATCAGAAAATCTATATTGCTCCCACTCACTTCTTTGGAAATACAAGTTTCTCATAAACTTTGTATAAACCCAAAATCTTTGATCATCTCATCAAAGCATACATTCCAACTCCGAGATGCTTACTCCAGTCCTTAGAAGGATTGCTGGAGCCAGCATACCTTTTAGCATCCTTAGGATCGGCAAAACCTTTCTGATTGTATCACATACAACCTTTCCTTACGAAGACTGGTAAGGAAACTCGTTTTGACATCCATCTGCCAGATTTCATAAATGCAACTAATGCTAACATGATTCCGACGGACTTAAGCATCGCTATGGATGAGAAAATCTCATCGTAGTCAACTCCTTGAACTTGTGAAAAACTCTTCGCCACAAGTCAAGCTTCATAGACGGTGACATTACCATCCACGTCCGTCTTCTTCTTAAAGATCCATTTATCTCAATGGCTTGCCGATCATCGGGCAAGTCCACCAAAGTCCATGCTTTGTTTTGATACATGGATCCTATCTCGGATTTCATGGCTTCTAACCATTTGTTGGAATATGGGCCCACCATTGCTTCTCCATAGCTCGTAGGTTCATTGTTGTCTAGCAACATGACCTTCAAGACAGGATTATTGTACCACTCTGAAGTAGTACGCATCCTTGTCACCCTATGAGGCACGGTAGTGACTTGATCCGAAGTTTCATGATCACTATCACAAGCTTATACTTCAATTGGTGTAGGAGCCACGGGAACAACTTCATGTGCCCTGCTACACACTAGTTGAAGTGATGGTTCAACAACCTCATCAAGTCTCCACCATCCTCCCACTCAATTCTTTCAAGAGAAACTTTTCCTCAAGAAAGGACCAGTTTCTAGAAACAATCCCTATTGCTTTCGGATCTGAATTAGGAGGTATACCCAACTGTTTTGGGTGTCCTATGAAGATGCATTTTATCCGCTTTGGGTTCGAGCTTATCAACCTGAAACTTTTTCACATAAGTGTCGCAGCCCCAAACTTTTAAGAAACGACAACTTAGGTTTCTCCAAACCATAGTTCAAACGGTGTCGTCTCAATGGAATTACGTGGTGCCCTATTAAAGTGAGTGCGGTTGTCTCTAATGCCTCACCCATGAACGATAGTGGTAATTCGATAAGAGACATCATGGTACGCACCATATATATCCAATAGGGTGCAACTATGATGTTCAGACACACCATCACACTATGGTGTTCCAGGCGGTATTAATTGTGAAACAATTTCCACAATGTCTTAATTGCGTGCCAAAGCTCGTAACTCAGATACTCATCTCTATGATCATATCATAGACATTTTATCCTCTTGTCATGATGACCTTCAACTTCACTCTGAAATTACTTGAACCATTCAATAATTCAGACTTGTGTTTCATCAAGTAAATATACTCAGTATCTACTCAAATCATCCGTGAAGTAAGAACATGACGATATCCACTGCGTGCCTCAGCACTCATTGGACTGCACACATCAAAATGTATTACTTCCAACAAGTTGCTTTCTTGTTCCATTTTACTGAAAACGAGGCTTTCAGTCATCTTGCCCATGTGGTATGATTTGCATGTCTCAAGTGATTCAAAATCAAGTGAGTCCAAACGGTCCATTTGCATGGAGTTTCTTCATGCGTATACACCAATAGACATGGTTCGCATTTCTCAAACTTTTCAGAAACGAGTGAGTCCAAAGATCCATCAACATGGAGCTTCTTCATGCGTTTTATGACCTACATGGCAGTGCCACAAGTAGGTGGTACTATCATTACTATCTTATATCTTTTGGCATGAACGTGTGTATCACTATGATCGAGATTCGATAAACCATTCATTTTAGGCGCAAGACCATTGAAGGTATTATTCAAATAAATAGAGTAACCATTATTCTCCTTAAATGAATAACCGTATTGCAATAGACATAATCCAATCATGTCTATGCTCAACGCAAACACCAAATAACAATTATTTAGGTTTAACACCAATCTCGATGGTAGAGGGAGCGTGCGATGCTTGATCACATCAACCTTGGAAACACTTCCAACACATATCGTCAGCTCACCTTTAGCTAGTCTCTGTTTATTCCGTAGCTTTTATTTCGAGTTACTAACACTTAGCAACCGAACCGGTATCTAATACCCTGGTGCTACTAGGAGTACTAGTAAAGTACACATTAACATAATGTATATCCAATATACTTCCGTCGACCTTGCCTGCCTTCTTATCTACCAAGTATCTAGGGTGGTTCTGCTTTAGTGTACGTTCCTCTCATTATAGAAGCACTTAGTCTCGGGTTTGGGTTCAACCTTGGGTTTTCACTAGAGCAGCAACTGTTTTGCCGTTTCATGAAGTATCCCTTCTTGCCCTTGCCCTTCTTGAAACTAGTGGTTTTACTAACCATCAACAATTGATGCTCCTACTTGACTTCTACTTTCGCGGTGTCAAACATCGCGAGTACTTCAAGGATCATCATATCTATCCCTAATATGTTATAGTTCATCAAGAAGCTCTAGTAGCTTGGTGGCAATTACTTTGGAGAAACATCACTATCTCATCTGGAAGATTAACTCCCACTCGATTCAAGTGATTGTTGTACTCAGACAATCTGAGCACAAGCTCAATGATTGAGGTTTTCTCCCTTACTTTGCAGGCTAAGAAAATCATCGGAGGTCTCATACCTCTTGACGTGGGCACGAGCCTGAAATCCCAATTTCAGCCCTCGAAACATCTCATACGTTCTGCAACGTTTCGAAATCGTCTTTGGTGCCTCAACTCTAAACCGTTTAACTGAACTATCATGTAGTTATCAAAACGTGTATGTCAAATGTTCGCAACATCCACAGACGACGTTCGAGGTTCAGCACACTGAGCGGTGCATTAAGGACATAAGCCTTCTACGAAGCAACGAGGACAATCCTCAGTTTATGGACCCAGTCCACATAATTGCTACTATCAACTTTCAACTAAATTTTCTCTAGGAACATATCTAAAACAGTAGAGCTAAAGCGCGAGCTACAACATAATTTGCAAGAATCTTTTGACTATGTTCAGGATAATTAAGTTCATCTTATGAACTCCCACTCAGATAGACATCCCTCTAGTCATCTAAGTGATTACACGATCCGAGTCAACTAGGCCGTGTCCGATCATCACGTGAGACGGACTAGTCATCATCGGTGAACATCTTCATGTTGATCATATCTACCATACGACTCATGCTCGACCTTTCGGTCTCTTGTGTTCCGAGGCCATGTTTGTACATGGTAGGCTCGCCAAGTCAACCTAAGTGTTTCGGGTGTGTAAATCTGGCTTACACCCGTTGTATGTGAATGTTAGAATCTATCACACCCGATCATCACGTGGTGCTTCGAAACGAAGAACTTTTGCAATGGTGCACAGTTAGGGGGAACACTTTCTTGAAATTTTAATGAGGGATCATCTTATTTACTACCGTTGTTCTAAGCAAATAAGATGCATAAACATGATAAACATCACATGCAATCAAAAAGTGACATGATATGGCCAATATCATTTTGCTCCTTTTGATCTCCATCTTTGGGGCTCCATGATCATCATCGTCACCGGCATGACACCATGATCTCCATCATCGTGTCTCCATGAAGTTGTCTCGCCAACTATTACTTCTACTACTATGGCTAACGGTTTAGCAACAAAGTAAAGTAATTACATGGCATTGTTCAATGACACGCAGGTCATACAATAACTAAGACAACTCCTATGGCTCCTGTCGGTTGTCATACTCATCGACATGCAAGTCATGATTCCTATTACAGGAACATGATCAATCTCATACATCACATATCATTCATCACATTCTTTTGGCGATATCACATCACATAGCATACCCTGCAAAAACAAGTTAGACGCCCTCTAATTGTTGTTTGCATGTTTTACGTGGCTGCTATTGTTTTCTAGCACGGACATTTCTTACCTACGCTAAACCACAACGTGATATGCCAATTGCTATTTACCCTTCATAAGGACCCTTTTCATCGAATCCGATCCGACTAAAGTGGGAGAGACTGGCACCCGCTAGCCACCTTATGCAACAAGTGCATGTCAGTCGGTGGAACCTGTCTCACGTAAGAGTACGTGTAAGGTCGGTCTGGGCCGCTTCATCCCACGGTGCCGCCGAATCAAGATAAGACTAGTAATGGTAAGCATATTGAACAAAATCAACGCCCACAACAACTTGTGTTCTACTCGTGCATAGAATCTACGCAATAGATCTAGCTCATGATGCCACTGTTGGGGAACGTAGCAGAAATTCAAAATTTTCCTACGAGTCACCAAGATCTATCTATGGAGAGACTAGCAATGAGAGAGAGGAGAGTGCATCTACATACCCTTGTAGATCGCTAAGCGGAAGCGTTCAAGAGAACAGGGTTGAAGGAGTCGTACTCGTCATGATCCAAATCACCGGAGATCCTAGTGCCGAACGGACGGCACCTCCGCGTTCAACACACATACATCCCGGTGATGTCTCCCATGCCTTGATCCAGCATCAAGAGAGGGAGAGGTTGAGGAAGACTCCGTCCAGCAGCAGCACAACGGCGTGGTGGTGGTGGAGGAGCGTGGCAATCCTGCAGGGCTTTGCCAAGCACCACGAGATATGAGGATAAAGAGAGGTAGGGCTGCGCCAACAGGAGAAGAACTTCGTGTGTTGGGCTACTCCTTTGCCTCCACTATATATAGGGGGAGAGGGGGGGCTGCACCCCCACCTAGGGTTCCACCCTAGGGGCGGCAGCCAGCCCAAGATCCCATCTGAGGGGCGGCCAAGGGGGGAGAGGGGAAAGTTGCCCCCCAAGTTAGGTGGGTGCGCCCCCCTCCCCAAACCCTAGGCGCCTTGGGCCCTTGTGGGGGGCGCACCAGCCCACCTGGGGCTGGTCCCCTCCCACACTTGGCCCATGCAGCCCTCCGGGATGGTGGCCCCACTTGGTGGACCCCCGGGACCCTCCCGATGGTCCCGGTACGTTACCGATAAAACCCAAAACTTTTCCAATGACCAAAACAGGATTTCCCATATATAAATATTTACCTCCGGACCATTCTGGAACTCCTCGTGACGTCCGGGATCTCATCCGGGACTCCGAACAGCATTCGGTAACCACATACAAACTTCCTTTATAACCCTAGCGTCATCGAACCTTAAGTGTGTAGACCCTACGGGTTCGGGAACCATGTAGACATGACCGAGACGTTCTCCGGTCAATAACCAACAGCGGGATCTGGATACCCATGTTGGCTCCCACATGTTCCATGATGATCTCATCGGATGAACCACGATGTCAAGGACTCAATCAATCCCGTATACAATTCCCTTTGTCTAGCGGTATTATACTTACCCGAGATTCGATCGTCGGTATGCCGATACCTTGTTCAATCTCGTTACCGGCAAGTCTCTTTACTCGTTTCGTAACACATCATCACGTGATCAACCCCTTGGTCACATTGTGCACATTATGATGATGTCCTACCGAGTGGGCCCAGAGATACCTATCCGTCACACGGAGTGACAAATCCCAGTCTCGATTCATGCCAACCCAACAGACACTTTTGGAGATACCCGTAGTGCACCTTTATAGCCACCCAGTTACGTTGTGACGTTTGGTACACCCAAAGCATTCCTACGGTATCCGGGAGTTGCACAATCTCATGGTCTAAGGAAAAGATACTTGACATTAGAAAAGCTTTAGCATACGAACTACACGATCTTTGTGCTAGGCTTAGGATTGGGTCTTGTCCATCACATCATTCTCCTAATGATGTGATCCCGTTATCAACGACATCCAATGTCCATGGTCAGGAAACCGTAACCATCTATTGATCAATGAGCTAGTCAACTAGAGGCTTACTAGGGACATGGTGTTGTCTATGTACCCACACATGTATCTGAGTTTCCTATCAATACAATTATAGCATTGATAATAAACGATTATCATGAACAAGGAAATATAACAATAATAACTAATTTATTATTGCTTCTAGGGCATATTTCCAACAAGTCCCATCCGGACACGGGACGAAGTCTTCAATCTTGTATCTTCATAGTCCGGGAGTCCGGCCAAAGGTCATAGTCCGGCCATCCGGACACCCCCTAATCCAGGACTCCCTCAGCGAGCACTGGAAGATATCTGCAGCGGTGAACTCCATTACCGGAACCCAACCAGATTCGGCAGGCTCGGGAGTGCGCGAACTGGAACCTACAGCCAGATACGAGTCCGGGGGTCCGGTGTCAGAGGCTTCCTTGGGGGTGAGGCCTGTGCTCGGCTCTACCGCCGATGAGTGTGCGGCCTCTGGGGCGGGGTCCATCCACCGGTCCTCAGGCGATGCAATCTACTCCGGATTTATGTCCGGGGCTCCTGCAGGGGTGATATCCCGAGCATTGTACGACAGCAGGTCTAAGCCGTGCTCATCGTGACTGTCTGGCGCTCCTGGCGCATGCTCGAATCCGTTGAAGTTCAGGTCTCCGCGGATATCGGCCGTGTAGTTCAGGTTTCCGAAACTGACCTGGTGGCTAGGGGCGTAGCTGTCGATCTGCTCCAAATGGCCAAGCGAATTAGCCCGTAATGTGAAGCCGCCGAACACAAAAATCTGTCCGGGGAGAAAAGTATCACCCGTGACGGTGTTGTTGTTGACGATTGAAGGAGGCAGCAAGCCTTGCAGCGACAACATAGAGGAACTCTTAATGAAAGCACGAATGTCGGTGTCAAAACCGGCGGATGTCGGGTAGGGGGTCCCGATCTGTGCGTCTAAGGCTAATGGTAACAGGAGGCAAGGGACATGATGTTTTACCCAGGTTCGTTCCCTCTCGATGGAGGTAAAACCCTACTTCCTGCTTGATTGATATTGATGATATGGGTATTACAAGAGTTGATCTACCACGAGATCGTAGAGGCTAAACCCTAGAAGCTTGCCTATGATGATTATGATTCTGTCTCTAAGGACTAAACTCTCCGGTTTATATAGACACCAGAGAGGGACAGGGTTTACATGGAGTCGGTTACAAAGAAGGAAATAGAATATCCGGATCGCCAAGCTTGTCTTCCACGCAAAGGAGAGTCCCATCCAGACACGGGACGAAGTCTTGAGTCTTGTATCTTCACGGTCCAACAGTCCGGCCAAAGTATATAGTCCGGCTGTCGGGATACCCCCTAATCCAGGACTCCCGAAGACCTAGGGCATTTTGAGGAAGCCCATCGTTAGAATATACAAGCCAAGTTCTATAATGAAAAATTCCCACTAGTATATGAGAGTGACAATATAAGAGACTTTCTAGCATGAAGAACATGGTGCTACTTTGAAGCACAAGTGTGGAAAAGGATAGTAACATTGTCCCCCTTCTTTTTTTTGGGCCTTTCTTTTTTTATTTGGAATTTTTTTATTTGGCCTTTCTTTTTTTATTTGGCCTTTCTTGTTTTTTTATTAAGGTACAATGCTCTAATAATGATGATCATCACACTTCTATTTATTTACAACTCATGGATTACAACTCGATACTAGAACAAGATATGACTCTATATGAATGCCTCCAGCGGTGTACCGAGATATGCAATGAATCAAGAGTGACATGTATGAAAAATTATGCATGGTGACTTCGCCACAAATATGATGTCAACTACATGATCATGCAAAAGCAATATGACAATGATGAAACATGTCATAATAAACGGAACGGTGGAAAGTTGCATGGCAATATATCTCGGAATGGCTATGGAAATGCCATAATAGGTAGGTATGGTGGCTGCTTTGAGGAAGATATAAGGAGGGTGTGATAGAGCGTATCGTATCATGGGGTTTGGATGCACCGGCGAAGTTTGCACCAACTCTCAAGGTGAGAAAGGGCAATGCATGGTACCGAAGAGGCTAGCAATGATGGAAGGGTAAGAGTGTGTATAATCCATGGACTCACATTAGTCATAAAGAACTCATATACTTATTGCAAAAGTTTTATTAGCCCTCGAAGCAAAGTACTACTACGCATGCTCCTAGGGGGGAGGTTGGTAGGAGTTAACCATCGCGCGCCCCCGACCTCCACACATAAGGAAGGCAATCAAAAGAGCACCCCATGCAACAAATTTGTTACACAACTTTTACCATACGTGCAGGCTATGGGACTTGCCAACTTTAACACAAGTATTTCTCAGTTGCATAATAACCCAACTAGCATGACTCTAACATTACCACCTTTATACCTCAAAAGAATTATCAAGCATCAAATTGATCATAGTATTCAATGCACTTTCCATGATAGTTTTTATAACCAAAGCAAATTACCATGCTGTCCTAAAAGACTCTCAAAATAATATAAGTGAAGCATGAGAGCTCATATATTTCTTCAAAATAAAACAACCACCGTGCTCTAAAAAGATATAAGTAAAGCACTAGAGCAAATGACAAACTGCTCCAAAAGATATAAGTGAAGATCAATGAGTAGTCGAATAATGGTGCAACTATGTGAAGACTCTCTAACATTTAAGAATTTCAGATCTTGGTATTTTATTCAAATATCAAGCAAAACAAAACAAAATGACATTTCAAGGATAGCACACATCATGTGAAGAAGCAAAAACTTAGGTTCAACCGATACTAACCGATAATTGTTGAAGAAGAAAGGTGGGATGCCTACGGGGCATCCCCAAGCTTAGATGCTTGAGACTTATTGGAATATTATTTTGGGGTGCCATGGGAATCCCCAAGATTGAGCTTTTGTGTCTCCTTAATTCCTTTTATATCTCGGTTTCCCAAATCTCGAAAGCTTCATCCACACCAAACTCAACAAGAACTCGTGAGATAAGTTAGTATAGACCAATGCAAAAACCTTATAATTTTCTACTGTAGAAAATCACAAAAATTATTATTCAACATTGCATACTAAATGTCTCTGCATATTTAATACTCCTATCCTCAAATATAATCATTAAACTAGCAAACATATGCAAACAATGCAAACATAACAGCAATCTGCCAAAACAGTACAGTCTGTAAAGAATGCAAGAGTATAAATACTTTCCTAACTCCAAAAATTATGAGAAACATAGTACACTGTAGAAAATTTATCAGAGCTAAATATGCAAAAAGTTTCAACAATTTATCACATTCTGAATTTTCTAGGGGATTTTTGCAACAACGTAAACTTTCTGTCTTGAAACAGCAACATGTATACTTGCAAAATAAGCATGGTAAAGGCTATCCTTGACATTTTTATTGAAAATATAGATGAAAAACATTATTCTAAATAACAGCAAACAAATACTAACAAAATAAAATGACGCTCCAAGCAAAACACATATCATGTGGTGAATAAAAATATAGCTCCAAGTAAAGTTACCGATGAACGAAGACGAAAGAGGGGATGCCTTCCGGGGCATCCCCAAGCTTAGGCTCTTGGTTGTACTTGAATATTACCTTGGGAATCCCCAAGGTTAGGCTCTTGCCACTCCTTATTCCATATTCCATCGAATCTTTACCCAAAACTTCAAAACTTCACAACACAAAACTCAACAGAAAACTCGTAAGCTCTGTTAGTATAAAAAAATAAATCACCACTTAGGTACTGTTGTGAACTCATTCTAAATTCACATTGGTGTAATATCTACTGTATTCCAACTTCTGTATGGTTCATACCCTCTGATACTACTCATAGATTCATCAAAATAAGCAAACAACACATAGAAAACAGAATCTGTCAAAAACAGAACAGTCTGTAGTAATCTGTATCATTTGAATACTTCTGTAACTCCAAAAATCCTATAAAATTAGGAAAACCTGAGAAATTTACGTACCAATCCAGATGAAAACGAATCAGATCAAAAGCACGTTTCGCAGAATTCTCAAAACTAGTTTACTGGGTGCAAAAGTTTCTGATTTTCAGCAGGATCAACACAACTATCACCGTAAGCTATCCTAAAGGTCTTATTTGGCACTTTATTGAAACAAAAGCTATAAAACATGATTACTACAGTAGCATAATCATGTGAATACACAAAAACAGTAAAGGTAAATATTGGGTTGTCTCCCAACAAGCGCTTTTCTTTAATGCCGTTTAGCTAGGCATGATGATTTCAATGATGCTCGCATAAAAGATAAGAATTGAAACATAAAGAGAGCATCATGAAGAATATTCCTAACACATTTAAGTCTAACCCACTTCATATGCATAGGTATTTTGTGAGCAAACAACTTATGGGAACAATAATCAACTAGCATAGGAAGGCAAAACAAGCATAACTTTAAAACTTTAAGCACATAGATAGGAAACTTGATATCATTGAAACTCCTACAAGTATATATTCCTCCCTCATAATAATTTTCAGTAGCATCATGAATGAATTAAACAATATAACCAGCACATAAAGCATTCTTTTCATGATCTACTTGCATACAAATTTTACTACTCTCCACATTAGCAAGTTTATTCTTTATGGCATACGTATCATCACAACAATCATCATAAATAGGAGGCATGCTTTCATCATAATAAATTTTCTCATCAAAACTTGGGGGACAAAAAAATATCATCTTCATCAAACATAGCTTCCCCAAGCTTGTGGCTTTGCATATCATTAGCATCATGGATATTCAAGGAATTCATACTAACAACATTGCAATCATGCTCATCATACAAAGATCTACTGCCAAACATTTTAATGCACTCTTCTTCTAGCAATTGAGCACAATTTTCCTTTCCATCATTTTCACGAAAGATATTAAAAAGATGAAGCATATGAGGTAAACTCAATTCCATTTTTTGGAGTTTTTCTTTTATATACTAAACTAGTGATAAAACAAGAAACTAAAAGATTCGATTGCAAGATCTAAATGTATACCTTCAAGCACTCACCTCCCTGGCAACGGCGCCAGAAAAGACCTTGATGTCTACTACACAACCTTCTTCTTGTAGATGTTGTTGGGCATCCAAGTGCAGAGGTTTGTAGGACAGTAGCAAATTCCCCTCAAGTGGATGACCTAAGGTTTATCAATCTGTGGGAGGTGTACGATGAAGATGTTCTCTCTCAAACAACCCTGCAACCAAATAACAAAGAGTCTCTTGTGTCCCCAACACACCCAATACAATGGTAAGTTGTATAGGTGCACTAGTTCGGCGAAGAGATGGTGATACAACTGCAATATGGATGGTAGATATAGGTTTTTGTAATCTGAAATTATAAAAACAACAAGGTAACTAATGATAAAAGTGAGCACAAACGGTATTGCAATGCTAGGAAACAAGGCCTAGGGTTCATACTTTCACTAGTGCAAGTTCTCTCAACAATAATAACATAATTGGATCATATAACTATCCCTCAACATGCAACAAAGAGTCACTCCAAAGTCACTAATAGCAGAGAACAAACGAAGAGATTATTGTAGGGTACAAAACAACTTCAAAGTTATCTTTTCTGATCGATCTATTCAAGAGTCCGTAGTAAAATAACACAAAGCTATTCTTTTCGTTCGATCTATCCTATAGTTCGTACTAGAATAACACCTTAAGACACAAATCAACCAAAACCCTAATGTCACCTAGATACTCCAATGTCACCTCAAGTATCCGTGGGTATGATTATACGATATGCATCACACAATCTCAGATTCATCTATTCAACCAACACAAAGAACTTCAAAGAGTGCCCCAAAGTTTCTACCGGAGAGTCAAGACAAAAACTGTGCCAACCCCTATGCATAAGTTCACAAGGTCACTGAACCCGCAAATTGATCACCAAAACGTACATCAAGTAGATCACGTGAATATCCCATTGTCACCACAGATAAGCACATGCAAGACATACATCAAGTGTTCTCAAATCCTGAAAGACTCAATCCGATAAGATAACTTCAAAGGGAAAACTCAATCCATTACAAGAGAGTAGAGGGGGAGAAACATCATATGATCCAACTATAATAGCAAAGTTCGCGATACATCAAGATCGTTTCATATCAAGAACACGAGAGAGAGAGAGAGAGAGAGAGAGAGAGAGAGAGAGAGAGATCAAACACATAGCTACTGGTACATACCCTCAGCCCGAGGGTGAACTACTCCCTCCTCGTCATGGAGAGCGCCGGCATGATGAAGATGGCCAATGGTGAGGGATCCCCCCTCTGGCAGGGTGCCGGAATAGGGTCCCGATTGGTTTTTGGTGGCTACAGAGGCTTGCGGCGGCGGAACTCCCGATCTATTGTGCTCTTCGATGTTTTTAGGGTATATGGACATATATAGGCGAAAGAAGTCGGTCAAGGGAGCCGCAAGGGGCCCACGAGGGTGGTGGCACGCCTAGGGGGTAGCGCCCCTGACCCTCATGGCTACCTCAAAGCTTCCCTGACGTCTACTCCAAGTCTCCTGGATTGCTTCGGTTCCAAAAATAACTCTCCCGAAGGTTTCATTCCGTTTGGACTCCGTTTGAGATTCCTTTTCTTCGAAACACTAAAATAGGCAAGAAAACAACAATTTGGTCTGGGCCTCCGGTTAAGAGGTTAGTCCCAAAAATGATATAAAAGTGTAGAGTAAAGCCCATAAACATCCAAAACAGGTAATATAATAGCATGGAACAATCAAAAGTTATAGATACGTTGGAGACGTATCACCTACCACCTTAGTAATAATGACCAATGAGCCGTGAAATCACATAGACCCAGCAGTAAGTTGGACAGACGAAGCAACCATCACTCTTGAATCCGCTTCTCCCTTCAACGCAAGCGCTAGTGAGAGGTCGTGTCCACTCTGCCCGGGCATGAATGCGACACCAATTCTTTGGAGTGGCTCTGACCATTTTAGGCGGGAAGCGCGCGCGGGCGATGGAGGAGCTTTGGGTGGGCCAGACTGGTCAGGAGCGGGCGTGGCAGCTATCCGCCTGTCCCTACCGGACGCCCGTAAACAAGAAGATGGACCGACTCTCGCGGCTAAAATCATACACTAGACACCATCTCTCTGTAGGAGTAGGTCAATCTGTCGCTCTCTCTAACACACACGCGCGCGCGCGCGCGCATGCACACATAGGTTCATAGAATAGGAAAATCGTGCAAGTGTGAACCCACAGGAAGTGAGATACAAATGGAGTACGTACAAGAAGAGAAGAGGTGACAAATATTCTATCAAACCTGGACTGAGGAGTAGTACTCCCTCCATCTAGGTGTTAAGTCATGTTACGAAAATCAGATATTCCCAAAATGTTTAGGCGTCGTCCATTAACTTCGCATCTCAATCCCCTCCTGGCCTCGTTGCTAGCGAGCGTTGTTACTTAGGGAGCGTTTTGATCCTTAGCAAGAACAACTTATAGGATAGTCGGGCAAGGTTAGGCATTTGGAACTGTTAAAATATGTTAGCTTTTGTGGGCCAGCTATCTTGGGTGGGCTAGAAAAACCTTGCTAGCTCAGGAGAGCCAGATCGGCTCGCTTCCGACGGCAAACTTTGCATAGTAGTAACATAGACTAGTAACATACGCATGTTACTAGTCCAAGTTACTCACCACTATGACCAGCCTAAGCAATGTAACCAAATGCTCCTTACTCTGCCTTGTTATCTCCCCCGAAAACCCAATGCATGGAGCGCAACTACGCGTTGATCAGTTAAGAAATCGAAGTCGGCTTGCATGCGAGTTAATACGTGGCCCTGCATGGTAGCTAAAACAACATCTCTTAGTTGTTTGGATTAATTGTTGCGTTTAGAGACAGAAATTAGGGCTTTGATTGGAGGAATGACCGGTCAAGTTTCTCCTTCTCCTCCAATCTGCTTGCACCTTGGTCCCGCTGCACCTTCTAACGTGACTTATTACAACTAGACGGAGGGAGTAGAATAAGATATGGTGGCACACTGACTTAGGTCGAATACAAGTGCCCAAAATTGTGTGCATGTTATAATAAGGATTCACTTAAAATAGTACCTGAGCGAACAGAGGGATCAATTGGACAGTGTTCCCGAGCAGTAGCGAGATGTGTGAGGTAAGATACACCGCTAGCGCTTTTAATTTTTCTTATTAATTTGTTTGTTTCACCCTCTGACTGGTGGGACCCAACGTACTATGTGGAGAGAGGTAAGGTGACTAAGGCTGCATTATTTCTGCACCACTGTGGATAGTCTTACCACCAAAGCCACATGACACTATTATGATTTAAATCCCAATGACTCCCACACAAAAAATGCGGCATGCTTGTCACACGAATGCAGGAATGTATAAAAGGTTATTTTCCTCTCGTTGAACATAATGGGAGGGTTGTGTAGCTGGTTAGCCTTTTCGCTCATCAAACTTGAGGTCTCGGGTTCGATAACTACACTTGACCATAATTCGTGCCAGGAGGATTCTTTGACTGGTCAAAATGGATGGATACGGAGCTATACGATCTCGTAGTGACCGTATAATCACCTCATCACGTATAAGTTGCAGCCTCGGCGCTTGTTTTCTAGGGTTTGCAATTTTCTCCAGTATATATATACACACTGGAGCCTCAGTGCTTGTAGTTTCTCTCTTCACACTCTCTCACCTTCTCCAAATCTAAAGAAGACTTCGTTGGCCTCTCTCTCTCTCTCGGCGCTTGTAGTTGCTCTCTTCACACTCTCTCACCCTCTCCAGATCTAAACAAGACTTTGTTGGCCTCTCTCTCCCCCCTCACTGCCGGTCAAAGAGCCGGCAGGATCCGTCCGTCGGAAAGGGAAGGAGGCTTAACGCTGTTGCCGTCGGCGAGGGAGGGAATCCATACCAGCGCAGCTGTTCACTTTCACCTAGCGGCGGTGCGGAGGGCCTCCGACCCCTTCTTCTTCACCGTCGTACATAGTATGGGCCAAACAGCATCCGGTTGCCCACCGAACCACACCCCAAGAACCTTAAGGTGTAATTTACTTATTCCACATGCATTGCTCTAGCTGCATGTGGGCTTTTTCCGCTTCTGCACTCGAATCTAGGTGTTGGATCAAACAGGAAAGTAGTGGGGAAAGTTGTATACCATGAATCTAGGACGTGGTTCAAAGAGGAAAGGAATGGGGGAAAGTTGTGGGAAAAGTTGTATAGCATGAATCTAGGACGTGGTTCAAAAAGGAAAGGAAGGGGAAAGTAGTGGGGAAAGTTGTACCGCATGAATCTAAGACGTGGTTCAAAGAGGAAAGGAATGGGGGAAAGTAGTGGCGAAAGGTGTATAGCATAAATCTAGGACGTGGTTCAAAGAGGAAAGGAAGGGGGGAAAGTACTAATACAGATTGGCTATCCAGCACCTACGTTGGTCGAAAAAGGAAAAACAATGACAAAAAAACAATGACAAACGCAGTACGCACATCTGTAACAAACTGATCTTTTGTTTTGGGGGACAAGGCTGTAGAGTTTGAGCAGGACTAGATTTGCTGCGCTCACATAGGGAAAGGTGTCTAAAGATAACAAAACTGGGACCAACACAAATATGCTCCTCAGTTATTTGTTCTTTGTTGCAACAGACTGTGCATCACCCCGGTACATCGGTAGATGCACATGGTGCTGGTGCGTCCACTGTCTCGTGCAACTCTTTAGCTGTTGTTAATCTAAGGCCCTGTTTGGTTAAAAACTCCCTAGTCCCTACCTGCTTGGTTCCAGGGACTAAACATGGACTAGAGGTTATTAAATGACATGCTAAAAGACCATGTTACCCCTAGTAATGAACTAATAGAGACAAGGTGTGATGCGTGGCAGGGGCAACTGTTGGAAAAAGTCCCAAAAAAAAACTCTCCCTCGGGGTCTTCTTTCTTTAGTCCCAAATGCCCACTTTTAGTCCCTAAAAGTCCCTCATGTTTGGTTCAGATGGGACTGACACGGAGTTTTTTTAGTCCCTACACCAAAATTTCCCTGTAAACAAACACCCTCTAATAATGCTGCTGGAAAATTGATGCAATGCCATAGTTAAAAGCAAATTACATGTTTAATGAATTTTATTGTTAATATAATCTCTATGTTAATATTAATCAATGCCACCATTTGAGAAATGCTACTGTCTTGCTTTCTTGCCCATTTAGATAAGGTAGATGCTTCTTTTTGTTGGCTTATGTGTCATCCACCGTTATTGACCACTAGTTGTTTCCTTTGCACCTCTGTGTAAACAGGGTTATCTACTTCACCTTGTTGCCAATGTGACCTTTTGTTGTACTACACAAAACACTTTTGTTTTAAGAGTGTTTTGTGCAGTTCAACCAAAATGTCACACTGACAACGTTGCTTGATTGCTTGATTTTAGTGGAACTGCACAAGAGGAGATCTTACTTCCTATTCGTGTTGGCAAATTTGGTTCAGATCTTCTTCTTGTGAGTTGTTTGAATTCCACGTCATGAGAGGTCAGTGCTAGCCTTTTTTCACATGATTCTGCAGTGTGCTTTCATATGTTGTGCTACTTGTACGGTAATGTTGCTTGATTTTAGTGAACTGCCACAAATGGAGACAAGACTTCCAATCTGTATGTGCACCGTAATATCTCATTGAGGTAAGATAAGGATATTTCACAACTGTTGGCCTGTATTTTGCCACTTTCATCAGAAAATTAATGTCATTGTTTAGTGCTATACTTATGCTCCCTAATTGACATGCCAAATCTTACATTGAAGGCGAAGCTTGTCTTTTATTGAACCAAATGATGAAGGGGAAGAACAAGCAGAAGAAAAAAAATCAACTCCCGGTGCTGTAATGAAGCACTAGAAAAGATGACACAAGTAATGATATAGTTTTGCATCTTAATTTATTGCTATGGCTGGAACGAGCAATTGTTTTGCCACTGATTTGATGCCACTCTTAATGTAATATGTAATTATCTCTACTTGTGCAAACAGGGATCTTCTTTGAAGATACCATATATTTTAGTGGAACTACACAAGAAGATGTTGGAAACATTAAACTAATCGAGGAGCATATAGTAAGCATGGCCACCACAATAGATAGCAACAGATGGTTCCGGAGAAGTGCTTCATCTGTATGCTCTACACAATAAGCCTCCTGACAAAGGTTGTTACTCGCCCACTGATTTCATCCATATGATTGAGCTTTGTCATCTCTATTGGTGTTGTGCTACTGTTTAGATACTATCATGAAAAAGTGGTATTGTCCTTGAGAAGTGCTTCATCTGTGCTGTTTTAAATATTTCCTTTCCTTTTTTTCGAGCAAACAGGGATGCTAGCATTTAGTTGTCCTCTTGTCTTTGCACAACAGGATCATCCTCCTCTGAAGAAGAATATGGAGTACGTGAAGTGACTAGTTCCGATTATGCCAGGATGAAGAAGCCCTATCTATCTTCTCATCAGAAGGAGCAGTTGAAGGATGGTTACATTACTCCCCACAAGACCAAACTAACTTCAGCTCGAAAGGACTGACAAATCTCCATTTTCTTGCTGTGATGTGCAAGTCCAGTGTTGTTCTAGGATTCTTTCCGGTGAGTTCCATTTTTCTAAAAGTGTGCTCTACATGGACCATCTAGGTGCCTGTTTAAATAGTCTACAGTTTGCTTTATACTGATCACTCTTTTGTATTTGTGCAAACAGGGGTGCTCAGCTTGATTTCAATGGGAACTGCACAAAATGTTCATGAATACATCAAATCATTCATTTCCACCACAAGAAAGGAGGTGCCGATAAGTTCAAGGCGTTGCAACATATAAGGGCAAAATCATACAAGCTACGCGCGAATTTGGGGTATTTTGGTGGAACTGCACAAAAAGAACAGCTGGTTTATTTAGCACGAGGTGCCATGTCAATGTCCAAACTGATGGCAAACCCTGCCCATTCCACAATCTTAGGCATTTGATATTTTGGAATGGGAAACCCTTGTCAAATTTTGCTCATTTATTTTAGCTAGTAGACATGCGTTTGATATTTTCGAATGGGACGCCCTTTGCTGTCAGCAGCGTCGACCAATTTTTTCTTTATTCTTAAGTTGTGAAGTAAATATTGGCTCTGACATGTGAATCATTGAGATGCATAATCATTGATTGTTTTGAATGTTCTCTATGAATTGCCAGGCATGTGTGTTTGATTGCAATGTACAGGAACGCTAAAAAGCTGCTCAAACTCTTTGTACTCCTTCTGTTCCTTTTTACTTCGCACATTGTGAAAGTGCATACTTTTTTCTATAAGACTGGTCAATGTAGAGATACTTTGACTGCAGACAAAACTTGTATGCAGGCTTGAAAGGATCGGAGGGAGTACATGTGAAACTGCTGCAAACGAGGTGATCACCCTGGGAATAATGCTAGTACGTATTGTTTTGCATGTTCATCCAATGCCAGTGATACAAGAATTCGAACTAATCGAAATAAATTCATTCATACATGGTCGGATTTCATATAAACATGCCGGATTTCATTACATTTCATACATTCTTCAACCAAAAAGGGGTGCGCTTGAGGTATAATTAATTAACCGAAGCTACCCACCTGTGTCCGGCTGAGCCGAACAGAAGCTTCAGTGACTTAACTGCAGGTGCAGTTGCATAACTGACATGTGGCATAGATGCATGTTGGGCCCACGTGTGAGTTAGCCAACTGCACCAACAGTTAAGTAGAAGCAGCGTCCTTCTCCAACATAGATGTCTGACTCCACGTCCCCGCCAAGAAGCTAACCAGCCGTCAATGGTCAACCCGCCTAGCTTGGCTTCAACCGGAGGGTAGCAGCGGTGGCCTTACTTGGACCCGAGCGGTGGTGACCTACTGTGTTCTGCTCTTCCTCGTTTTCTGTATGGCGCGACCTCGTTAGCAGCGGGGCGGGGCCTCGGCGGAGCCGGCGATGCCCTTTGCCTCGTTGCCGGCGGGCGGCTCCTCGGCGGAGCGGGGGAAATCCTCCCCCTTGTTGCTGGCAGGGTGGGGCCTCGGTTGAGCCGGTGATGTCCTCTACCTCGTTGTTGGCGGGGCGGGGTCTCGGCAGAGCCGGCGGTGTCCTCTGCCTCGTTGTTGGCACCGTGGGGCCTCGGCGGAGTAGGGCCTCGTCGACGCCAGCGGAGCGGGGACTCGTCGGAGCTGGCATTGTCCTCTGCCTTGTCCTCATTCTTGCCAAATAGCGCCTCGCCCGCTTCATCACCCTCTTTGTAGGCGGCCGCAGCCTCCGCCACCCGCATGCGGTACCGCCAGCGCTCGAGGCAGCCCTCGCGGGCGGAGCGGTACGAGTCGAGCAGCGCCTCCTGCTCCGCCTGCTCTGCGATGATCCGCTCCTCCGCTTGCAGGTGCTCCTGGAGGAGATGATGGTTGTAGGCGGCGTCAGCCTGCGCCTCCAGGAACTTCTCCTCACGCTTCTGCCTCACTGTGTCCATATATTGGGCACGGGCCTCGCCGATGGTCATGGTGCAATGCACCGGCGAGGATGGCGCGGAGGAGGGGGTTGGCGCCGGATCATCGACTACCATGTTCTCCATTGGGACATCGTTGTCCCTCCGGCTGTCTACCGGCCAGCCAGTCGGCAGCAATGGCTGCCATCTCCTTGTGGTTCGTCGTCCGCCCGTCATGAAGAGTGCTGGAGTGCGAGGAAGCCATGGTGGGCAGTAGTGGTGTGGACAGGAGAAAGGGAACATATGTGGATGACTGCGGCTATGGCTGGCGCAACAGTTTATATAGCAATGGTGGGTGGCGGAGGGACAGACGCGTGGCGCAGGAGTAGCAGCCTCGGTAACCGTGTATCATTAATGTGGGCGGCAGACGGATGGACGGGCGGCACTTGTGTCGTTTGAAGGCGGAGCAATCGCCTGAACCGGGAAGAGGGGCGGGAGGCGTTGACCGTTTCGGGCGGAAAGCGCGCGCGGGCGAGGATATGGCTTTACTTGGAGAGGATGACAGTGGGGACCCACCAGGGCCATAGCCTCACGTACGCAAGTGCCTCCTTATTATATAAAACTATAATTTTTTTTGCTTCCTCCTAGTTTCCTGACATCAGGGCCCACACCAACCTATGTAGTCAATAAATAAGAGAATTGCACAAGAAGCGACTGACAGCTGGGACCAAGCAGCTCGAGCAGTATTTGTGTTTTTGAGATGTGAGCACTGCAGAGTTTTTCTTGAGCGATGTTTAGCCTAGATATTAATTTTTCTCCTCTGAACAACAATGAAAACATCGCTGCAGGTATTAACTGGGTGGGCTGTGGCCCGTCTAGCCCAGGCCAGATATCCAGCCCAGATATTAATTTTTTTCCAAGCTGAAAATGGCTAGCCCAGCTATACTTTTTTTAGGAATATCCAGGCAAGGTCAAGTTGTTATTCTCCGTCCCGCTGGGCTGCAAATCATTCCTAGGAGGGATGCATTAGGCTTAACAAGAAAATGGGCTTTAAGAAATAATAAATGGGATGTAATTATAAAAATTGGGCAGTAACTATAAAAAATGCACCAAACACATAATTACTTTATAAAATATTATTTTTGGATATCGAAAATTTTAATTTCATTAATTATTGCGAGCGCAATGTTTCGTTGGATTTTTACGTAATATAAATTTATATTGAAATTGTATTTAATCTGACTAAAAATTTCGGGATAAAAATATTTTGGATCCCATCAAAATGTGGGAAATTTTATTGAATTCTGTTTTGAAGGTTGGTTGAAATGAGCTGTACTTTTAACAAACTATAAATGGGCTATAGTAAATTCCATCAGAATTCAAAAATGGGCTGCACATTCTTACAAATCTCAAATGGGCTATAAGTTCTCTGCCACACACTTGTGGCCTTACTAAGTTGACGCGTCCCCTAAAAAAAGAGAATTGACGCGTATGCAAGGCTTTGTCAACTTTCAACACACGGTTCTAACAGCAGTGGTCGTTGGATGTCCATCCAACGGATGCCGTGCTTCTTCTTCAATATCGGATATTCTAACTTCACCCAAAAAATGATTCCTTCCCCTGACATGTGGGGCGCACCGTTTCGGAAGCTGGCCTGTGGGCCTACTAAGTTGACGCGTACCAAGGGCTTTGTCAACTTAGTCAATATAAACGATTCTAGCTGCGGTGACCGTACGATGTCCATCCAACGGCCGTCATGCTTCTTCAACCTCTGGTCTTCTTGCTCCTGCCGTCCAAAGCAACGCCAGTCATGCCACCTGCTCCTGCCTCTCATGGTCGGCTGTGCTGCCGTAGAGGCCTCATTGGCCCCCACTACTCCCACCGCTGTCCAGGCCATCCCTCCACTCACCCACACCCCCTGTTATTCTGCAGCAACGGAAGCCTCACACTGCAGCCGAACCAGTGAACCCTCGTACTCCTCTCCGTGTGGGCATCCACTGCCGCATCTTCCCCGGCTCCACATCGTCCCCTTCCTAGGCCTCGTCGTCGTCCACCACCATGGTGCTCTCGGTGCGGCGTGGTCAATGTGGTCAACGACTGACTTCCATCGGAAGAGTACTGTACATGGAGAGGCTGACAGCTGGGTCCACAGCAGCCGCAAGGCAGTGCCTCCTTGTTACGCGCAAAATAATTATTCCTCCACCTAACAACGAGGACCCATCGGACGGGCCACCGTATTTTGTGGAAAGAACATTTCCCCCCTGACTGCTGAGACCCACCAGCTACATCTTCGCACGCAAAGAAGTGCATCCGGGCAAAAAAAACGATTTGCCCCCTGACTACTGGGACCTACCGGCTACATCTTCGCATGCAAGGAAGTGCCTGACAGTCAGGGCCCACATGATCGAAGAGTACGTAGCATTGTCATTCTGGTCGCGAACATGTACGTACATACTGGTCGATGTAGAGGCGCGCATGTGTCGTAGTAGAGGCAAACATGTAGCATGTACACGTACGTACAGCGGCAGTGTGCAAGAAAGAAAATACGGCCACATATGTACATACATGCGGGGTCTCGAACGCCTACTCGTGCATATGTACGACCAGGGCTTGTGTACATGGCTGGGTCAGAACGGAGAAACAGTGTCGTCGTCGTGTTCATGGGGAGCCAACCGGCTGGGTCGGAACGGAATGCGTCGTCGTGTTCATCGGGAGGGCTTGGACGGAACATCCGATGGAAACGAGGCCTGGCATACCGCACAACGGAGGAAACGGCCTTGTGTTCGACCGGCCACATTCAAAACGGGATCCTGTTCATCGGGAGGGGTCTGGCGTACCGCAAAATGGAGGAAACGGACTTGTGTTGGACCTCCTACGGTCGAAACGGGGTCCTGTTGATCGGGAGAGGTGTGTCGTACCGCAAAACGGAGGAAACGGTCTTGTGTTGGAGCGCTACGGTCGAAACAGGGGTCCTGTTCATCAGGAGGGGTGTGGCGTACCGCAAAACGGGACTCCACGGGATACTGTTCATCTCCACCGTCGACCTCCTCCAGCCTCCACGGGCTACTATTCATCCACCGTCGACCTCCTCCAGCCTCCACCTGCGACTGTTCATCCACAGGATCTTGTTCACCCAGCCTCCAGCACGCGCTACTCCATCGGCTACTGTTCAACCAGCCCTCTCCATGGGCTCCTGTTCAACCACCCCTCCACGGGCTACTGTTCATCCATCCCTCCACCATCTACTATTCATCCACCCCTCCACGGGGTCGTCCTGTTCATCCAGCCCCCATGGGGTCCTGTTCATCCAGCCCTAACCGGCTCGATCGATCGGGGTCCTGTTCATCCAGAGGCAACACCACGGGGGCCTGTTCATCCACCCCCACCGCTCACTGTTCATCCAAACACCCCAGCAACACTCACTGTTCATCCAAAGGTAGCATTGATTGGCTTCGGTTAGCAGCAGTAGCGAAGGAATCGCTCGATCGGGTCCAGTTAACAGCCATCCATCGATTGCTCGGGTTTAGTAACGCATAACCTGAAGTGCAATCGCTCGGGTTCAGTAGGCAAACGCCTCGCTCAGGTTCAGTTAGAGCCCAATGCCTCGCACCCACGTGCGTGCGTGTACGAGAGAAACTCGCAAACCTCCATGCATCGCTCGGCCCCGACCACCCACCGTAATCGGGAACTCCCCAATATTTTCCTCGCTCTCGCTTCTACCACGGTTTTTTCCATCATGGACGGCTCAAAGAATGTCATGCAGCTGCGTCTACGGCCCGCCCAGGACGAAAATCCCATTTTATGTCATGATTTTTATCATAGAAGTAGGAGCCCATCACATCTATGATGATACCATGTTTTGTCACAATTATTGTCATAGAAGTGTCATAAGTATGAAAGATTTTTTTTCGTTCGGCCCAAAATGTCACGGATGTGTCTTTTTTTGTAGTGCTTGTGTATCCATACGCATTTTGTAAGTGAGTGCATATAGCATTAACTTTACTATATAATATCGTACTACACGTCTCTCTCTATATATGCTTGCAGACTGTGCTACTCCCTCCGTCCAGGTGAATAAGTCATCTTTGGTTGTGCACCGTGACCAAGAAGGAGGGAAGACTTATACACCTAGACAGAGGGAGTACTACTATTACTTATGTACGTGCAAATGCACGTTTTAACATTACGATGCGGTTTTTGTAAAAGTAGAAAAACAACACTAGTCAAGCTTGTGAAACGACTCAATGCAAAACAAATGCAAAAATGCTTGTTTGATTGTTTATTTTTAGCTTCCTTCTCTATGGTTATTTCTCTGTTGTACTTTGTAAGGAGTATCTCACTGGTCGGAAAGGCATGCAGATTCCCAAACCGCTTCCTACACCCTGTATCGAATTTGGCCTAACAAGTTGTGTCGTGCAATTGGAATTCCAACTTGAGTACTACTACTACTAGTAGGAGTACCAGGGGCCAGTTCTTTTAGGCTTCCAGATTAGTAATCCCATTACTACTACCTCCGTCCTGGTTTATTTTTTGAGTTTGAGTTTGTGGCCTTGTATATAAAAACGAAGGGAGTACTAGTAGTAGTTTAGAAGCCCAAATAATTGAGTGAGGCGCCTTAATGTTACTCTCCACTATGACTAGTCTTATGGGAAAAGCTCGGGAAGAGACAGCTTATTTTTTAAGCCGCCAAAAGAACTGGCCCTAGGAGTAGTAGCTAGGGATACTAGGAGTAGTAGCTAGGGATCGAGTGTGCGAGATGAAATGCAAAAAAGACAGAGGGATGTGATGGTTGCTTGTCCGTTTATTTTACCAGGCCACTTATTACTAGGAGTGGTTGGGTTTTGTGATATGATGACTTTACTGCTGCGCCACGAGCAGGGTGAGACTCCCGTGCAGCACCGCTCTCTACACTAGTACTACATCGGTCGTGGTTTATTAGTCCCCCATTGAATTTGACTGAAGATTTAATTGACAAAATGTTAGTGCATGTCAACAAAAACTATATCGTTGGATTCGTATTTGAACATAGTTTTCCTTGATATAATTTTAGGTGACATGCATCAGCATTTATCGTCCTATATATAATGTTATTTCAACTTTTGGTCGTACTAATCTATAGTAAGGTGCCCGTGCGTTGCACGGAATAGTGAAATGCATTGATCGGGGAGTTGTTTATTTTGACAAAGGATGTGGGGGTCATATCATGTGTAACGGGTATCGATAGGTTTCTTCGGATATTATTTCATCTCTAGAGCTCACAAACATTCGGGTGAAACAGATAAAAAGGTATCTTTTGCAAACAAAAGAGTTCAACTGTTCAACCTGCATCCAAAACTTGTGAAGAAATAACACTTATTGTGCTTTGCAAGAAATGATCTTTAAGAATTAGTTTTTGAGTATCGATTGTTATACATGTTGGCTACAGATGACATGGCACTTTCTCATAGTCAGCAGTTGGCTATACTATTAAGTATTAACCATGCCCTTATACACCTAGATGGAGGGATTAAATCAGGATGACTTGGAAGGGGGCAGAGGAGATGTAAAAAATGGTTCATCGTAAGTATTTCACCAGTACTGTAGTAAAAATTCATACATGGAAGATTCTAGACTAAACCATAAATGGATACATTTTTATTCATGCGCGATATTCCAATAGAGAAAGATCATGCATGGAAGTCTCCACATGCTTAGATAGCGGACTACATTGAGCGAAGACTAATGATCAACATTTAACTTGGTAATGCATATGTCGAGGTGAACCTCCTTGGAGTCCCCGTGCACCGTGTTGGGGGGAAATCATACCATGCATCTTCCATGTCCACATCAGCGGGAAGGTCCCATCTCGGCACAGTCCTAGTCAGCATGATGGAGCCGGTGTCGCTACCCACGTACCTCTTAGGGGTAGTAACAGTGAGCACGCACCCATACATCGGCCTCGTGTCAGTGTCAGCGTCAGCAGCGTCGCCCCTGACGCACACTACAGAGACAGGGCAGCAGCCTGCGTGGACCTCGCTAGTGCCCACGATCAAGAGGAAGACGCTGTCGTCCTCCTCCGAGAATAGCAGGCGGCCGTGATCCTCCAGCGACTCCGGCACAGTGAACGGGTAGCACGTGTCGTACTTGATGTTCTTCGCCAAGGCCCAGTAGTGATTGTCGCAGGCCTGCGTGAGGTGATGCACTATGTCCGCCGGCGAGCCCCAAAACGGCATCAGGCACTCATAGCAGTAGACGAAGGGCTCCTTGGAGGCATCGACCAGGCCGTCCATGAAATGGGAGTGGCTGTAGGGGACGTTGCGACAATTGAATATATGAGCAAGTTACTACGAGATTTAATCCAAATAAGCACAAAATAAATCATGACGGCTATAACAGAGATTAAACTAATCATGTGGACTAGCATAGTAGATGAATAGATAGAATCTAGGATACAGAGTAGAAACATGAATTCTACCACGATTTCAAACAAGAAGGACATAAACACATACAGTGCAATGGGAGCAGCACCGTTGGCGTTGAGATTGTCGCCCATGTCATTGAGGAAGAGGCTGCCGAGGTCGGGGAAGAAGTCGTCGTCGGTGAAGTCGTCACTGCCAGCAGTCACGAGAGTGCGCTCCCCAAATTTCAATAGCGCCCGCCGAATGGAGCACCGGAGGGAGTGGCTGTAGAGGATGTTGCGGCCGCCAAATGGAGCGCAGGAGTAGCACACGGAGCAATAGATGGTGCTCCTCCCTAAGTCTCTATCTCTACTCTTATCTCTATCTCTACTACTCTTCTTTGTTTTTTATAACAAATCGAATAGTACTGTGATGTCCACTGCACGCCCGGCTGAACACGCCTCCTCGCCTCCATCATCACCAACTGAGTCTTTTATAGGAGTAGGAGTAGAGAAAAAACCGAGTTGGTGGTGATGGTGTGCCTGCCATCTTATAATATAGTTGTCCGATCTATATCTGACGGATAGAAAGCAAATTATGACAATTTTACCAAAGATACCCGCACCTCTCTCCACATTTACAGATAAGGCCTTGCCTCGTTCATCCTTATCTCCCACAACCTCATTGCCGAGCAATTAAAAAAGGAAGTCACTAGAACAATTTGGCATGGTGGTCGCTGCTGGCGCCGTCCATCCCCATGCCTCCGCCCAGTCCGACCACCAGTCACCACCACGCGCCACTCCTCCTCACCTTATCTATCATCTTTCTCAAGATATCATTTTTTCGATGAAATGGTCGAGATACCATTTTCCGATAAAATTCTCGAGATATCATTAGTTTTTACACATGGGATTACTCCTCCATGGGTCAATCACAACAGGTGTTTTGTAAAAAATTGCATCTTGATGTTCCGTGCAACGCATGGGCATCTTGCCAATTTTTTTGCATATAATTCCAAACACCACGTAGACACGGTCTTTGACCATTTTACAACTATGTTAGTATCATTGTTAGTGGTCAGCCGGTGCAAGTTATAGCCCCGGGTGTTTTAACCTTTTTTAGTAATGATATTTGGCGATTGTTCACCACAAGCTCAATCATGGGAATCCCACATAACCGTCATATTTCCATCCGACGGTGGCCTGTTTTTAAGCCATAGTATTTGACAAAACTGCCACCCTTACACACGTACTGTAATTGCATCACAGGCGTTTGCAACTACCATGTCTCCCAGCGAACGTTTGCTGGGGATTGGAGTTAGCACCGATGGCAGTTCGTAATCGTTCCACGCTCGGGCATTGAAGGTTGTAACTATTTTAGATTAGAATATACTACTCCTCCGGTGCTAGTAGTAGAGAAGAGTCCTACTCCACTACTACTCTACTCAAGCAAGTTAGGGCATAGTAGTAGGTACTGTAGGGAGTACAAGTACTATGATCACTCAAGCAAATTGTCTGGCATCGATATGACCCTATGCTGTTGGTATGTGTCTCGTAAGTCAAGCGGCGTGCTGTAGGCATCATCACTTGTCCACTTCCCGCAGCCCATATTTGCTTCTCCATCTTTGTCCGCACATAATCTCGTCCAATCTTCCATCCCCGCTAAGGCGCCTCCCCCCTCGTCCGAAACCCAAGCACTAACAATGGCAGAACCGAGCAGCGTCTACCGAAAGAGTGGCTGGAATTCGCTCCCCACAGAGGTAATCAAGCTCATTGTTTCGCGTGTGGACAACCTCAGCACCATGCTGCTCGCCGCGTGCTCGCCGGGGCTGTACTATTTACTCAAAGCCCTCAGGCCAGAGCTTATTAAGCCAGCTCCTTGCTTGTTGATGCCGCTTGATCTTTGGAAACGGCATGCACTACAAGAAATATGTCAACTAGTGACCTTCTGTCAGTGAGCCTGGAAGAATTGGTCATAGATCTATGACCATTTGAGACCAATTGGTCAAAAGTTGTTCGGGGGGCTCCAAACCCTAAGAAAATTGTGACCATTTTGGTCAGAAAGGTCATAATTTCCTTACACGAAATGGTCATAAAGCAAACATCACTGGTCCGCTGCCTTATTTCTAGTTGTTAACGACCAATATAGATGGTCATAGAATTGTAAATTGTGGTGGGTTGTGATGACTAGGCGCCATCTCATCAGTTTTGCCTATGTGCCATGTCCATGTGTCAATTTTTGCCCTAGGTTGTGAAGCAACCTATATTTCCGTTATTCCAAAAATTCCCAAAAAATTCTCATAAATTGTTTGGATCATATGTTCATCAAATATGTCAAAAACCTTCCTTGCCTAGTTCATAAATAACTCAACAATATTCATTTTCCTATTATGTTCAGAGCAACACTTTGTGAAGGAAGTGTTATTTATATATTCTTGATTTCCTTAAAAATTTGTGAAGACATTCTTCTTAGTATATGATCATCCTCAGCCAAAACTCAAGCCCATTGGCCATGTGCATTTCCCGTACCGCTAATCAAACACTTGGCTGCTAATTCATCTTTGAGCATAGTTTGGTCTCCTCGTGAGAATCTTATGTTGTAATTTTCTTCCTAGCACCTACCTGGGGAGTGCCCAACCCACTAGACATGCCTAGGCCGCCCAGAATGCATGGCAACGCCACGGTCATGCGGTGACCACGCGGCGGGCATGCGAGCTTTTGCGCTCTAGAGTTGGGGCCCTCGGCCACCGTCCAAACCTCGATGTTTCGCCATCAAACCATGTATTTCTGCATACATATATACTTATTTATCTAGAAATGATTTTTGGAAAAAATAAAGACCAAACTATGAGGCAGCTGCGGTTCAAATTTGACCCGCTTCCAACTGAATCGACGAGAATTTGTCTTTTTCACCAGAGGTGGATCAAAACTTTTGACACCCAACCATTTTGTCAATTGTGTATTAAATATGTCCTAGTATTTTATAAAATTGATTAGTTCCAATTTTGCAACAAATATATGGTAGGTTCTTCCTAAAAAAACTCATTCAGGCACTCGGAAAATGGAAAATGTATTTTCCGTGAAAAATGAAAACTCCCTTAGGCAACATTGTTTGGAATTCCAAGATGCACCCTTGTGCACAATATGAGATCATTTGAACAAACTATGCCATGAATGTGGCCATAAGATTGATCATTTGGCTTGAAAGCCATGAATCTTCACGCATGATGGCTTATTTCTGAGAACACTTTTTTAAAATAGTTTTCTTATTACAAGTTTATTATTTTTCCTGGAAACTTGGTCACATATAATGACACGACGCGAAGGTTTTCCAATTTTTTTTTTAAATTTTTTATGCTCGTTTCAAAATGCGGTCAAAACGGCGGGCTTGACCGTTCCTAGCTAGTGGTTGAATCTTGGAATTTTTTTTGTGTTTCTCTGATTAAATAGATACTTATGTACCTATAAATGATTTTTGAAAAAAAAATAACAGCAAACTATGAGGCAGCCGCAGTTCAAATTTGACCCGCTTCTAGCTGAATCGGCAGAAATTTGTCTTTTTCATGAGAGGTGGATAAAAGCTTTTGAAACCCAACCATTTGGTCAATTGTGCATTAAATATGTCCTAGTATTTTAGAAAATATATTTGGTACAATTTTGCAACAAATATTTTGTAGGTCCTTCACAAAAAAACTCATTTTGGGCACTCAAAAAATAGAAAATGAATTTTTCGTCCAAAGAAAATGAAAACTTCCTTCGGCAACATTGTTTGTCATTCCAATATGCACCCTTTTGCACAATATGAGATCGTTTGAACAAACTATGTCATGAATGTGGCCATAAGATTGATCATTTGGCTTAAAAGCCATGAATCTTCACACTTGATAGCTCGTTTCCGAGAACACTTTTTTAAAATAATTGCCGTATTACAAGTTTATAATTTTTCCTGGTAACTTGGTCACATATAATGACGCAATGCGAAAGTTTTCCATTTTTTGATTTTTTTAATTTTTTATGCCCGTTTCAAAATGCGGTCAAAACGGGGGGAGTGACCATTTAGCTAGTGGTTGAATCTTGGAAATTTTTTGGTGTTTCTCTGATTAAATAGATACTTATGTACATATAAATGATTTTTTGAAAAAATAAAGAGCAAACTACGTGGTAGCTACAGTTCAAATTTGACCCGCTTTCAACAGAATCGGCAGAAATTTGTCTTTTTCACGAGAGGTGGATCAAAACTTTTTACACCCAATCATTTGGTCAATTATGCATTAAATATGTCCTAGTATTTTATAAAATTTACTTGGTACAATTTTGCAACAAATATATGGTAGTACCTTCACAAAAAAACTCATTTTGGGCACTCAAAAATGGAAAATGAATTTTTCGTCCAAAGAAAATGAAAACTTCCTTAAGCAACATTGTTTGTCATTCCAATATGCACCCTTGTGCACAATATGAGATCATTTGAACAAGCTATGCCATGAATGTGACCATAAGATTGGGCATTTGGGTTGAAAGCCATTCATCTTCACACATGATAGCTCGTTTCTGAGAACACTATTTTAAAATAATCGTTGTATTACAAGTTTATAATTTTTGCTGGTAACTTGGTCACATATAATGACACAATGCGAAGGTTTTCTAATTTTTTGAATTTTTTATGCCCGTTTCAAAATGCGGTCAAAACAACGGGCATGACCGTTCCTAGCTAGTGGTTGAATCTTGGAATTTGTTTGGTGTTTCTCTGATTAAATAGATACTTATGTACCTAGAAATTATTTTTGGAAAAAATAAAGAGCAAACTATAAGGTAGTTGCAGTTCAAACTTGACCCGCTTCCAGCTGGATTGGCGAAAATTTGTCTTTTTCACCAGAGGTGGATCGAAACTTTTGACACCCAACCATTTGATCAATTGTGTATTAAACATGGCCTAATATTTTAGAAAATTGATTTGGTCCAATTTTGCAACAAATATATGGTAGGTCCTTCACGAAAAAACTCATTTTGGGCACTCAAAAAATGGAAAATGTTTTTTTGCCAAAAACTCATTTCTCACGACACCTTTTAAAAGTTATTTATCTTATTTCTTGGTTGTTAATTTTCCTGAGAACTTGTTCACATTTGGTGACACAATGAGAAGGTTTTGCATTTCCTTTTTGAATTTTTCAGGTCATAAAATAGCTGACATGATTTTAACACGTTAATTTTAGGCAACTATGACCTATTTAGATTGTCATGACATCATACTGCATCCTGATTGGTCCGTGAACATCTCACGTGGATCACGCATCATACGCCGTCGGATGCTCGCGGATCCAACTGGTCATTTTCCATCCACCCCCCTCCTCCTTTCTTTCCCACATCCATCCATTGATCCCCTTCCATCTCCTCGCTCAGCTTCAGTCTTCTGTCGTCGTCCTCCCCATCTCACATCTGCATCACGCCGCCCCTCCTCCCGTCTGGCGCCGCCGCACCCCACACCCGCTGCCGCCCCCACTCCTCTAGTGCCATCTCCCTCCTCATCGAGGGCCGACCCCTCTTCTCATCAAAAATCTCTCCCACTACGGCCACACGCACCGATATCCCTCGCCGAATCCCCAATCCCCCTTGATCCACCGGCAAATTCCCT
>NC_041381.1:165978752-166000836 GCF_002162155.2 Triticum dicoccoides
TTCCTGCCGTCCGGAGCTCTTTTTCTCTCTCTTCTTCGAGCTAGAGATCTCAGCGCGATTCCGGCCCCCGCGACGAGCTTGGACTGCCCCGGCGGCAGAGTCAGACAGCGCCGCGGTTGCCGTTGGGGTGTTGTTGGCGCGTCGCGGCATTGGATGGGACCGGACCGGGCAGGAGAGGTTGGTGGGCGCTGGTTCAGCGGGTGGGGCATCCGGACCGTGATCTGCGCCGCTGCGCCAGCCCAGCGTAGCGAGGCGATGAGAGCTGGCGCCGTGGCCCCGAAGGCAGCGGAGGCATGAGCGGCAGGGTGTCACTGGGGCTCAGGACGTCCGGGAGCTATGGGTCCCTGCAGCAGCCCAACGGCCAGTCCCCTCCCCGTCACCGCTGGTGGCGGTCCGGAAGCCCGCGAAAATGTCCCTTAGTGGCGGCCCCGACGCCGGCGGCCGCGGGGGCGAGCGCCTCCTCTTTTCCCGGATCTACATGTTTGCGGGCCGTCGCTGGCGGATGCTCCTGCTCCTCCTCGTCACCGTTGCTCTCGTCGTCTGCTTCCTCTTCTCATCATTTGTCAGTAAAGGTGGTGGTTGTGTTGCTTTAGCCTCATGTTTCATTCCTATATAAACCTTGTGACTGCTATCGTGACTTGATGAAATGCTTACCAGTTACTGCTATCTTGTTTTTTGATCATTTGATCAGTGAGTTCATCAGAATGATACGGTGCTACTTGCAAATCGTATTATTGTATGGTTCATGTAGCTGTTTACCATCACTACGAGTACAAAACACCAGGGTTCCTGTTACCTGTGCATACTTCACTTTTCTTATTCGAAAGTTATAGGATGTTCATCAGTATATTATCATTAAGTATTAGTATGGGCGGCCTTCAAGTACACAGGAAGATTTAAGCTCATAGTTGACTTCCAAATTTTAGAAGGTTTAGTGAAGTGGAAATCCAGGAAGACCTTGAGTAATGGATAAGAAATAGTATATGGATGGATGCTTGGATATTCCTGTGCTGGTTGGCAACCATGTTTTCCTTTGGATTGGTTATTGTGTAAGCATTTGAATGTTTGACCACTTTGCATCACCTTTGACTCTAGCTGACTGTTGTGATGCAAATGGATTAGCATGGTATTATTTAGTAATTTGAATCAGGCAAACAGTGTTGATATTTCTGTTATAGTTAAGCTAGACAAGTTTGCATTAGAGATTGTTAGATGATCTTTGGTTTGCTAGACAATCACTTCAGTTTCCAAGCCACTTCAGTCAGTTCTTTGGAACTGAGCTGTAGACTTTGTTCTGGATTTTTATTGTGTAATACAGTTAATATGATATTGGTATTCCTCGAGTTGATGCTTTACAAATTGAAAATTGCTAATGTTGATAGTGGTGTCAAAATATGTGCCTCTCTGGTACCTTGTAGGCAGGCCTTTGACAGCTGCTCCTTTACATTTTTATTCTTTCCAATATGCATATTGTGTGAAACATTGTAGTGCTGACCCAACATGTACCTAACATTTCTGATGTGTATTTCCTTTGATTCCCTAGACTTAACATGTAAGCTATAATAACTTTGAATCGGTCTGTGGGAAATTGGGCATATTGGGTTGGTAAATATAGAACTGTAGAGATGTAGAACTAAAACGTGGTACTTAGCTATTTAAGTTGTTGGTACTTGGTACTTGGTAGTACCTACACAGTGAAGTCTAGTTGATTCAGGAAAACTTGACTTGAGATTTTCTTTCTTATGATTTACTGATGAAACCTTGATTGTTGAATCTTGATGTAGGTATCCCACCGCCGATCCATATCCAGATCAGCTGCGTCGCTGGTTCCGCACACAAGTCAACATGCCCTGTTTATATGAATTGTTTTGCATCTTGTGAATAGTTGTCACACTAATTAAAATCTCCGCGCAACGAGCAACTAATCAGAGGCCGTGAAGCAACGTTTATAATATTTGTATCCTACCATGCAAAGAAGTAATACTTGACTGCTCGCTAGCAAGATTTCAATCATAATCTGTGCATACTTGTTTATGATATTTGTGTGCCCATGTAAAACATATGCAGTTTGTCCTAGGCTAGATCCCAACCCGCATTAGAGCTGCACACTATGATTTCCTCTTGCCAGTGAGATCTGTTCGTACTTGTCAGTAGTCGATGGGACGCTCAAGCTTCACTGCTGCTTCTGCTGTATATTTTTTGTAACCCATGTTTCTACTTGCAATCAGCATACAATTTTGCATCAAATGGTTAAATGTTTCCACACTCTATAGGATTAGTGCGTCTTGTTGCTTGTTGCTAGCTGTAGGATCAGAATTTTGGTTGTTGTTTTGGTGATGTAGGCCAAGGGAAATGACTACCGTTCCAGGGTCTCCAGTCTGGGAGCTCATGAAGAAGCACAACTACTTCTGGATCAAGCAGTTCGGTGACAGCAACACCAAGGTGCAGTTTAGCAAGGAGCCCAACAACCTCTACAATGTCCACTCCTACAAGTTCTCGGTCCGTAGCTCTTTGCACTGTTTTAACCCTTCTGTTTGCAAGTGTCTCTTCAAGGAGCTAACTTGTTGTGGGGCTGATGTGGTTTCAGGCTTGGCGAACAGCAAGACCGTGGCGGTCCAGCCATTAGCGGGAGAGGACAAGGTTGTTTCCTGTCCATGACCAAGACCAAGAAGCAGAACACCCCTGCCAAGCTCCAGCACAAGACTCTAATGCGCAAGGAGTTCTGCAAGATGGCCAAGTCTGTCAAGAACCAGGTATTAACTCCAGAGTTTTGTACTTGAATTGTCCTTATGCTTGGCTTCTAAGCTACAATTGTAAGTCACGACTTGTCTCTGCTTCCTCCTTGAGTTCAGAGTTGTGGCATGGCATGCTTGATTTTTTGGTGGACTTGTGTCCCTGATGATGCACCGTTGTTGCACTGCCAACCATCAGATGCAGTAGCTGCTCCAGCTTGCTACCCCGCTGCCGCCGCTTGTTGTTTTTCTACTGCTCCTACTAGTTAGTCATTGCTGCTGCTCCTAAGCACTGCTAATAGATGTTGCTACTTGCCGCTGTTGATTCCTCCTACAGCATGGCATCTGCCATTGTAACTTCATGCTGATGTAACATGTGAATCTGTTGGTCCTGCTTATTGTCTTTAAAGAAGGCAATGTACCTACCTTATTTTGTGCTCTGTTATTATCTTTGATCAGTATCAGTTGTGTCTCTTAGAGAGACACTCCTACCTTTTCTGACTTGAGTTGTTAACTATTGTTCCATACTTCTGTTAGCTACAACAAAAAATCTTTGAATTTGGTACTGCATGATTTTTTACTACTGCTTACACACAGAGTATTTGCTACTACTAAAACAGCGATTTTGTATGCACTGCTATCTGATGAGTGCTTTCTTTGTAATATTTCACCTTGGCATGCATATGTTTGTTCGGTTTGAACTTTGCATGACATGATATAATTATTTCCAGTGTTTTTCTCAACTTATTTTCATTGACACTTGATATATAGTTAGCTTGTACTTGAAGCTATGGGTTAATGTGGTGATTTTGTTCTACTTGGATGCATTGTACCCCCATAATCGAGCACATGGATGCAATGGCAAGAAGATCATGGTTGTGTGCATCATCAAGCACACCACGGAGATAATCGACCTCCTCACCGATGGTAACTCAATCTAGATCATCACTTTATACTCTCCTACCTTTGTGATGTTAGTATGCTTCTGCTGACTATACAATGTGACTTATAATTTCTAGCTGTGCATGTTGTAGACTGTTGACTGTAGAGTGGTACACTTCCCGGAGCATTGTAATGCCTTACCAAGTAGCAATTGCATGAAGATAGTCCACAACACAAAAACTATGTGTAATGGATCCATCACTTACAATCTGTACGTGAATACCATGTGTAATGACTGTTATTTTTTGCATCGTCTGAACATTTTTTTGCTGCTGTATTGTTTCTCACTCATGATTGATCTACTGCCAGGTGAAGGTTTTCAAATGTTGAAGGAGGAGGATAATAGGAACTTCTGTGATGTCTTGTCATCTATTTTCTTTTCTTTGTTGTAGAATAGTTTTGTTTGGCACTTACTAGTTCCTTGAACATAAAGATATGTACTGCTAGAATGAATGCATGTAAATATATTTTGGGCTCCTATAATATTCCATGTTGCTTTGAAAATGTATCATAACTAGGCTAGGCCCAAGATAACTTGTAGTGTGATGTGTTGTAATGTCAATGGCATAATAGAAGAAGTTGGATTGGATCAATTATTTTAGCCCAGCCCAAGATATATTGAACAACTATTTCTGAGGGGAAAACTTGAGAGGCCTAGCAAAGAAATGGCCCAGAAAAAACAAGACCAAAAAACAATTTGTCAAAACGGATAGGCAAATAAATTTAGAAGGCTGAATTACTGGGCCAGGCCCATGTAGCTAGCGAAAATTAACAAAAAATATATTAAAAAGGCTGAATTAATGGGCTCGGCCTATCTAAAGCACTGAAATGGACCGGGCTGATTCTAAGTAACGACCTTTTGAATTGGTCGCAATTTTGCCACGTCAGATTGCCACGTCGGATCCGACGTGGCCTGGGCAGACAGCAAGTGACCAAAACAAAAGGTCATGGGTTCAACGACCTTCTGTTTTGGTCGTAAACGTCTACGACCTCCTCACAGAGAAGGTCGTTAATTTCAGTTTACGACTGCGAGCTTTTGACCTTCTGTTTTTTGTCACAAAAAGGTCGCAAATGAAAAACAATGACCTTTCAGTGACCAATAGTCAAGGTCACAAGTTGACATATTTCTTGTGGTGGTGTCACGCAACATAACGATCATAGGGTGGCGAGCATCAACCCCCTTTACTGTGATCCGATCCCCGTCACTCTCAACTACATTAATGGTATGTACTGGGTCGGCATGAACATGTCTTGGATGGTGCTCGTCGACGGTCGCGGCAACTGGATGCTCGTGAAGGTCTACACCCGGTGATTGATCCCCCTTCCTTCGATTAACACTTCACTACTTTGGCACCGCGGCCCAGAATACTCGGAATCTTACAGTAGCCAACATGATACCAAGTTTGATTTGCTCAAGGTTGTAATCTGCCAAGTGCCCACAAGATATGTGAATTATAAAGACTTCAGGCTAATTGCGTTCTTCAATCGCGTTCTCGCCTATCTGACAGGTCACTGCGATAAGTGGATAAATCTGCACGTCCATCGCAGGATCATACATCCTCCATGGTTCTCTGATGCCATTGAACACAAGGGCTTCATTTACGCTGTCGACTCCTATGGCTGGACGTATTGCTGGCCTACTCTAGTCATCGCTACAAATGGCTGTTACAGCAGTATGTTACTTTCCTATGATATCATGATGGCTTGCTTATATTACTGTCAACATTTACTGAAAAAATATAGATGCTCAGAACATGTTGTTCTTAATATTAACTACATTAAGAGCCCTTTTTTTATTTGACTCCAACTTGATATGATGTTGTAGGCCACCTAGTGTCCCTACCCTTCCTAATCCCAGAACCTTTCAAAGAAAAGCGGCATGGCAGTTGCAGGTGGTTCCTGGCTTGATTAGACAACGGCGAACGATTGATGATCGTTCGCACATACACACAGTCACTGCAAGGTGTCGGTGTACTAGAGTAGGGGTACCCTAGTATCCCGAACTCGTGCACGGGCAGTTGCAGCGCCCCGCGGCAAGGCTTGCCGGGCGACCGCCAGGGTCCTTCGCTAGTTCCTTTGGAGCCATTCAAGAACAAAGTATTCAAGATGAAGAGACAAGGCCCCGGCAAGAGGAGCTTGCCGGGAAGAGACAAGGCCCCGGCAAGAGGAGCTTGCCGGGAAGAGACAAGGCCCCGGCAAGAGGAGCTTGCCGGGAAGGCCAACCTCGGCACCTCAAGAAACTTGCCGCGACACACCTCGCGTCCCGGCAAGGTCCGGCCAGCGACAAGCTTCCGGGCGCGACAAGACGACGACCCCGACAAGGTACTTGCCGGGGGCCAGCTGCCACTCTGTACCCGCGCTCCAGCGCATCCACCCGCGCGTCGCCCTGAGGCTTTCTTAGGGGCGCGTGGCGGGAGCCTGTGCAGCCAGGGGTACGCGGTGGCAAGCGGAGATGAAGAGGAGGCCATCGTGGCAAACGGTGGCGCTCCTAACGGTCACTTTTTGCACTGTTTAGGCGTCTCAGACGGGCATTCAATGCCCTTGTCCCCTGCAGTCAGAATTAGGTAGGATACACTGTGCCCACAGTAGCGGTAGCTGTACCTACCGCATTCTTTTTCAATTTTACTCCTCTAGTCTACGTTGCCACCTGTCGGTGACCCCTTGAGCGTATAAAAGGAGGCCCATGCGCAACGTAGAAGGGGTTCGGCTCATTCGAAACACCAAGGACACTCTCACGCTCGGTCTGGTAGCGTTCATCGCTCCTGAGCAAGAACTCAATACAATCAAGCAAGCAGGAGTAGGGTTTTACGCACCCGTGCGGCCCGAACCTGGGTAAACCGCTCGTGTGCTTCGCCTCGATCCGCTCTTCGTGCGACCTCCGCTCTCATCGAATCGAAAGAGACTCGGCCCGCCGGTCCCATAGGTGTTCGTGGATCAGCCCCCCGACATCTCTGGCGCACCAGGTAGGGGGAGTCGAGATCGTGTGAACCCGATCCGGCGTGCACACGAGCTAAATCTTCATCGTCTTTATCGACATGCCACCGAAGAAGAAGGCTTCGGAGGCAGCTGATCCATCTGCGTCGCTTCCACCGCCTCTGGAGCAAACGGGTGGTGGAGTGGACGCCGGAGGAAGAACGGGCGTTGACGAGGGAGCTCACAGTGCGGCCAAGTCCAAAGACAAGGCGGCACAGACCTCGGCATCCGTGCGCGCACCGCGCCCGTCTCAGGAGGCGCGGGACCAGCAGCGTCATGGCGTTCGCAGCGCCATACGTCCGTTGGGCCAAGATCAAGCTAGTGGTTCTCGTGGCGTCCAAGACCAGCATGCACGTCAACATGCTGGCCCGAGCGAAGTACGGTCGCCTGGTCGGGACACTGCTCCTTCTAACGTGGTTAGGAGTCCGAGCATGTCCCGCTCCTCGCACCGTTCACCTCTGCCGCCCACCACTCCAGCAGAAGCCTTGGCGCGAGCTCAACTGCTCCTAGATTACCCTCCGACGGCGGACAAGACCGACGAGTGGAGGGCCACTATCCAGAGCCTCATCGGCTTCGCCAACGGCGACACTGCGCGGCAACCAAGCACCTCGCTGCCGCGGCAGGACTGCCGGACGCGAGCCGGTGGCAACAAGACCGAGGGAGGTGCGACTTCCATGCACTCTCCACCACGAAGGCCAAGATCGCCAACTCGCCGGATCCACCCCGACATCGGCTCCACCGCGTCGTCGGACCCACGAGCTCGTCGCGACCAGCGCCAAGTTCTGCACGAACGGCAACAAGAGGACGCTCGTACTCGCATCGAGCGCCGAAGAGAAGCGCAACGTCAATCTGACCAGCGCGCTGGGCCCTCTGTCGACATGCACGCGCCGGGGGAGCCAGGCGACTTGCCGTACGCGGTAGGTTGCCCTGCGTTCACCCATGGGCTGCGGCAGGTCCAGTGGCCCAGCAAGAAAAACTTCAAACCAGACGTACCAGAGAAGTACGACGGCAAGTCGCATCCGTCGGAGTTCCTCAGCATCTACACCATCGCGGTGCAGGCTGCCGGGGGACGGGACGGCAAGATCCTTGCCAACTACTTCCCGCTGGTGCTCAAGCCCAACCTCAGGTCCTGGCTCATGCACTTGCCGGACAACTCCATCTCCTCTTGGGCAGATCTATGCCATCAATTTGTCGGTGCCTTTACAGGCGGCCACAAGCCACATGGCCAAGAGAGCGATCTTCATCTGCTCGCCCAGAAGGAAGGAGAGCCACTGCGCAAGTACATTCAGAGATTCAGCCGTGTACAGCATAACATCCCAGACGTCCACCCTGCCGCGATCATCAGCGCGTTCCATCAGAACGTGCGAAACCGTAGGATGAGGGAGGAGATGGCGATGTGTAAGATCAGGGACGTCAGGGAACTTTACGCCCTGGCCGACAAGTGTGCACGCGCTGAAGAGGGGAGGAGGCTCCCCGGAGAGAATACAGGAGCAGGAGGATCCGACAGTGAGGATGCCGCCCCGGCAAGGAAAGGCCGAGGCGGAATAACAGAAGGAAGAAGGGCAAGGAAGTGCTAGCTGTCGAGCAGACCGGCAACGGAGGTGGCGCCAAGGAAGCAAAAGCTGGTGGCTCCGGCAAGGAGGCCCAGCCTGTGGCAGCCGCCGACAAGCAGGACAGCTCCGACAAGCAGTATTGCAAGATCCACCGTACCAAGGGTCACGATCTCCAGAGCTGCAAGAAGGTCGAGCAGCTTGTTGAGCTGCAAAAAGCTGAGTACGAACGACGCGACAAGGAGAAGGCCCAGGAAGGTGCTGGAGGAGCCGACAAGAAACGCCCCGGCCGGGGAGGACGCCGCGGCAAGGCCAAGCAGCGGCAAGGAGACAGACCTCCCCGCGGCCGCGACAAGGATGAAGACGACGACGACGAAGACATGGATGATGACGAGGCCGACGAGCAGGAGTTTCAGAAAGCCACAGAGGTCCTGTGCGTTGACGGTGGCGCCTCTCTGCATACTTCGCACCGCCAACTCAAACAGTGGATGCGGGAAGTAAATGCAGCAGAGCCATCCGTAGAGTCATGCAAGCCCCTGAAATGGTCCAGCACGCCTATCATCTTTGATATTGAGGACCACCCTGATCGCGTAACTGCGGTCGGGTGCTTGCCGATGTTGGTTTCTCCAACTATCCGCAACTTCAAGGTCACGAAGATGCTAGTTGACGGCGGGGCCGGCTTGAACCTGATATCCTCCGCGGTCCTCCAGAAACTCCAGATCCCTGACAGCGAGCTCGAAGAGACCGGCACGTTCCAAGGAATCAGCCCGGGAAGGAGCAAGCCGAAGGGAAAGATCATGCTGCCAGTCACATTTGGCAGCGAGCTGAACTTTAGAACTGAGAGGGTCACTTTTGACGTTGCCGACTTTACATTACCTTACAATGGGATCCTTGGCCGTCCAGCGCTCGCCAAGTTCATGGCAGCCTCTCACTATGCATACAACATGCTCAAGATGCCAGGCCCGATAAGTGTCATTTCTGTCCCTGGCGACAAGAAAGATGCCCTTATCTGCGCCGACAAGATTTACCGGGAGGCAGCAGCCGCAGCCGATCGCAAGTCACTTGCCGTTGAAGCTCCCGGGGGGAAGAAGAAGACCAAGTCCGGCAAGAGCTCTGATGCCCACTCCGGCAAGCGCACCTCTTCGGAGTGCTGCGCTACCATCGAGGACGCACCATCGAGCTCCACCGGCAAGTTTAAGAAGGCGATGGCAGCTCCACCAGAGACCAAGAAGGTGTCCGCCAAGGAGGACGGCACTGGTGGTACCTTCACCATCAGTGCCACTCTCGACCCCAAATAGGAAAGCGCGCTCGTTGCTTTCCCGCGGGCGAATGTCGACGTGTTTGCGTGGCAACCGTCCGACATCCCCGGTGTTCCCAGGAAAGTGATTGAGCACCACCTAGCCGTTTGTCCTCATGCGCGGCCCGTCAAGCAGAAAGTCAGGAAGCAAGCAGTGGAGCGCCAAGAGTTTATTGTAGAAGAAATCAAGAAGCTGGAAGCAGCAGGCCTTATCAGAGGAGTGCTCCATCCCACGTGGTTGGCCAATCCTGTAGTCGTGTGCAAGGCCAACGGAAAATGGAGGCTTTGTATAGACTTCACTGATGTCAATAAAGCTTGTCCCAAAGACCCATTTCCCTTGCCGCGCATTGACCAGATTGTTGACTCCACAACCGGATGTGATTTGCTTTCATTTCTTGATGCATACTCAGGATACCATCAGATCTTCATGGCAGAAGAAGATGAGGATAAAACCGCGTTCATCACCCCATGTGGCACATACTGTTTCGTACGGATGCCCTTCGGGTTGAAGAATGCTGGATCAACATTTGCAAGGGTAGTCCACGTCGCTTTTGAGCCCCAGATACACAGAAATGTGGAAGCCTACATGGATGATATAGTGGTCAAGAGCAAGGACAAAGCTACTCTAATTCAAGACCTAGACGAAACTTTTGCAAATCTGCGCAAGATCAACCTCAAGCTCAATCCCGAGAAGTGCGTGTTTGGAGTACCTTCTGGCAAGCTTCTCGGGTTCTTTGTGTCACAGCGGGGGATTGAAGCCAATCCCGACAAGATCAAAGCCATCGAGCAGATTGAAGCACCAAAGCACGTCAAGGATGTACGAAGGCTTGCCGGTTGCGTGGCTGCTCTCAGCAGGTTTCTCTAAGTCCGCAGAGCGCGCCTTGCCGTTTTTCAAAATATTGAAAAAGGCAGGTCCGATGAAATGGACTCCGGAAGCGGAGGCTGCGCTGCAGGACTTGAAGAGGTACCTGTCCTCCACTCCAATACTTGTCGCACCTAAGCCACAAGAGAAGTTGCTGCTGTATCTAGCAACAACCAATCAAGTGGTTAGTGCTGCGTTAGTAGCGGAGAGGGAGGCGGACGGTGAGCCAGCAACCGCAGCAAGTGGATCCAGCGACAAGCAGGGGGCTTCTCCGATAAGCTCTGGTCCCGACAAAGATGGATCTGCGCAGGCATGCAAGGAGGTGCAGAAGAAAATGGTGCAGCGCCCAGTTTACTTTGTCAGTTCCCTTCTGCAGGGGGCTAGGTTGAGGTACTCTGGTGTGCAGAAATTGCTTTTCGGCCTCCTCATGGCCTCGAGAAAGCTGCGCCATTACTTCGAGGCACATGAGATAACAGTTGTCACTCGCTTTCCGTTGAAGAGGATATTGCAGAATCCAGAAGCAACAGGCAGGATTGTCGAGTGGGCAATGGAACTGTCAAGCTTTGGCCTCAAGTTTGAGAGCACCTCAACTATACAGAGCAGAGCATTGGCGGAATTCATAGCAGAGTGGACGCCAACACCAGATGAAGAAACTCCAGAAACGAGCATCCCCGCCAAAGAGGCAAGCAAAGAATGGTTGATGTACTTTGTGTTGGGGAACGTTGCAGAAAATTAAAATTTTTCCTACGGTTTCACCAAGATCCATCTATGAGTTCATCTAAGCAACGAGTCAAGGGAGAGAGTTTGCATCTACATACCACTTGTAAATCGCGTGCGGAAGCTTGCAAGGTGATGATGGAGTCGTACTCGACGTGATTTGAATCACCGATGACCAAGTGCTGAACGGACAGCACCTCCGCGTTCAACACACGTACGGGACGGGAGACGTCTCCTCCTTCTTGATCCAGCAAGGGGGAAGGAGAGGTTGAGGAAGACAGCTCCACCAGCAGCACGACGGCGTGGTGGTGGTGGAGAGGCAGTACTCCGACAGGGCTTCGCCAAGCACACAACGGAGGAGGAGAGGTGTTGGGGAGGGGAGGGCTGCGCCTTGGAGGGTGGTCCGGCTGCCCTCCCCTCACCCCTCTATTTATAGGGGGAAGGAAGAAGGGGGCCGGCCCCCTAGAACCCATCTAGGGGGGGTGCGGCGGCCAAGGGGAGAGGGGGAGAGGGTGGCTTGCCCCCCAAGCCAAGGGGGCGCCCCCTCTAGGGTTCCCCCCTCAACCCTAGGCGCAAGGGCCCAAGGGAGGGGGTGCGGCCAGCCCACCAGGGGCTGGCTCCCTGCCCCACGCAGCCCATGTGGCCCCCCGGGAGGGGTGGCCCCTCCCGGTGGACCCCCGGAACCCTTCCGGTGGCCCCGGTATAATACCGGTATGACCCCGAAACTTCCCGGTGTCCGTTTGACAACTTCCCATATATAAATCTTTACCTCCGGACCCTTCCGGAGCTCCTCGTGACGTCCAAGATCCCATTCGGGACTCCGAACAACATTCGGTAGTCACATACTAGTCTTCCTAATAACCCTAGCGTCACCGAACCTTAAGTGTGTAGACCCTACGGGTTCGGGAGACATGCAGACATGACCTAGACGCTCTCAGGTCAATAACCAACAGCGGGATCTGGATACCCATGATGGCTCACACATGCTCCTCGATGTTGTCATCGGATGAACCACGATGTCGAGGATTCGATCAAACCCTGAACGCAATTCCCTTTGTCAATCGGTACGTTACTTGCCCGAGACTCGATCGTCGGTATCCCAATACCTTGTTCAGTCTCGTTACCGGCAAGTCACTTTACTCGTACCGTAATGCATGATCCCGTGTCCAACACCTTGGTCACATTGAGCTCATTATGATGATGCATTACCGAGTGGGCCCAGAGATACCTCTCCGTCATACGGAGTGACAAATCCCAGTCTCGATCCGTGTCAACCCAACAGATACTTTCGCAGATACCTGTAATGCACCTTTATAGTCACCCAGTTACGTTGTGACGTTTGATACACCCAAGGCACTCTTACGGTATCCGGGAGTTACACGATCTCATGGTCGAAGGAAGAGATACTTGACATTGGCAAAGCTCTAGCAAAACAAACTACACGATCTTTTATGCTATGCTTAGGATTGGGTCTTGTCCATCACATCATTCTCCTAATGATGTGATCCCGTTATCAACGACATCCAATGTCCATAGTCAGGAAACCATGACTATCTGTTGATCACAACGAGCTAGTCAACTAGAGGCTCACCAGGGACATATTGTGGTCTAAGTATTCACACGTGTATTACGATTTCCGGATAATACAGTTATAGCATGAATAAAAGACATTTATCATGAACATTGAAATATAATAATACTTTTATTATTGCCTCTAGGGCATATTTCCAACAGTCTCCCACTTGCACTAGAGTCACCAATCTAGTTACATTGTGATGAATCGAACACCCATAGAGTTCTGGTGTTGATCATGTTTTGCACGCGAGAGAGGTTTAGTCAGCAGATCTGCGACATTCAGATCCGTGTGCACTTTGCAAATCTCTATGTCTCCATCTTGAACATTTTCACGGATGGAGTTGAAACGACGCTTGATGTGCCTGGTCTTCTTGTGAAACCTGGGCTCCTTCGCGAGGGCAATAGCTCCAGTGTTGTCACAGAAGAGTTTGATCGGCCCCGACGCATTGGGTATGACTCCTAGGTCGGTAATGAACTCCTTCACCCAAATCGCTTCATGCGCTGCCTCCGAGGCTGCCATGTACTCCGCTTCACACGTAGATCCCGCCACGACGCTCTGCTTGCAGCTGCACCAGCTTACTGCTCCACCATTCAACATATACACGTATCCAGTTTGTGACTTAGAGTCATCCAGATCTGAGTCGAAGCTAGCGTCGACGTAACCCTTTACGACGAGCTCTTCGTCTCCTCCATAAACGAGAAACATGTCCTTTGTCCTTTTCAGGTACTTCAGGATATTCTTGACCGCTGTCCAGTGTTCCTTGCCGGGATTACTTTGGTATCTTGCTACCAAACTTACGGCAAGGTTTACATCGGGTCTGGTACACAGCATGGCATACATAATAGATCCTATGGCTGAAGCATAGGGGATGACACTCATCTCTTCTTTATCTTTTGCCGTGGTCGGTGACTGAGCTGAGCTCAGTCTCATACCTTGTAACATAGGCAAGAACCCCTTCTTGGACTGATCCATTCTGAATCTCTTCAAAATCTTATCAAGGTATGTGCTTTGTGAAAGACCTATGAGGCGTCTCGATCTATCTCTATAGATCTTGATGCCTAATATATAAGCAGCTTCTCCAAGGTCCTTCATTGAAAAACACTTATTCAAGTAGGCCTTAATGATGTCCAGAAATTCTATATTATTTCCCATCAGGAGTATGTCATCTACATATAATATGAGAAATGCTACAGAGCTCCCACTCACTTTCTTGTAAACGCAGGCTTCTCCATAAGTCTGCATAAACCCAAACGCTTTGATCATCTCATCAAAGCGAATGTTCCAACTCCGAGATGCTTGCACCAGTCCATAAATGGATCGCTGGAGCTTGCATACTTTGTTTGCGTTCCGAGGATCGACAAAACCTTCCGGCTGCATCATATATAGTTCTTCCTTAAGATGCCCGTTAAGGAATGCTGTTTTGACGTCCATCTGCCATATCTCATAATCATAGTATGCGGCAATTGCTAACATGATTCGGACGGACTTTAGCTTCGCTACGGGAGAGAATGTCTCGTCGTAGTCAATCCCTTGAACCTGTCGATAACCCTTAGCGACAAGTCGAGCTTTATAGATGGTAACATTACCATCCGCGTCCGTCTTCTTCTTAAAGATCCATTTGTTTTCTATCGCTCGCCGATCATCGGGCAAGTCTGTCAAAGTCCATACTTTGTTTTCATACATGGATTCTATCTCGGATTTCATGGCTTCAAGCCATTTGTTGGAATCCGGGCCCGCCATTGCTTCTTCATAGTTCGAAGGTTCATTGTTGTCTAACAACATGATTTCCAGGACAGGGTTGCCGTACCACTCTGGTGCGGAGCGTGTCCTTGTGGACCTACGAAGTTCAGCAGTAACTTGATCCGAAGTACCTTGATCATTATCATGGATTTCCTCTTCAGTTGGTGTGGGCATCACAGGAACGGTTTCCTGTGCTGCGTCACTATCCCGCTCAAGAGGTAGTACTTCATCGAGTTCTACTTTCCTCCCACTTACTTCTTTCGAGAGAAACTCTTTTTCCAGAAAGCATCCGTTCTTGGCAACAAAGATCTTGCCTTTGGATCTTAAGTAGAAGGTATACCCTACAGTTTCCTTAGGGTATCCTATGAATACGCATTTTTCCGACTTGGGTTCGAGCTTTTCAGGTTGAAGTTTCTTGACATAAGCTTCGCATCCCCAAACTTTTAGAAACGACAGCTTAGGTTTCTTTCCAAACCATAATTCATACGGTGTCGTCTCAACGGATTTAGACGGTGCCCTATTTAAAGTGAAAGTAGCTGTCTCTAGAGCGTATCCCCAAAATGATAGCGGTAAATCGGTAAGAGACATCATAGACCGCACCATATCCAATAGAGTGCGATTACGACGTTCGGACACACCGTTTCGCTGAGGTGTTCCAGGCGGCGTGAGCTGTGAAACGATTCCACATTTTTTTAAGTGTGTACCAAATTCGTGACTTAAGTATTCTCCTCCACGATCTAATCGTAAGAATTTTATCTTTTGGTCACGTTGATTCTCCACCTCATTCTGAAATTCCTTGAACTTTTCAAAGGTCTCAGACTTGTGTTTCATTAAGTAGACATACCCATATCTACTCAAGTCATCTGTGAGAGTGAGAACATAACGATATCCTCCGCGAGCCTCAACGCTCATTGGACCGCACACATCGGTATGTATGATTTCCAACAAGTTGGTTGCTCGCTCCATTGTTCCGGAGAACGGAGTCTTGGTCATTTTGCCCAAGAGGCATGGTTCGCACGTGTCAAACGATTCATAATCAAGAGACTCTAAAAGTCCATCGGCATGGAGCTTCTTCATGCGCTTGACACCAATGTGACCAAGGCGGCAGTGCCACAAGTATGTGGGACTATCGTTATCAACTTTAAATCTTTTGGCATCTACACTATGAACATGTGTAATATTATGCTCGAGATTCATTAAGAATAAACCATTGACCATCGGAGCATGACCATAAAACATATCTCTCATATAAATCGAACAACCATTATTCTCAGACTTAAATGAGTAGCCATCTCATATTAAACGAGATCCAGATACAATGTTCATGCTCAAACTTGGCACTAAATAACAATTATTAAGGTTCAAAACTAATCCCGTAGGTAAATGTAGAGGCAGCGTACCGACGGCGATCACATCGACTCTGGAACCATTCCCGACGCGCATAGTCACCTCGTCCTTCGCCAGTCTCCGTTTATTCCGCAGCTCCTGCTGTGAGTTACAAATATGAGCAACAACACCGGTATCAAATACCCAGGAGTTACTACGAGTACTGGTAAGGTACACATCGATCACATGTATATCAAATATACCTTTGGTGTTGCCGGCCTTCTTATCCGCTAAGTATTTGGGGCAGTTCCGCTTCCAGTGACCCTTCCCCTTGCAATAAAAGCACTCAGTCTCAGGCTTGGGTCCATTCTTTGACTTCTTCCCGGTAACTGGCTTACCAGGCACGGCAACCTCCTTGCCGTCCTTCTTGAAGTTCTTCTTACCCTTTCCCTTCTTGAACTTAGTGGTCTTATTGACCATCAACACTTGATGTTCTTTCTTGATTTCAGCCTCTGCTGACTTCAGCATCGAGAACACTTCAGGAATGGTCTTTTCCATCCCCTGCATGTTGTAGTTCATCACAAAGCTCTTGTAGCTTGGTGGGAGCGACTGGAGGATTCTGTCAATGACCGCCTCATCTGGGAGGTTAATGTTCAGCTGGGTCATACGGTTGTGCAACCCAGACATCTTCAGGATGTGTTCACTGACAGAACTGTTTCCCTCCATCTTACAAGTGTAGAACTTGTCGGAGACATCATATCTCTCGACCCGGGCATGAGCTTGAAAAACTAGTTTCAGCTCTTCGAACATCTCATATGCTCCGTGGTGCTCAAAACACTTTTGGAGCCCCGGTTCTAAGCTGTAAAGCATGCCGCACTGAACGAGGGAGTAATCATCAGCACGAGTTTGCCAAGCATTCATAATGTCTTGGTTCTCTGGGATGGGAGCGTCACCTAGCGGTCCTTCTAGGACATATTGTTTCCTGGCAGCTATGAGGATGATCCTCAGGTTCCGGACCCAGTCCGTATAGTTGCTGCCATCATCTTTCAGCTTGGTTTTCTCTAGGAACGCGTTGAAGTTCATGTTGACATGAGCGTTGGCCATTTGATCTACAAGACATATTTGCAAAGGTTTTAGACTAAGTTCATGATAATAAAGTTCTAATCAAATTATGAACTCCCACTTAGATTAGACATCCCTCTAGTCATCTAAGTGTTACACGATCCGAGTCGACTAGCCCGTGTCCGATCATCACGTGAGACGGACTAGTCATCGTCGGTGAACATTCTCATGTTGATCGTATCTTCCATACGATTCGTGTTCGACCTTTCGGTCTCCGTGTTCCGAGGCCATGTCTGCACATGCTAGGCTCGTCAAGTTAACCCTAAGTGTTTTCGCTGTGTAAAACTGTCTTACACCCGTTGTATGTGAACGTAAGAATCCATCACACCCGATCATCACGTGGTGCTTAGAAGCGACGAACTGTAGCAACGGTGCACAGTTAGGGGAGAACACTTCTTGAAATTTTATAAGGGATCATCTTATTTACTACCGTCGTCCTAAGTAAACAAGATGCAAAATACATAATAAACATCACATGCAATTATATAGTTGTGACATGATATGGCCAATATCATATAGCTCCATTGATCTTCATCTTCGGGGCTCCATGATCATCTTGTCACCGGCTTGACACCATGATCTCCATCATCATGATCTCCATCATCGTGTCTTCATGAAGTTGTCACGCCAACGACTACTTCTACTTCTATGACTAACGTTTAGCAATAAAGTAAAGTAGTTTACATGGCGTTATTCAATGACACGCAGGTCATACAAAAAATAAAGACAACTCCTATGGCTCCTGCCGGTTGTCATACTCATCGACATGCAAGTCGTGAATCCTGTTACAAAGAACATGATCTCATACATCACAATTCATCATTCATCACAACTTCTGGCCATATCACATCACATGATCAATCGCTGCAAAAACAAGTTAGACGTCCTCTAATTGTTGTTGCATCTTTTACGTGGCTGCAATTGGGTTCTAGCAAGAACGTTTTCTTACCTACGAATCACCACAACGTGATTTTGTCAACTTCTATTTACCCTTCATAAGGGCCCTGTTCATCGATTCCGCTCCAACTAAAGTGGGAGAGACAGACACCCGCCAGCCACCTTATGCAACTAGTGCATGTCAGTCGGTGGAACCGGTCTCACGTAAGCGTACGTGTAAGGTTGGTCCGGGCCGCTTCATCCCACAATACCGTTGAGCAAGAAAAGACTAGTAGAGGCAAGTAAGATGACAAAATCCACGCCCACAACAAAATTATGTTCTACTCGTGCAAAGAGAACTACACATAGACCTAGCTCTGATACCACTGTTGGGGAACGTTGCAAAAAATTAAAATTTTTCCTACGGTTTCACCAAGATCCATCTATGAGTTCATCTAAGCAACGAGTCAAGGGAGAGAGTTTGCATCTACATACCACTTGTAGATCGCGTGCGGAAGCTTGCAAGGTGATGATGGAGTCGTACTCGACGTGATTCGAATCACCGATGACCAAGTGCTGAACGGACAGCACCTCCGCGTTCAACACACGTACTGGACGGGAGACGTCTCCTCCTTCTTGATCCAGCAAGGGGGAAGGAGAGGTTGAGGAAGACAGCTCCACCGGCAGCACGACGGCGTGGTGGTGGTGGAGAGGCAGTACTCCGACAGGGCTTCGCCAAGCACACAACGGAGGAGGAGAGGTGTTGGGGAGGGGAGGGCTGCGCCTTGGAGGGTGGTCCAGCTGCCCTCCCCTCACCCCTCTATTTATAGGGTGAAGGGAGAAGGGGGCCGCCCCCCTAGAACCCATCTAGGGGGGGTGCGGCGGCCAAGGGGAGAGGGGGAGAGGGTGGCTTGCCCCCCAAGCCAAGGGGGCGCCCCCTCTAGGGTTCCCCCCTCAACCCTAGGCGCAAGGGCCCAAGGGAGGGGGTGCGGCCAGCCCACCAGGGGCTGGCTCCCTGCCCCACGCAGCCCATGTGGCCCCCCGGGAGGGGTGGCCCCTCCCGGTGGACCCCCGGAACCCTTCCGGTGGCCCCGGTATAATACCGGTATGACCCCGAAACTTCCCGGTGTCCGTTTGACAACTTCCCATATATAAATCTTTACCTCCGGACCCTTCCGGAGCTCCTCGTGATGTACAGGATCCCATCCGGGACTCCGAACAACATTCGGTAGTCACATACTAGTCTTCCTAATAACCCTAGCGTCACCGAACCTTAAGTGTGTAGACCCTACGGGTTCGGGAGACATGCAGACATGACCTAGACGCTCTCAGGTCAATAACCAACAGCGGGATCTGGATACCCATGATGGCTCCCACATGCTCCTCGATGTTGTCATCGGATGAACCACGATGTCGAGGATTCGATCAAACCCTGTACGCAATTCCCTTTGTCAATCGGTACGTTACTTGCCCGAGACTCGATCGTCGGTATCCCAATACCTTGTTCAGTCTCATTACCGGCAAGTCACTTTACTCGTACCGTAATGCATGATCCCGTGTCCAACACCTTGGTCACATTGAGCTCATTATGATGATGCATTACCGAGTGGGCCCAGAGATACCTCTCCGTCATACGGAGTGACAAATCCCAGTCTCGATCCGTGTTAACCCAACAGATACTTTCGGAGATACCTGTAATGCACCTTTATAGTCACCCAGTTACGTTGTGACGTTTGATACACCCAAGGCACTCTTACGGTATCCGGGAGTTACACGATCTCATGGTCGAAGGAAGAGATACTTGACATTGGCAAAGCTCTAGCAAAACAAACTACACGATCTTTTATGCTATGCTTAGGATTGGGTCTTGTCCATCACATCATTCTCCTAATGATGTGATCCCGTTATCAACGACATCCAATGTCCATAGTCAGGAAACCATGACTATCTGTTGATCACAACGAGCTAGTCAACTAGAGGCTCACCAGGGACATATTGTGGTCTAAGTATTCACACGTGTATTACGATTTCCGGATAATACAGTTATAGCATGAATAAAAGACATTTATCATGAACATTGAAATATAATAATACTTTTATTATTGCCTCTAGGGCATATTTCCAACACTTTGATGGTGCCTTCTCGCTGCAAGGCGCCGGTGCTGGCATGCTGCTTATCGCACCCACCGGAGAGCACCTCAAGTACGTAGTCCAGATGCACTTTCCCAAGGAGAAAGCAACGAACGATACCGCAAAGTATGAGGGTTTGCTTGCCGACCTCAGAATCGCAGCAGACCTTGGGATCAACAAGCTCATTGTCAGGGGTGACTCGCAGTTGGTCGTCCGCCAAGTAAACAAAAACTATCAGAGTCCGTTGATGGAAGCATATGTTGATGAAGTGAGGAAGCTAGAAGAACACTTTGACGGCCTGCTAATGGAGCATGTTCCACGAGCTCAGAACGATATTGCTGATGGCCTGTCAAAGTGCGCCGCACTAAAGTTACCTGTGGAACCAGGGATTTTTGTGCTCAAGCTGACTCAACCATCCGTAACCCCATCGACTGGACAGAGTAAGAAGAGAAAGTTGGTTTCTGGTGACTACTTTCCGGCAGAGCTTCCCGAAGCCGCCGCCAAAAAGGTCACCAAGATCGACGCCAAGAGTGCTGAGGAGCAGTCTGCTCCGGCGAACCTCACAGTTTTTTCCGTTGAAGCAGACACTCCCGACAAGTTTTGCTCCGGCAAGCTTGCCGGGGAGCATCACGCTCCGGCCGAACCACAGGTTCTTGCCGTAGAAGCGGATGTTCCCACAGCAACAGATATGCCTTTAGTCCTTGTTGTCGAGCCGCAAGCTCCGGCATGGGCGCAGCAGATTGTCCGTTTCCTTCAGACAGGAGAGCTTCCCGAAGAGCAAGAAGAAGCGGAAAGAGTAGCCCGGCAGTCAAGTATGTACAAGTTTGTCGACAACACACTGTACAGAATAAGGCTCAACGGTGTGAAATTGAAGTGCATTCGCCGGGAAGATGGACAACAGCTGTTGGCAGAGATACATGGAGGCATATGTGGTCACCACATTGGCGCAAGAGCACTTGCCGGCAAAGCGTTCCGACAAGGTTTCTTCTGGCCGACAACCCTCCAGGATGCAACTGCACAAGTAACCAAGTGTGAAGCGTGCTAGTTCCATTCCAAACAGATACACCAGCCAGCTCAAGCTCTCCAGACGATCCCTTTATCCTGGCCATTTTCGGTCTGGGGGCTCGACATCCTCGGCCCCTTTCCCCGAGCTGTCAGGGGCTTTGAGTTCTTGTACGTCGCCATCGACAAGTTCACAAAGTGGCCGGAAGTGGAACCAGTGAGGAAGGTGACAACACAGTCAGCAGTCAAGTTCTTCAGGTCGATTGTTTGCCGTTTCCGGATCCCTAACAGGATCATCACCGACAACGGCACACAATTTACGAGCCGCACCTTCATGCAGTACGTCCAAGATCTTGGCGACAGGGTCTGCTTCACTTCTGTTGCTCATCCGAGAAGCAACGGTCAAGCGGAGAGGGCAAATGCTGAAGTGCTGCGAGGCCTCAAGACCAGAACTTTCGACAGGCTGCACAAGTGCGAAAGAAACTGGATCGAGGAGCTGCCGGTGGTTCTTTGGTCGATCAGGACGACGCCAAATCGAGCCACTGGCCAGACACCTTTCGCTCTAGTCTACGGAGCAGAGGCAGTTCTCCCCACGGAACTCGTTTACGGGTCGCCTCGAGTGCTCGCTTATGATGAGCTCGAGCAAGAGCAGCTGCGGCAAGATGACGCGCTGCTCCTTGAGGAAGACCGTCTTCAGGCTGCTGTGCGAGCCGCTCGCTACCAGCAAGCTTTGCGTCGCTACCATAGCCGCAAAGTTAAAGCCAGAAGCTTCGAGGAAGGCGACCTTGTTCTTCGGCGTGTTCAGTCCGCCAAGAATTCCAACAAGTTGATGCCGAAGTGGGAAGGCCCTTATCGGGTGAAACAAGTCACTAGGCCCGGCGCTGTCCGCCTTGAGACCGAAGATGGCATTCCGGTGAGCAACTCCTGGAACATTGAACACCTTCATAAGTTTTACCCGTAGGGCGCGGTTGCCGGAAGCTTTTCCGGCAACCACCTTTTGTACAAGTCTTGCCGCTGTTGCATGTAATCCTTTGTACAAAGCCGGGCGCAGACCCCGTGCACAAGTAAAGCTCATGTGCCCCGCACATCTTGTCAATTTCATGCTGTAATCCTTTTTGCATATGTTATTTGACACTTTGTGCAGCACCAGACCCCGGTAAGCAATAACGAGCCATAAGGCTCCATATCATTACTTTCTTTCTCTGTCTCTTTCTCAAAAGAAGGAAGGTTCCCTCGCCC
>NC_041381.1:166001108-166045141 GCF_002162155.2 Triticum dicoccoides
GGACCGGGCCGTTCAAGAGAGTTTCTCCTTGCCGGGAAGCAGACGATAGAAAAGCTAAGTTGCTAAAGTTTGAGCAATCAGTTTTTAAGTTTTTGAGTTATTTTCCTTGAACGACCGTGCTTTGTATGGAAAACCTGTGCGCAGAGGAACCAACTCGTAGCTAGTTGCGCCCTTACTTTGTTTCGAGTCCGCTCAACAACTTAAGTGAGCTGCGACTAGTTGCGACGAGGTTGCTTGTCGGTAGCGACCCCGCCAGCAGGCTGCTGAAGTTCCGCACTCGGCGCTCGCGGCAAGGGTGCCTGCGCCGGCAAGTTTCCCTAGAAAGCGTAGGGCAGAAACATACAAAGCCAAGAGTCGAGTAAAGGAAGTAACACAGTAATTTTTTAACTAAGATAAAATTATATTACAAAAATAACTTGTCGTGCCTTTAATAAAGTGTTCCCATGACATGACTGGCAGCGGCAAGAAAAGAAGAAAACGGACGGCCTAATCTACGCGACCGCCGTCAACCCTTTTGACCTCGTTCACCCTGTCCACAATGGATGCGACGAGGGCCTTGAGTGCGTCAAGATCAGCGTCCGCCGGCAGCCTCTTGAGGACGTTGGTGAGGTTGAGGCCTGGGTTGCGGAAAGCCACCTTCACCAGCACCTTCTCCAGAACTCCGGCACAAATCGTGCGCGACTCGTCGGCCAGCTGCTTTGGGATCCGTTCCCGGAGTTGCTGGAGGGCCGTCACCACGCCTTTGAAGAACAGAGTGAGCTTGGCGCTAGGTTGGAGGTCCTCGTCGGAGGAGTACCCGAGGCCCTCCACCCCCAATTGCACCAGCTCCTCTTTGATGACTGCAGCAATGTTCACGAGGCCCTCCGTCTAGAGCTCCACAGTATCTCTGAGAAGATTCTGGGTTTCGGCGGCCCTCGCCAGCAGCGCCTCGTTGGCCTTGATATCCTTCTTCAAGTCCGCCTCCCGTTTCTTGGCGCCGTCCAACGTCTCCATCAAGGTGGCCAGCTTCAGCTTCAGATCAGCGTTGAAATCCTTGGCGGCGCTCAGCTCTTTGCCCTTCTCGGCGAGTCGGCCCTGCAGCTCACCGTGGGCAAGAGCGTCCTTCTCGCGCTCCCGCTTGAGCGCGGCAAGCTCTTCGCCACCCACCTTCAGATCAGCCTCCAGCTGCGCCACCTTTACCTCCAATTCCTTCTTGGCGGTCTCGGCAGCCGCAGCCGCATCCTTTGCTTCTTGGAGCGTCCCGCCAAGTGCCTGTTCGCGCGCGGCAAGCTCCTCCTCGTGGCTGTCGAGGTTCACTTTCCGTTGAGCCAGCTCGCCTTCTTGCGCGTACAGCTTCTCGCCGGTGAGCCGCTGCTGCTCTTTAGCTTCGGCCTTCTCGAGGAGGAAGGCCTTCCGCTCCTCAGCAAGCTGCTCCCGCTCCTCCGCCAAGGCCCGGAGAGCTTCCCGGCGAAGACCCCGGAGCTCCTCCGTGCGCTTCTCTATATCCACGCTCGCCTTCGCGACGAGCGCTTCCCGGGACTCCAACTTGACTTGGCGGGCGCGATAGAGCGCCAGCAGCCTCCGTAGCAGCCGCTCCTCCTCAGGCTCGTCGCTGCTGCTTCCCGGCACGTCGACGATCAACAACCTGGCGGAGGCAAGCACCTCCCTATCCAGAGCTTCTCCTTCCACCGGCGCCCTGGAGCTTGACGCCCAAGGGAGCTTGATGAAGATGCCCTCGCCGGCCTTCAGATAGGCGCCAGGCTGGGACTCCTCGGAGCTTGGCGCAGCGGCAGCAGCGGAGGGATCGGCGGTCGGTGCAGCGCCTGGCGCTCCTGCGGCCTCAGGGCCGTCAGTGCGATCGCCAGATCCCTCGCCAGCTTCCTCGGCGGCAGCCTTGGCGGCCTCTTCGCCGGCGGGCACATCAGCACCGGCTCCTTCTTCGGTGGCCACGGCATCATCAGTGTTGCCGCGTGTGTTCTCCTCGTCGCCCGCCTCGGTCTCCATCGGATCCACGGAGGGTGGATCTGACGACCGGAGAAGAAGGAGAAATCAAACAAGCACTCGAGAAGAAAAATCAGCAGAAGAACACAAGGAAAGTTTCGGGCAAGAAGGACTACCTGTGCAGGGATCCGCTGTCATGGACTCCACCACTGGGGGATCGTTGGCGCTGTCCCTTGCCGGAGACTCCTCCCTTGCCGGAGATTTCTCCCTTGCCGGAGAACGTTTCCTTGCCGGGGAGTCTGCCCTTGGCGGCGTAGTCGAAGTAGACGACGAGTCGGAGGTGATCACCACGCCCTCCTGATGAAGCTGTTCTGCTCCTGCACAAACAAACCAGCGATCAGATGTCAACAAAGGAAAAGAGCGACCGCGCGCGCCCAGAAGCAGAAAGTAAACCATGTACTTACGCTGGGGGCTGCGCTGGGGGCTGCTCTGCGGAGTAGTGGACGGATCCGGCAAGGTGGTCTCGGGTGCGCCTCCTGCCGTCGCAGTGGGCTCGTCCTCGATGATAACCACCGGAGCCTTGGCCCTCTTCGCCGCCCTCTGGGCCAGAGTTCTGAAAAGGGAGAGTCCAGGGTGGATCAGATCAGATGCAAGACAAGAATTTCAAGTTGAAGAACTACAAGAACAACAAGGGAATCTTACTCTTCTTCTTCCTCCTCGTCGGAGCTGAGCGCGGAGATGTCGAAGTTCGGCCCACCTCCGGCGCGGCGAGGTGGAGGAGTGGGATCCCTTGGCCGCTTGGCGGGGACTGTGGCGCTAGCCCGAGACGACCCCGCTCTAGTTGCCACCGTGGCAGGAGGCGCTCCCGCGGCAACCGTACTTGCCGCGGCGGAGCGCGTCGCGCGGCGCTGCGGCTGTTGGCCCACTTGCCGCCCTGCTGCGTCCCCGGCCCTGCGGAGGCGCCTTCTTGGTTGCGCTGGGGGCTGCGCTGCGGGCCCTGCTCGCGGCAAGCTCCTCGGAGATGGCGGGCCGCTCGCACCCTCGGCGGGCTCGCTCGACTCGGCGTCAGGCGCGGCGAGCTCGCTTGACACGGCGTCAGGCGCGGCGAGCTCTTCTTCGTCTTCGGGCCACTCCCGTTCGGCAAGGCTCGTCGCCAATGCCGCGTCTGCTTCCTCCACTGTGAACCCGAATTCACCCGCGGCTGCGGCTGCCGCCGCCTCTTCCGCCCTGGTGGCGATGCGTTCCATCTCTTGATCCGTGGTGTCGCGGGTGAGGAGCTTCTTTTCGTCAGCATTGACCGCCACTTCCACTAGGCCGTCGAAGAACTGCTGCACGACGTCGTTGGCAGGTTCTTGCCAAGTTGGAACGACCCCGTGCGAATCGCACAACGACATCATTGCGCAGATGCGGTCGCGCGAGGAGTTGTTGCACAGAGGAACGACGCCTGCCGGCAACCTGAACCACTCGGGATGCTGTGGGTCGTGCTTGAATATCTCCTTGAGTATCCGTCCAGCTCTAGGATGGTGAAATTGAAGTTGAGGCCCGGGCGCAACCTCATGATATCTGCTGGGCCTCCAAATTCCCAGGCGAGTCTCCCCCTCGCCTGCAGAGGGGCGATGCGGCAGCGAAGGAAATCTGCGCCGACAGCTCCTACAGTCAGCCCGGCAAGCCTAAGACGCAAGATCCGGGTGGTGGCGATCTTCAGCTTGTCGTCGTCCGCGGACAGGGCGCTCCAATCATTGCCACGCACTGCTGGGGTTTGGCGCAGGGCGGTGAACGGCTGCGGGTTCTCCTCTACAACCCAGCACCAATCTGCTCTCCACTCATCCCACTTGCTGCGGAGCTCCCCCTCCAGATAGGTCTCCTTCTTGCCGGCTCGCAAGATCCAGGCGATCCCACCGGCAAGAGTTTCCCCTCTCTCGACACGAGGCATAAAGAAGTGGCGGAAGAGGGCTACGTTGGGGTGGACTCCGATAAAGTTTTCGCATAGATGGGCGAAAACTGCCATGGTCAGAACGGCGTTGGGGGTGAAATCAAGGAGGTGGAACCCGTAGGTGTTCATGATGTCGCAGAAGAAACTAGAGAAGGGCGGGCAGAGCCCGCAGTAGAAGAACAAGGCAAATAAGGGGTACCCTCCAACTGGAGCTTCTTGCGAGGCGACGGCGGAGAGTACCTTCGTGCGCGGATGCGCCCGCGTCTCCGTCGACCAGAAGAGATAGTACCACTCCCTCAGCTCCTTTGCGGAGAGCTCGGGGGGGAAGGTGGCCCGCTCCTTCCGCAGCGCCTCAAGCCGCTGCGCTTCGGTCGACTTCACAGCTTTCGCGGCCGTAGTCTTCGCGGCCTTCCCCTTCCCGGCCTTCGGAGCCATGGCGGAGGCGGTGGGGGAGATCGACGGCGACGGGGGCGGAGCGCTGCTCTCTTTCGACTTTGGAAGCGGAGGGGGGCGGCGGAGATTTCTGAGATTGCAGCAGCAAATGGCGAAGGTGGGGGAACTGCCCCTGTTTCCCCTGCTTATAAAGAGGAGGAGGCGAACGTTGCGCTTTTTCCGAATAAAGAATCACCCACGATCTCTCCCACGATGCCGTGATCGACGCGTGCCGTTGCGGGGGGCGCGGTGGATACGGAGTTAGATTCGGCATAACCCAGGCCCGCGCATGCCCGTGCCCTGTTTTGGGCCTGGCCCAACAACGCTCGGCACCGTGTGTGGCCCAGGCCCGGGGGCTCCTATCGGTGTACTAGAGTAGGGGTACCCTAGTATCCCGAACTCGTGCACGGGCAGTTGCAGCGCCCCGCAGCAAGGCTTGCCGGGCGACCGCCAGGGTCCTCCGCTGGTTCCTTTGGAGCCATTCAAGAACAAAGTATTCAAGATGAAGAGACAAGGCCCCGGCAAGAGGAGCTTGCCGGGAAGAGACAAGGCCCCGGCAAGAGGAGCTTGCCGGGAAGGCCAACCTCGGCACCTCAAGAAACTTGCCGCGACACACCTCGCGTCCCGACAAGGTCCGGCGAGCGACAAGCTTCCGGGCGCGACAAGACGACGACCCCGACAAGTTACTTGCCGGGGGCCAGCTGCCACTCTGTACCCGCGCTCTAGCGCATCCACCCGCGCGTCGCCCTGAGGCTTTCTTAGGGGCGCGTGGCGGGAGCCTGTGCAGCCAGGGGTACACGGTGGCAAGCGGAGATGAAGAGGAGGCCATCGTGGCAAACGGTGGCGCTCCTAACGGTCACTTTTTGCACTGTTTAGGCGTCTCAGACGGGCATTCAATGCCCTTGTCCCCTGCAGTCAGAGTTAGGTAGGATACACTGTGCCCACAGTAGCGGTAGCTGTACCTACCGCATTCTTTTTCCATTTTTACTCCTCTAGTCTACGTTGCCACCTGTCGGTGACCCCTTGAGCGTATAAAAGGAGGCCCATGCGCAACGTAGAAGGGGTTCGGCTCATTCGAAACACCAAGGACACTCTCACGCTCGGTCTGGTAGCGTTCATCGCTCCTGAGCAAGAACTCAACACAATCAAGCAAGCAGGAGTAGGGTTTTACGCATCCGTGCGGCCCGAACCTGGGTAAACCGCTCGTGTGCTTCGCCTCGATCCGCTCTTCGTGCGACCTCCGCCCTCACCGAATCGAAAGGGACTCGGCCTGCCGGTCCCATAGGTGTTCGTGGATCAGCCCCCCGACACAAGGTCTTTGAGCAGGATCCCAACTTCTCTGGGCCTTCAGGAATTTTTGACTGGAGGCTGGTAAGTAGCCTTGGTACACGCTCTCTGTTTCTCGCACTAAATTATCTGATTAACCAGGAGATAACCGACGACAAGGATCATGATGGCAGCGCGGTTTCGTTCATCGGGCAAAACTGTGTGTACACAACGTACCATGCGTCTCCGCATGCACCATACCCTGATATGTGTTGCCACACTCTGCAGCCCAAAGTAGGAGAGAGGGTCGCAAGTATCAGACTTTGACCTGCTGGCTGGAGTTTCCCCTGTCAGGCACCTGTCTGGTTCAAGCCGTCAGCCAATCTCCATAGCTTAATAAATAGTAACGTCTAACTGAGCTAGTTAGTTAGATGCGTACACTTGGTGTAGTAGGATCTTTATTTAGTTTGATGCATACACTTGTTCTTTTTTGGTAGCCCATTTGTAATGATGGTTGATCTTTGGTTTGGAAGGGAGAGCTGCATCTTTACTCTTCTAGCCTGCTTACTGCTTATGTTGCACCCCCAGCCCTGGTTGTTGTTGTTGCTGCTATTTTCAATGTACAATCAGTAGTATATTTCGTCTGTTGGTTGAATAAATGTGTTGTTAGAATGACAAACACAATGTTTTGGAAGTCGTTGCACGGTCTGATCCTTTAGTGCCCCGTACCGTACGTAGCGCATACTATTTTTGGTACGAAACACATTTTCCACTTGTTGATAACATGCAACCCACTGATGAAGCCCCAATAGAGGAGCCCATAATTAACTGGAAGGGAGGCTCTCACATGAATCCGGCCTAGGTACATGCTCATGGTCCCCTAAACTTAAATAAGTAAATAAATAAATAAAGCTAAATGCTCATGCACCAGTTCTTTAAATTCATGATTTAACAGGAGGATATTATTTCCTATGATAGTGTCGTGACATTCAGTCGATATTATTCTAAGGCAAATATAGTGACCAGTCTTCTTTCTCCCAGCATTTTCTTCCTGCAACCAGCGGACCCATGCAAATCGTAGTCAACATTGTAAATAGTTCTGGTCCATTTTTATTTTTCAATAAGAATGTCCAACCCAGCCCAGCACATTGGCGACAACACTTTATCCTCAAGCTTGGTGCGCTCGCCGTGGCGCTGCTGTCCGGCCCTGTCAACATAGTGAATCGAGAGAGGACTGTAGTTGTGAGTATGCTAGTACGGACCCACCAGGTCCACTCCCGAACACAAGCAAGCGCCTCTTTTACTACTCAGATGCACCCCTCGTTTTTTACTCTAATCCACCCTGCTGATATCTGGGACCCGCATCATTTTCAACGTATAATGAATTAACCACAAAATTGCACAACTTTTTTTTGAGTAGTAATTCGGAGGAGCAGTCTATAAACTGGGTTGTGCGGTCTTTGTGGCCCATCTAACAACATGACCAGCCCAACAGTTTATTCTCTGGGAAAATAGGTAGCCCAGTATTTCTTTTTGAAGAATACCCAAGCTAGGCCTATTTGTTTTCTCCGACTTACTGGGCTGCAAATCTTTCAAGACGAGGAGGGATGCATTCCAGCCTGGCCAAAGAGTATGGTCAGTGTCTGTTAAAAGTAATATCAAAGGGGCTGAAAATTCCAACAAAATTATAGCAAATGGGAAATTAGTTTCTTTTTTTGTTTTTGTTCTTCACAGATGTTTTATATTATTTCATTGGATTTAACATGACATAGTACTAATTTACTTTTAAATTTGTTTTAGTATGGATACTAACTTTTGATTAAGAATATTTTGTTCCCCAGCAAAAAATTGCGAATTTTCAAAATTTCGCACATATTTAGTTTAATTTTTTAACCTGGTACTGACCAGAAAATGGGCAGCAATTCTAAAAATGTAAAATGGGCTACAGTAAATTCCATATGAATTATAAAATGAGTAAAAATTATAAAAATAATAGCAAATGGGTTGTACACGCCACATATTTCGAGGCTGGCCTGTTTATGCAAGGCTTTGTCAGTCAACACACGATTCTAGTAGCAGTTACTGTTGGATGTCCATCCAACGGCCGACGTGCTTCTTCAATCTCTGATCTTCCTGCTCCAACCGCCTAAACTAGCGCCAGCGGGACTGCCTGCTCCCTCCTCTTGTGGCCCGCTGTGATGCCGTGCAGGCTTCACCGGCCCACCCTACTCCCTCTACTGGCCTAGCCGCACGCAATCAACTGCCTCTTTATTACGTGAAAAAAATGGTTCCTCCCACTGACATCTAGGGCGCACCGTTTTGGAGGCTGACCTATGGGCCTACTAAGTTGACAAGTACCAAGGGCTTTGTCAACTTAGTCAATATAAACGATTCTAGCTGTAGTGACCGTACGATGTCCATCCAACTGCCGTCGTGCTTCTTCAACCTCTGGTCTTCTTGCTCCAGCCGTCCAAAGCAGTGCCGGTCGTGTCACCTGCTCATGCCTCCCATGGCCGGCTGTGCTGCCGCAGAGGCCTCACCGCCCCCTACTACTCCCACCGCTGGCCAGGCCATCCCTCCACTCACCCACCCCCCCTGTTATTCTGCCGTGACGGCAGCCTCACACTGCAGCCGAACCAGTGAACCCTCGTACTCCTCTCTGCGTGGGCATCCACTGTCGCGTCTTCCCCAGCTCCACGTCATCTCCTTCCTAGGCCTCACCGTCGTCCACCGCCCTAGTGCTCTCGGCGCGGTGTGGTCAAGGAACGACTTCCATCGGACATGGACTGTACGTGGAGAGGCTGACAGCGGGTCCATGGCCCCACACAAGGTAATGCCTCCTTATTACACACAAAATAATGATTCCTCCACCTGACATCTGGGACCCACCGAAAGGGCCTCTATATTTCATGAAAAAACATTCCCCCCGCTGGCAGGTCGGACCCACCAGCTATATCTTCGCACACAAGGAAGTGCCTCCTTATTACGCACAAAAAATGAATACTCCCCTGCTAGCTGGGACCGAGCATAGTGGGAGGCTGACTTGTGGGCCTACTAAGTTGATGGGGATGGAGGGCTTTGTCAACTTAGTCAATATGAACGCTAGCTCTAGTGACCATACGATGTCCATCCAACGGCCGTAGTGCTTCTTCAACCTCTGTTCTTCTTGCTCCAGCCGCCCAAAGCAGCGCCGGTCGTGCCGCGTGCTCCTGCCTCCCGTGGCCGGCTGTGATGCCGCGAAGGCCTCACTGCCCCCTACTATTCCCACCACTGACCAGGCCATCCCTCTACTCACCCACACCCCCTGTTATTCTATGGTGACGGCAGCCTCACACCGCAGCCGAACCAGTGAACCCTCATACTCCTCTCCGCGCGGGCTTCCACTGCCTTGTCTTCCCCGGCTCCACGTCGTCCCCTTCCTAGGCCTTGCCGTCGTCCACCGCCCTGGTGCTCTCGGCGCGGCGTGGTCAACGTGGTCAAGGAACGACTTCCATCGGAAGAGTACTGTACGTGGAGAGGCTGATAGCTGGGTCCATGGCAGTCGCAAGGAAGTGCCTCCTTATTACGCGCAAAATAATTATTCCTTCACCTGATAGCAGGGACCCACCGGATGGGCCACCGTATTTCGCGAAAAAAATGTTTCCCCCTGACTTCTGGGACCCACCAGCTACATCTTCGCACGCAAGGAAGTGTGTCCATATTATGGGCAAAAAAATGATTCGCCCCCTGACTACTGGGACCCACCAGCTACTTCTTCGCCCGCAAGGAAATGCCTGACAGTCAGGACCCACCTGGTCGAAGCGTACGTAGTGTTGTCATTCTGGTCGTGAGCGTGTACGTACATACTGGTCGATATAGAGGCGCGCACGTGTCGTAGTAGAGGCGCGCACGTAGCATGTACACGTATATACAACGACTAGGGTGCAAGAAATTAAATACGGCCACATACGTACATACGTGCAGGGTCTCGAACGCCTACTCGCGCATATGTACGGCCAGGGCTCGTGTACATGGCTAAGTCGGAACAGAACTGCGTCGTCGTCGTGTTCATGGGGAACCAACCGACTGGGTCGGAACGGAATGCGTCGTCGTGTTCATCGGGAGGCAAACGTCTTGGATGGAACAACCGATGGAAACGAGGCCTGGCGTACCGCAGAACGAAGGAAACAACCTTGTGTTCGACCAGCCACGGTCGAAACAGGATCCTATTCATCGGGAGGGGTATGGCATACTGCAAAACGGAGGAAATAGACTTATGTTGGACCTCCTATGGTCGAAACGGGGTCTTGTTGATCGGGAGGGGTGTGGCGTATCGCAAAACGGAGGAAACAGACTTGTGTTGGAGCGCTACGGTCGAAACGGGGGTCCTGTTCATCAGGAGGGGTGTGGCATACTTCAAAACGGGACTCCACGGGATATTGTTCATCTCCACCGTCGACCTCCTCTAGTCTCCACGGGCTATTGTTCATCCAACATCGACCTCCTCCAGCCTCCACCTGCGACTGTTCATCCACGGGCTCCTGTTCATCCAGCCTCCACCGCGCGCTCCTCCACTGGCTACTGTTCAACCAACCCTCTCCACGGGGTCCTGTTCAACCATCCCTCCACGGGCTACTGTTCATCTAGCCCTCCACCGGCTACTATTTAACCAGCCCTCCACTGGCTACTGTTCAACCTTCCCTCCACGGGGTCCTGTTCATCCAACCCTCCATGGGGTCGTGTTCATCCACGCCCAACCGGCTTGATCGATCAGGGTCCTGTTCATCCAGCGACAACAGCACAGGGTCCTGTTCATCCAACGCCCCACCAGGAACTGTTCATCCAATCCCCCCCCCAACATCGCTCACTGTTCATCCAGAGGTAGCATCTATCGGCTTTAGTTAGCAGCAGTAGCGAAGGAATTGCTCGATCGGGTTCAGTTAACAACCATTGATCGATCGCTCGGGTTCAGTAACGCGTAGCCTGCAGTGCAATCGCTCGGGTTCAGTTAGAACCCAACGCCTCGCGCCCACGCGCGTGCGTGTATGAGAGAAACACGCAAACCTCTATGCATCGCTCGGCCACAACCACCCACCGTAACCGGGAACACCCCAATATTTTCCTCGCCCTCGCTTCTACCACGGGTTTTTCCGTCATGGACGGCCCAAAGAATGTCATGCAACTGCGTCTCTGGCCCGCCCAGGACGAAAAGCCTATTTTCTGTCATGATTTTTTGTCATAGAAGTAGGAACCCACCATATCTATGATGATACCGAGTTTTGTCAGAATTATCATCATAGAAGTGTCATAAGTATGATAGAATTTTTTTCGTTCGGCCCAAAATGTCATGGATGTGTCTTTTTTTGTAGTGTACTGTGTTGTTGCAAGTTCTACGTGGCTGCTACAAGCTTCTAGCAAGAACCATTCTTACCTACGGCACAAAAACCACAATGGTGATTTATCAATTTTTTTGTTTTAACCTTCAAAAAGGACCGGCCGCAGTCAAATTCGATTCAACTGAAGTAGGAGAAACAGACACCCGCCAGACACCTTTATGCAAAACTAGTTGCATGTTTGTTGGTGGAACCGGTCTCATGAACGCGGTCATGTAAGGTTGGTCCGAGCTGCTTCATCCAACAATACCGTCAAATCAAAATAAGACATTGGTGGTAAGCAGTATGACGATCACTGCCCACTACTCTTTGTGTTCTACTCGTGCATATCATCTACGCATAGACCTAGCCCGGATGCCACTGTTGGGGAACGTAGCATGCAATTTCAAAAAAAATCCTACGCTCATGCAAGATCTATCTAGGAGATGCATATCAACAAGAGGGGGAGAGTGTGTCTACGCGCCCTTGTAGACCGTAAGCGGAAGCATTTGACAACGCGGTTGATGTAGTCGAACTTCTTCTAGCTCCGACCAATCAAGTACCGAACATACGGCACCTTCGAGTTCTGCACACATTCAGCTTGATGACGTCCCTCACCCTCTTGATCCAGCAAGATGTCGAGGAAGTAGTTGAGTTCTGTCAGCACGATGGCGTGGTGACGGTGATGGTGAAGTGATCCACGCAGGGCTTCGCCTAAGCACCGCGAGAATATGACCAGGGGCGTAAACTATGGAGGGGGGCACCGCACACGGCTAACAATTGATGTTGTGTGTTCTAGGCGCCCCCTTCCCCACACATATATAGGTGGGAGGGGAGGAGAGGCAGCCAGGGGGTGCCCCAAGTAGGATCTGAATCCTACTTGGGGTTTCCCCAAGTGGTGCCCCCTTTCCTTTTTCCACCGGAGACGAAAGGGAAGGGGGAAGAGAGAAAGGAAGGGGGGCCGAACCCCCCTTTTTCCTTCTCCAATTCAGCCACATGCCTAAGGGGGGGCACCCGTTGTGGGCTGGTGTGCTCCCCTCTTATGGCCCATATGGCCGATATCTTCTCCCTGGGGGTTCCGGTAACCCCTCCGATACTCCGATAAATACCCGATAAACTCTGGAACACTTCCGGTGTCTGAATACTATCTTTACCTCTCGGCCATTCCGAGACTCCTCATCGTGTCCAAGATCTCATCTGGGACTCTGAACAACATTCGGTCACCAAATCACATAACTCATATAATACAATATCATCATCGAACATTAAGCGTGCGGACCCTACCAGTTTGCGAAGTATGTAGACATGACCGAGACACCTCTCGAGTCAATAAACAATAGCGAAACCTTGATGCTCATATTGGCTCCCACATATTCTTCGAAGATCTTTATCGGTCGAATCGTTATGACAATATACGTTATCCCTTTGTCATCGGTATGTTACTTGCCCAAGATTCGATCATCGGTATCTTCATACCTAGTTCAATCTCGTTACCAGCAAGTCTCTTTACTCATTCCGTAATACATCATCCTACAACTAACTCATTACTCACTTTGCTTGCAAGGCTTCTTATGATGTGTATTACCGAGAGGGCCCAGAGATACCTCTTTGAATCTCAGAGTGACAAATCCTAATCTCGATCTATGCCAACCAAAGAAACACCTTCGGAGATACCTGTAGAGCATCTTTATAATCACCCTGTTACGTTGTGATGGTTGATAGCACACAAGGCATTCCTCCGGTATCCGGGAGTTGCATAATCTCATAGTCGAAGGAATATGTATTTGACATGAAGAAAGCAATAGCAATAAAACTGAACGATCAATATGCTATGCTAACGGATGGGTCTTGTCCATCACATCATTCTCCTAATGATGTGATCCCGTTCATCAAATGAAAACACATGTCTATGGTTAGGAAACTTAACCATCTTTGATTAATGAGCTAGTCTAGTAGAGGCTTACTAGGGACATGTTGTTTTGTCTATGTATCCACACATGTATCAAGTTTATTGTCAATACAATTCTAGCATGAATAATAAACATTTATCATGATATAAGGAACTATAAAATAACAACTCCCCGACAGAATTGCTCCGTTGGAGGGCAGAAGTGTTCCTGCCAAAGTTCCGCCTCGAGACGGCGGCGCTTCATCCTGAAAGTCGTCTCCTTGATTCTTTCTAGGTCAAAATGACCTATATACTAGAATATGGGAACCAGAGGTGGGCCGTGGAGGGCACAACCCACCAGGGCGCGCCTGCGGGGTCTAGGCACGCCCTTAGTGTCTTGTGGCCACCAGGATGGCCCCCTTCGGTAGTTATTTGCTCCATTATTTTTCATATATTCCAAAAAAATCTCCATAAATTTTCATCTCATTTGGAGATGTGCAGAATAGGTAACTCTGATGTAGCTTTTACAGGTCCAGAATTCTAGCTGCCGACATTCTCCCTCTTTGTGTAAACCTTGCATATTATGAGAGAAAAGGCATTAGAATTACTCCCAAAAGCATTATTATGCATAAAAACATTATAAATAACTGTAGGAAATCATGATGCAAAATGGACGTATCAACTCCCCAACCTTAGACCTCGCTTGTCCTCAAGCAAAGAACCGATATCGAAAAACATGTCCACATGCTTAGAGAGAGAGAGAGGTGTCGATAAAAACAAAATACGGACATAGAAGCATCTTGATTATTATTATAACAGCAAAGAACTTTTAACATAAAACTTTATCACGCAACTTTTGTCATATAACTTCTCATGAACAAGTAACAATTCATCACAACATTGAAGTATAAAGCATAAACTCTATTGAAAACCAACAAACTATGTTCTCAGTCAACTTTGCAACTACAATTCATCATATTTTCAGGAAGTGTCACGTATCGGAGCCTTTTGGCAATTCCACATACTGAACCATCATATAATCTTCTATGATTGCTAACACTCAAAGCATACCCATGAGCAAAAAGTTTCAACTGGACACATAGAAAGATAGGGGCTTACAGTTTCACCTCCCAATGTATTCACCTCAAGGGTGATGTCAACAATAATAACTCATACTCACTCATATCCAACTAGGTATATGTGCTTATATCTTTCCTCACCACATGATGCTTGCCAAAAGAGAAAATAAAAAGGAATAGGGAAGAATACTTTGACTCTTGTATAAAAGTAAATACATAAAAGTAAAAGATAGGCCCTTCGCAGAGGGAAGCAGAGGTTGCCATGCACTTTTTATTTGTATGCCAAATCCCTTAATGCAAAAGAATGTCATGTTATATTGCCCCTTATGATAGCAACATTTATTATGCGGTCCGTTGCTTTTATTACTTTGCCATCACAAGTTCGTACAATGTTCAATTTTTTCTTGCACTAAATGATCCAACACATTTAGAAGCAATTTTTATTGCCTTATTGCACCGATGACAACTTACTTGAAGGATCTTACTCAATCCATAGGTAGGTATGATGGACTCTCAAGACATGAATTTGGGTTTAAGGTTTTTGGATGCACAAGTAGTATCTCTACTTAGTGCGGAATTTGTGGCTAGCAAAGATATTGATCAAGCACCACATGTTGAAGGATCTATAACAATATAACTTCTATGTGGATATGAACAAGCATAGCTCATTACGTTGTCTTCCTTTTCCAACGTCAACAATTTTGACATATAATATTTAATGGGGGCTCACAATCATAAAAGATATCCAAGATAGTGTACTTGCATGTGAATCTTCTCTTCCCTTATTAATTCTTCCATGAGTTGCATTATTGACCAACGGTATGTTCATCAATCTCCAATAAATTTTACCGCCTATACTTTTCCTTATGTGATGTCATTACTTACCATAAGATTAGCATATGATCTTTTTCATTTATTTTCTTTTCTTTTATTGCAACAGGGAAGTAAAGAGAAAAAACTCAAACTAAACTTTATTATATATCTCGCACACGATTACATAGATAGGTAGATCACTAAGCAAACACTCGAAAACTGATTGAACTAAACTTTTATTGAACTAAACCAAAGGATAACTAAAGATCAGACAAAAATAGATCAAGGCAAAGATAGTTGTGGTGATACGATACCGGGGCACCTCCCCCAAGCTTGGCACAATCCAAGGGGAGTGCCCATACCATGAACTCAAGTCTCCTTTGGTGGTGAAGATGATGATGGTGGTGGTGATGAGGTAGTAGCATTCTTCTTCCTCAGCTTACGGTTGTGGATAGAGTTTTCTGCCTTCAAGTCATCGATCTCTTGCTCAAACTTTAATATCTTTTTGCATAATTCATGCTTGTTTTCCTGCAAGAGACAAACATGGATAAACTGGATCTTAGGTTTATTTGCCTTATTAGGGAGACTTGACTTCTTGAATTCCATGTGCATGTCCCCAGGTTGGGGTAATGGAACATCATCCTGTTCTGAGCTTATCTCTTCTTTCACTTTCAGATAATAGTCTTCTTCTTCCTCAGTGGTCCAACCATAATGTTTCACATCTCCGTAAACCTTGGGGTTTGTTATATAATCAGCGACATAGCTCTCACCCTCCGAGTCTTGAGACGACATATTTTCAGACCTCCTAGAAAAACAACAAGAAATAAAAACAGAAGATTTCTCCGTGATACAGTGGTCAATACGTTCGGGGGTATATAAAGATTTTTTATCTTGGGAAACAAGCAAACGGGAGGAAAATAGAGTCGGGAAGGTCCCGAGGTGGGCACAACCCACCTGGGCGCGCCAGGGGGCCCAGGCGCGCCCTGGTGCCTTGTGCCCTCCGGTTGCCTTCCTAGTTGTTTCTTATTTTCCTCATTTTTGTAATATTCCAAAACTGACAAAAGTATTTTGGGGACTTTTCGGAGTCTGTTTACTTACAGTATCACATACCTCCTCTTTTTCAGGGTTCTGGAGTGTTCTGAAAGGTTTCTTTTATGTGTTCCTCTGGTGTCATGGTTTGAATAATATTGCTTTCAACATTGATAGGCGTACCTGAGATATAGTGCTTAATTCTTTGACCATTGACCAACTACGGGTTAGTACCTTCGACATTATTGATCTTGATGGCTCCAGAATGATAAACCTCCTTGATGATATATGGTCCTTCCCATTTATAGTGAAGTTTTCCTGCAAAGAATCTGAAACGAGAGTTGTACAAGAGGACATATTCTCCTACTTTGAATTCCCGCTTTTGGATTCTTTTGTCATGCCATCTTTTAACTTTTTCTTTGAATAGTTTGGCATTTTTGTAATCTTGGGTTCTCCATTCATCTAACGAGCTAATATCATATAACCTATTTTCACCGGCAAGTTTAAAATCATAGTTGATTTCTTTAATTGCCAATATGCTTTATGTTCTTACTCAAGAGGCAAATGACAAGCTTTTCCATAAACCATTTTCTAAGGAGACATACCCGTAGGATTTTTATATGCTGTTCTGTAGGCCCAAAGTGTGTCATCCAATTTCTTAGACCAATTCTTTCGGGACCTATTGACATTTTTTTGTAGTATTAGTTTTATTTCTCTATTGCTAAGTTCAACTTAACCACTAGATTGAGGATGATAGGGAGATGCAATTCTATGGTTAACACCAAGCATTCTATGGAAAGCACCATGAATAAAGTGTGAACCACCATTAGTCATAAAATATCTAGGGACTCCAAACCTTGGGAAAATAACTTCTTTAAGCATTTTAATTGAAATGTTCTGATCAGCACTACTAGTTGGAATAGCTTCCACCCACTTAGTAACATAATCAACAACAACCAAAATATGAGTATACCCGTTAGAGGTAGGAAATGGTCCCATGTAATTAAAACCCCAAACATCAAATAGTTCAACAAAAAGTGAATAATTCATAGGCATTTCTTGACACTTACCAATATTGCCAACTCTTTGACATCCATCACAAGATAAAACAAACTTACGAGCATCCTTGAAGAGAGTAGGCCAATAAAAACCAGATTGCAATACCATGTGAGCAGTTCTATCTCCGGCATGATGCCCTCCATAAGCTTCGGAGTGACATTTCCGTAGGATTTGTTCTTGTTCATGATCAAGTACACAACGTCTAATAATACCATCTACTCCTTGTTTATAAAGATGTGGGTCATCCCATAAGTAATGTCTTAAATCATAGAAGAATTTTTTCTTTTGTTGGTACGTAAAACTGGGCGGTATGTATTTAGCAACAATGTAACTAGCATAGTCAGCATACTAAGGAGTATTATGAGAGACATTTATTGCAGCCATTTGTTCATCAAGAAAGCTATCATCAATAGGTAGTGGGTCATCAAGGATATTCTCTAACCTAGAAAAGTTATCAGCTACGGGGTTCTCAGCTCCTTTCCTATTAGTGATATGCAAATCAAATTCTTGTAGCAAGAGAACCCACCTAATGAGTCTAGTTTTAGCATCTTTCTTTTCCATAAGATATTTTATGGAAGCATGATCAGTGTGAACAATTACTTTGGAATCAACAATGTAAGATCTGAATTTATCACAAGCAAACACAACTGCTAAAAATGTTTTTTCAGTAGTAGCATTATTCCTTTGGGCACTGTCTAGAGTTTTGCTAGCATAATGGATAACATTTAATTTCTTATCAACTCTTTGTCCTAGAACAGCACCAACAACATAATCACTAGCATCACGCATGATTTCAAGAGGCAAGTTCCAGTCAGGTGGTTGAACAATAGGTGCAGAAGTTAAGGCTTTCTTAAGCGTTTCAAAGGCTTCTACACAATCATCATCAAAAACAAATGGAACATCCTTTTGTAAAAGATTAGTAAGAGGCCTAAAATTTTTAGAGAAGTCTTTAATAAACCTCCTATAGAAACCAACATGACCAAGGAAACTACAAATACCTTTAATATCTCCAGGACATGGCATTTTCTCAATTGCATCAATTTTAGCTTTATCCACCTCAATACCTCATTCAGAAATTTTATGCCCCAAGACAATACCTTCATTAACAATAAAGTGGCACTTCTCCAATTCAAGGCAAGATTAGTTTGCTCACATATCTACAAAACTCCATCAAGGTTGCTTAAGAAATCATCAAAAGAAGTTCCATAAACAGAAAAATCATCGATGCAAACCTCAACAATCTTTTCACATAAATTAGAGAATATGGCAGTCATACATCTTTGAAAGGTAGCAGGTGCATTGCATAAACTAAAAGGCATACATCTATAAGCATAAGTTCCAAAAGGGAAAGTAAAGGTGGTTTTCACTTTATCAGGTTGTGACACAGGTATTTGAGTAAAACCAGAATATCCATCAAGGAAACAAAAGTGTGTGTGCTTAGATAATCTTTCCAACATTTGATCAATAAAAAGTAGAGGGTAATGATTTTTCTAGTTGCTTTATTTAGTTTTCTAAAATCAATTGCCATTCTATAGCCAGTAACAATTCTTTGTGGAATAAGTTCATTTTTATCATTAGGAACAACAGCGATACCTCCTTTCTTAGGGACACAATGAACGGGACTTACCCATCTACTATCAGCTATGGGATAGATTATACCTGCTTCCAAAAGCTTTAGTATTACGGTTCTTACCACTTCTTTCATCTTAGGATTCAACCGTCATCGGTGATCAACAACGGGTTTAGAATTAGGTTCCATATTAATCTTGTGCTGACAGAGAGTGGGACTAATGCCCATAAGATCATCAAGAGTATATCCAATAGCAGCACGGTGCTTCCTCGGAGTTTTTAATAATCTTTCTCCTTCATGTTCTGAAAGGTTAGGACTAATAATAACAGGATATAACCTTTTCTCATCAAGATAAGCATACTTCAAAGTGTCAGGCAATTGTTTTAATTATAACACAGGATCACCTTTAGGTGGAGGAGGACCTCCTAGTATTTCAATAGGAAAATTGTGTTTAAGCAGAGGTCGTTGTTCAAAGAAAATTTTTATCTATTTCATTCCTTTCATGCATATGCATATCATTTTCATGGTCTACCAAATATTGTTCTAGTGGATCAGTAGGAGGCACAACAATAGAAGCAATACCAATTATTTCATCCTTACTAGGTAATTATTTATTTTGAGGTTGGCTATTAAACTTGGAAAAATTAAATTCATGAGACTCACCAAAGCGAACACTCATAGTTTGTTTATGACAATCTATAGTAGTATTGACAGTGCTCAAGAAAGGTATACCAAAGATAATAGGACAAAATTCATCTTGTGGGGAACCAAGAACTAGAAAATCAGTACAGTATTTTATTTTCCCACATAAGACTTCAACATCTCTAACAATCCCAAGTGGTGTGATGGTGTCTCTATTAGGAAGTTTAATAGTAACATCTACGTCTTCTATTTCAGCGAGTGTTATGTCATTCCAAATTTCTTGGTATAGGGTACAAGGAATAGCACGCACGCTAGCACCTAAGTCACATAAACCATGATAACAAAGATCTCCTACTTTAACTAAGACAACATGCATGCCAACAACAGGTCTATGTTTATCTTTTTCATCGGGGTTGGCAATTCTAGCAGCTTCATCACAGAAGTAAATAACATGCGCATCAATATTTTCTACCAAGAGATCTTTAATTATAGAAACACTAGGTTCCACTTTAATTTGCTCAAAAGGTTTAGGTGCTTTAATATTACTTTTGCGAACCACAGTTGAAACTTAGCATGTTCCTTTATCCTAACAAGGAAATGTAGCTTTTCAATATAAGCAGTAGGCACAACTGGGTCAACATTGTAAATAATAGTTTCATCTTTAACTAGGACCGGTTCTTTAATTTCTTATTTAATGGGTGGCTGATATTTAAATCACTTCTCCTTAGGGAGATCAACATGAGTAGCAAATGATTCACAGAAAGAGGCTACTATCTTAGAGTCAAGTCCATATTTAGTGCTAAAATTCTGAAAAGCATCGGTATTCATAAAAGATTTGACACAATCAAACTTAAGCTTAATACTTGACTCTTTACTTTCATCGAGTTCCCAATCTTCAGAGTTGCATTTAATTCTTTCTAAAAGATCCCACCTGAATTCAATAGTCTTCTTCATAAAAGAACCAGTACAAGAAGTATCGAGTATGGATTGATCATTACGAGAAAGTCGAGCATAAAAATTCTGAATAATAATTTCTCTTAAGAGCTCATGATTGGGGCATGAATATAACATTGACTTAAGCCTCCCCCTAGTTAGAGTGATACTTTCTCCTTCACAAGGCCAAAAGTTTTATATATAATTCCGATCATGATGAATTAGATGCATAGGATAAATTTTTTGGTGAAATTCTAATTTCAATCGATTCCAATTCCAAGATCCAATATCATCGAATAGCCTATACCATGTTAATGCTTTTCCCTTCAAAGATAAAGGGAAAAACTTCTTCTTATCTTCATCTTCGGGCAAACCTGCAAGCTTAAATAATCCACGAATTTCGTCCACATTGATTAAGTGCATATCAGGATGTTCAGATCCATCTCCTGCATAAGGAATAGCTAGCAGTTGTTTTATCATACCCGAAGCAATTGCATAACCAATATTTTCAGTAGGTGCAGTAGGTTGAGGGGCAACTAATTGTGGTTCCGGTCGAGGTGAAGATACCCCAAACAAACCCCTCAAAGGATAGTTTTCCATAGTAACAAGAGACAATAAATTTAAGCACGTAATATAAATTTTTTCCTTACCGATTTCCACTTACCAAGAATGCTTCACTCCTCGGCAACGGTGCCAGAAAAGCGCCTTGATGACCCACAAGTATAGGGATCAATCGTAGTCTTTTCGATAAGTAAGAGTGTTGAACCCAACGAGGAGCAGAAGGAAATGACAAGTGGTTTTCAGCAAGGTATTTTCTGCAAGCACTGAAATAGTTGGTAACCAGTAGTTTGATAGTAGGATAATTTGTAACGGACAAGTAACAGTAATGGTAAATAAAGTGCAGCAAGGTAGCCCAACCCTTTTGTGGCAAATGACATGCCAAAACAGTCTCTTATGATAAGGAAAGCTCTCTTGAAGGTACACGGGAATTTCACCATGCTACTTTCATCATGTTGATTTAATTCATGTTCCCTACTTTGATAATTAGATATGTGGGTGGACCGGTGCTTAGGTGTTGTTCTTACTTGAACAAACCTCCTACTTATGATTAACCCCCTTGCAAGCATCCGCAACTACGAGAAAAGTATTAAGATAAAATCTAACCATAGCATTAAACTTTTGGATCCAAATCGTTCATTTACGAAGTAGCGCATAAACTAGGGCTTAAGCTTATGTCACTCTAGCAACACATCATCTAATAACTACTCCACAATGCATTCCCTTAGGCCCAAATATGGTGAAGTGCCATGTAGTCCACGTTCACATGACACCACTAAAGGGACTCACAACATACATATCATCAAAATATCGAACACATATCAAGTTCACATGATTACTTGCAACATGACTTCTCTCGTGATCTCAAGAACAAAAGTAACTACTCACAAATGATAATCATACTCAAGATCAGAGGGGTATTAAATAGCATAATGGATCTAAACATATAATCTTCCACCAAATAAACCATATAGTAATCAACTACTAGATGTATTCAGCACTATTGGTCACCCACAAGTACCAATCTGAGGTTCCGGTACAAAGATTGAACACAAGAGATGAACTGGGGTTTCAGAGGAGATGGTGATATTGAAGATGTTGATGGAGATTGCCCTCCCAAAGATGGCAGAGTTGTTGATGATGACGATGACGATGATTTCCTCCTCCGGAAGGGAAGTTCCTCCGGCGGAACCTCTCCGCCGAAGGGCAAAAGTACTCCTGCCCAAGTTCCGCCTCGAGACGGTAGCGTTTCGTCCCGAAAGTCCTCTACTTGATTTTTTCTAGATCAAAATCACCTGTATACCATAAGATGGGCACCAGAGGTGGGCCATGGAGGGCACAACCTACCAGGGCCCACCTGGGGGCCCAGGCGCACCCTGGTGTTTTGTGCTCACCAGGGTGGCCACCTCCAGTAGTTATTTGCTTCATTATTTTTCACATATTCCAAAAAAATTATCCGTAAATTTTCAGCTCATTTGCAGATGTGCATAATAGGTAACTCCGACGTAGCTTTTTCAGGTCCAGAATTCCAGCTGCCAGCATTCTCCCTCTTTTGTGTAAACCTTGCATATTATGAGAGAAAATGCATTAGAATTACTCCAAAAAGCATTATTATGCATAAAAACATTATAAATAATAGTAGGAAATCATGATGCAAAATGGACGTATCAACCCACCGTATGTTTTCTTTCAAGAGAGAAGCCTCTAGTGAAACCTTTGGCCCCTGGGTCTATTTTCCATCATATTATTTTCAGATCTATAAAACCAAAAAACCAAAAATGCCTTGCTGCAATTTATTTACCTTTACCTTATTTTGCCTTTTATTTATCTTTTATATCTATCTCTATTAGGTCTCACTCTTGCAAGTGACCATGAAGAGATGGACAACCCATTTTTCGCGTTGTGTGCAAGTGTTTGTTAGTTTGTGCAGGTGCATCTATTGGAGACTTGCTTGTTCCTCCTACTGGATTGATACCTTGGTTCTTAACTGAGGAAAATACTTATCTCTACTTTGGTGCATCACCCTTTCCTCTTCAAGGGAAATAACAACGCAAGCTGAAGAAGTAGTAGGGTCTACTAGAAAAGAAGTAACGGAGGAGGAACACAATAAATAATAGAGCAATCAAACACATCACAAAGCATGACATGGCAAAATGCTGGGCTAGGGGTGACCTAACATAGTGCTAAGTGTTATAGGTGGAACTGGGAAATATCCGGGAATATTTTCCCGGCTCCGGGCAATTATCGGACATGCGATCCAGAGGGGAAGGTTCCATGTTCAATGTGTTGGGGGCATGTGGCGGGTATGTGGATGGTGTATTCAGATTCATCTTATTTTTCTGATCACTTTTCATCAAATTATTTTCATCCGAGTTACGATTTGTTTTATAAGAATTTTCAAATTTATTGCATTTTCTGAAAATTTTGGAATTTATTAATATTTTGAATTTAAAACAATAAAATAGTGGGCGTCCAAGTGGGCGTCCAAGGAAGATGAGTGGGCGTCCAAGGAAGATGAGTGACTCGCCGAAGCGTGGAAAGTCGTCTTCCTCGACCCGATCACCGACACGAACCAGAACATTGACACGTATTGGTACCGCATCAAGGCCGAGTTGATTTTACTACTTCTCTAAAAAATATTTCCCTCCTCATAAGAAACAAGCTGCCTTAAGGAAAATATTTAACTTTGTGCAAATTGAAGAAGAGAGTCTCCCACAAGCTTGGGGGAGGCTTCTCCAATTACTTAATGCTTTTCCTGATCATCCTCTCAATAAAAAGGAAATACTTGGTATCTTTTATAATGGACTAACCGATGCTTCTAGCGACCACCTACATAGTTGTGTTGGTTCTCTTTTCAGGGAAAGAACTGTTGGGCAAGCTGAATTGCTATTAAATAATATATTGAGTAATGATAATGATTGGACACTTCCTGTCGGGGAAAATATACAGGGGCATATATTTTCCCATGACTCGTGCGCGGACGAACCAAGACCATACCAAGAAGATCAAGATACCAAGAGACTCGAAGCATCAACAAGCAGATCGGAAGGATCCAAGGCCAAGGCTGAGGAGCCAGATATTATCGAGAGAAAAGCCTCCCTTGCCGGGCAGGCGAGCCCGTCAAGGGGCGATGCCACCCCCAAAAGTAGATGACGAAGGCGTCCCGGCAGGGCCTGCCGAGGCTCGCAGAAACCAGATTACCTCAGCGACTACTCCACCACGACCCACGTCGTCAATCAGTACGGTGTCAAGCCACAGAGTGTTTAAGTGGCAACCATTCGCCACATGGCGGACACTTCCTACCAAGGAAGACCACATATGACACCCGTCCAATGACGTGTCAAGTGAGTAGGCGTGGAGCTGGCGAAATAGCCCGGCAAGCCCTGCCAGGCAACCAACAACGTGACACTAAGCGGCGCATTAAATGCACACTGTCAACCTGCAGAGTTAGGTATGATAGCACAATTCACTATCATATTAGTGTCTAATGACTAATTTGCCACTGTGGTGACCCCTTGATCTGTAAAAGGAGGCCCATGGCAACGGTTCGGGGGTTTAGGAGGTTGGACCACTCGCACCCCCGTAGACGCGTAGTCGCTGCCGCCCCGAAGCAACTCCTGCTGGGCAAGTGTACTATGCACCACCACCACCTTTCCACCATCAATCCACCAAAGCAGGAGTAGGGTTTTATGCCTCACGGCGGCCTAAACCTAGGTAAAACTACCCGTGTGATCTCTACCATGTTGCCCCATGTTGGTCTGGTTTTTGTGCAACATGATTCCCCCTGCCGAACCAGCAAGGGGCCGTCCTGGTCCCATAGGTGGCCGTGGTTTCCCGTGACATCTTTGGCGTGCCAGTTAGGGGCTTGCACTTGCGCGAACCTGAAGATGTAAGCAGCGCGTCGTCATCATCACCGTCCACGTCTTTGTCGATGTCATTGACGATGGCGCATGCGAAGACGCAGAAGCAGAGCGGGGTCGTTCCCGCACCACATTGTTGGTCTCCACACCTCGCTGTGGTCACGACTGCGGCAATGATCTCCTTTGGTGGCAGGAAAACCGTCCCGGTGGTCCGCATGGTGCACCCACCGTTCGGGCACCACTCGGAGAAAGGACACAGAATTTGCGAGCGTGAGCTTCCTCCCCCATCCCTTCCCTTCATTAGCAGTCGAATTGCTTTAGCCCCGGCGACGTCGGCATCGACGACTACCACGCGACGCTCGGTCCAGAATTTGCCCTACCTAGGGCAATCCTGAGTGAAACGCTGGTACGAGTCCGTCGATTGATGCCCCAGCAAGTGTATCTCGGCAAGGTTGCCTACGCCGGCACGACCCGCACACTGGCGGCCGCTGGACTGACACAAAAGGACGAGAGAAAGAGGGAGGGGAACCAGAGAACCTCTGCATTATGCCCCGGTGTCCGCCAACCACGCAAAATGCATATCGGCCCCTGCCGAGGGCGAAGAAACCACCTGATTGGCTCTTGCTCTGCCGGGTGCCGCGAGCGTGCTCAGCACACATGACCCAGCAGAGGAGAAGGGAGCCCAGAACAAAAGCTAAGTTCATGTTATCATATCTCGATTGATGCTTTAGAATTCTTTGCAGTCCTTTATCCCTTAGCCCTAGCGAGCGTCTGTATTGTGAAAATCCTCATGTGATTGAACCTCGTCTAGCTTCTTTGGTTGCTCCATCGTCCTGTTCAGAGCCATGCTCGCAGGACAAGAGGCTGCACCGAGAACTACCTAGGAAAAACCTGTCGGGGCGCATCCATGCCAAGATGACTATTAAGGGACGGACCCTTACAATAATCGCGACAATATGATACCGGCAGGCATCCAAAACATACATGGAAACAGATCATACGAACGCATGCATATGGGGCTCAAGGGGATAAATGCGTAATTAAGATTCCACCCAGAATACCGGTTTCACACAAACATCAGAGATAGAGTGACTAAACACAAAATATGTGACATGTTTCATTATAGGGCAGCGGCAGCCTGATACTTGGACCGGCGACCAGGGGGAGCAACTTAAACCTGGAGGATCCTGTCAGCCCGTGATGCAGCCTTCTCCTTGGCGGCTTCGACGATGGCGCCTGCCGGGGGCTTCTTGAATCCATTGTCGAGGTCAAGATCTGGGTGGCGGCAGGCGATGTTGCTCAGGACCATGAAAAGGGCGTTGCGAGCCAGCTTCCAGGACTCGATCACGAAGCGCTGGGCCCTCCTTGCTTCGTGTGCCCCTAGCTTCTCGATCAGCTCATTGAAGAAGACTCCCAACTTGGTGCTTGGAACCTCGTGCTGGCTGATACGTCTCCAACGTATCTATAATTTTTTATTGTTCCATTCTATTATATTACCTATTTTGGATGTTTAATGGGCTTTACTATACATTTTTATATTATTTTTGGGACTAACCTATTAACTGGAGGCCCACCCCAAATTGCTATTTTTTTTGCCTATTTCAGTGTTTCACAGAAAAGGAATATCAAACGGAGTCCAAATGGAATGAAACCTTTGGGAGAGTTATTTTTTGAACAAATGCAATCCAGGAGACTTGGAGTGGACATCAAGAAAAAAACGAGGCAGCCACGAGGCAGGGAGGCGCGCCCCCCACCCTCGTGGGCCCCTCGTGGCTCCCCTGACCGACTTCCTTCGCCTATATATATCCATATACACTGAAAACATCTAGGAGCACCACGAAACCCTATTTCCACCGCCAGAACCTTCTGTCCCCGTGAGATCCCATCTTGGGGCCTTTTACGGTGCTCCGCCGGAGGGGGAATCAATCACGGAGGGCTTCTACATCAACAACATAGCCTCTCCGATGAAGTGTGAGTAGTTTACCATAGACCTTTGGGTCCATAGTTATTAGATAGATGGCTTCTTCTCTCTCTTTGGATCTCAATACAAAGTTCTCCTTGATCTTCTTGGAGATCTATTCGATGTAATTCTTTTTGCAATGTGTTTGTCGAGATCCGATGAATTGTGGGTTTATGATCAAGATTATCTATGAACAATATTTAAATCTCCTCTGAATTCTTTTATGTATGATTGGTTATCTTTGCAGGTCTATTCAAATTATCAGTTTGGTTTGGCCTACTAGATTGATCCTTCTTGCAATGGGAGACGTGCTCTGTCCTTTCCCAGTGACAACAGGGGCAGCAAGGCACGTATTGTATTGTTGCCATCGAGGATAAAAAGATGGGGTTTATCTCATATTGCTTGAGTTTATCCCTCTACATCATGTCATCTTGCCTAATGCATTACTCTGTTCTTATGAACTTAATACTCTAGATGCATGCTGGATAGCGGTCGATGTGTGGAGATAGTAGTAGATGCAGAATCGTTTCGGTCTACTTGTCGCGGACGTGATGCCTATATACATGATCATGCCTATATATTCTCATAACTATGCACTTTTCTATCAATTGCTTGACAGTAATTTGTTCACCCACCATAATACTTATGCTATCTTGAGAGAAGCCACAAGTCAAACCTATGGCCCCCGGGTCTATTTTCCATGATATAAGTTTCCAATCTATTTTATTTTGCAATCTTTACTTTCCAATCTATATCATTAAAATACCACAAATATTTATCTTATTATCTCTATCAGATCTCACTTTTGCAAGTGGCCGTGAAGGGATTGACAACCCCTTTATCGTGTTGGTTGCGAGGTTCTTATTTGTTTGTATAGGTAAGAGGGATTTGCGTGTAGCCTCCTACTGGATTGATAACTTGTTCTCAAAACTGAGGGAAATACTTATGCTACTTTGTTGCATCACCCTTTCCTGTTCAAGGGAAAACCAATGCATGCTCAAGAGGTAGCAAGAAGGATTTCTAGCACCGTTGCCGGGGAGTCTACGCACAAGTCAACACATACCAAGTACCCATCACAAACTCTTATCCCTCGCATTACATTATTTCCCATTTGCCTCTCGATTTTCTCCCCCCCCACTTCACCCTTGCCGTTTTATTCTCCCTTCTTCTGTTCGTCTTTTCGTTTGCTTTGATGTCTTACTTGGCTCGTTTGCTTGTTTGGTGGGAATAGTTGTTTATTTATTGCTAAATAGAGAACCTAAGATCTATGGATCCTCATCCGCTTGCCAATATTTTTAAGAGATCCATTTATGATGAACCAAATCCTAGTGATTTCAGTGCACTAGATTATCTTTATGAGGTTTTGCTTGAGATTCGTGAATCTGAAAATTGTGATGAAGAAATTTATGAAGAGAATCACGATAGCTCCTTGAATAAAAGCATGTTTGCAATGATTTTACTTTAAATTCTCTTGATGTCAATTGTGCTAATAATATCCAAAACCCTAAGCTTGGGGATGCTCCTTTTGCTATGTCTACTACTTGTTGCAATGATCATGATTGGGATGATTCTTCTTATGATCTTGAAAATTTATTTAAGCCCCATGATGAATATGAGATTGATAATAGTGTTTGCAATAATATTGAATGTGGGTTTGGAAGAGTGTCAACTTTAGATCCCACATATTTGGAGAATGTTCAATCTTATGGTATTTTTGGTAAAAGTGGGTTTGGAGAGGTCATGACTTTAGTTAATGATAATCCCACTATTTTGGAAGAGTGTCAACTTCACATGCATGTGGATCGTGTTGAGAATATGTTATGTGATAGCTATTTTGTTGAATTTGCCTATGATCCTACATGTAATTATTATGAGAGAGGAAAATATGGTCGTAGAAATTTTTATCTTACTAAATTACCTCTCATCATGTTGAGATTGCTATCGTCTCTTACTTCTTCCTTGCATATGCTAGTTTTTGCTTGCCTTGCAAATTTGTTTGCTTATAATATGCCTATGAATAGGAAGTATGTTAGACTTAGATGTGTTTGTCACGTGTTTCATGATGCTCTCTTTGCGCTTCAGTTCTTATCTTTCATGTGAGCATCATTAAAATTATCAATACCTAGCTAAAAGGCTTTAAAGAAAAGCGCTTGTTGGGAGACAACCCAATATTTTTACTTGCTGTTATTCAATAAATAATTCATCTAGCTTATGTTTAGATGTGGTTTTATGTTTTAATTAATGTTTGTGCCAAGTAGAACCTATAGGATCATCTTGGGTGATAGTTAATTTGATCTTGCGGAAAAACAGAAACTTATGCACGCACGAGAATAATTTTAATAAATCACACAAACGTGATTTTTAGTTGATTATTTTTGAAAAAGTTTAATATACAAATTTCCTAGGACTTCCTATTTTTTAGAATTTTTGGGTTTCCATGAGTATTCGAAAATTACAGATTGCTACAGACTATTCTGTTTTTGACAGATTCTGTTTTTCGTGTGTTGTTTGCTTATTTTGATGAATCTATGGCTAGTATCGGGGGGTATGAACCGTAGAGAAGTTGGAATACAGTAGGTTTAACACCAATATAAATAAATAATGAGTTCATTATATTACCTTAAAGTGGTGGTTTGCTTTCTTGTACTAACGGAGCTTACGAGTTTTCTGTTGAGTTTTGTGTTGTGAAGTTTTCAAGTTTTGGGTAAAGATTTTATGGATTATGTAATAAGGAGTGGCAAGAGCCTAAGCTTGGGGATGCCCAAGGTACCCCAAGGTAAAATTCAAGGACAACCAAAAGCCTAAGCTTGGGGATGCCCCAGAAGGTATCCCCTCTTTCGTCTTCGTCCATCGATAACTTTACTTGAGGCTATATTTTTATTCACCACATGATATGTGTTTTGCTTGGAGCGTCTTGTATGATTTGAGCTTTACTTTTTAGTTTACCACAATCATCCTTTCTGTACACACCTTTTGGGATAGACACACATGAATCAGAATTTATTAGAATACTCTATGTGCTTCACTTATATCTTTTGAGCTAGACAATTTTGCTCTAGTGCTTCACTTATATCTTTTTAGAGCACGGCGGTGGTTTTATTTTGTAGAAATTATTGATCTCTCATGCTTCACTTATATTATTTTGAGAGTCTTTTAGAACAGCATGGTATTTTCTTTGGTTATAAAATTAGTCCTAATATGATGGGCATCCAAGTTGGGTATAATAAAAACTATCATATAAAGTGCATTGAATACTATGAGAAATTTGATACTTGATAATTGTTTTGAGATATAGAGGTGGTAATGTTAGAGTCATGCTAGTTGGGTAATTATGAAATTGAGAAATACTTGTGTTAAAGTTGGCAAGTCCCGTAGCATGCACGTATGGTAAACGTTGTGTGACAAATTTGAAGCGTGGGGCGTTCTTTGATTGCCTTCCTTATGAGTGAGGTCGGGATCGCGTGATGGTTGACTCCTACCAACCCTTCCCCTAGGAGCATGCGTAGTAGTACTTTGCTACGAGGGATAACAAAATTTTGCAATAAGTATATGAGTTCTTTATGACTAATGTGAGTCTGTGGATTATACGCACTCTTACCCTTCCATCATTGCTAGCCTCTACGGTACCGTGCATTACCCTTTCTCACCTTGAGAGTTGGTGCAAACTTCACCGGTGCATCCAAACCCCGTGATACGATACGCTCTATCATACATAAACCTCCTTATATCTTCCTCAAAACAGCCACCATACCTACCTATTATGGCATTTCCATATCCATTTCGAGATATATTGCCATGCATTTTTCCATCGTTCCGTTTATTATGACATGCTCCATCATTGTCATATTGCTTTTGCATGATCATGTAGTTCACATCGTATTTGTGGCAAGGTGATGTAGGGTGGAACCCTATAGAGAAGATCTTTCACGAATTGGAGGTGGAATCCCCAAGAACAAGATGAACAAAGGAGGGAAAACAAGAGGAGCACTCAAGAACAAGTCAAATCACACATCCACTAGACAATCAAACACATAAGATCCACAAGGTACATGAACAACAAAGGGAAATAAGATACATGGTAGAGTTCATCCCAAATCCTATGAAGGAGATGAGGGCTCGATGATCCTATGATTGGAATCCTTCCCCAAGAAGGAGGTCTTGATGTTTGGTCACTCCAAGAGGAGGTCTTGATCTCCTAGTGGAGTGGATCCATGGAGCAAAGCTCACAAATGTGTATCAACTACTTTGCTTCCCCTAACAAATGGCCTAGGTACGGAATATATAGGCATGGGGACGAAGTGGATGAAGAGGAGGCCCAAACAGCAGCTCACAGCCGTCCATCCTGTAGGGCCCGTGCGCACGGGGTAAGTTGGGCCCGTGTGCACGGGGGTCCCGTGGGCATGGTACATGCCCGTGCGCACGGGGTGCTCCAGCGCAGACTCTCTGAGTAGCCCGTACGCACGGGGTCTTCGAGGCCCATGGGCACGGGGTCGCCTGGGAGGTGCTGAATTGATCTTGTCGCACTCCTTCTTCCTCCTTGTGGCCTTGTGGTCCTTCTCCAACTCCTTTGGGGTGTCCCTCACCAGCTTGTGGGCGTCGGTCTTCGTACCTAAGGACACATAGAGCACTTTGGTGAGGTAGCAAGCAAGTCCAATGGATATTCATGATGTTCTCGAAGAAGAGCAGGTTCACCTTAGTTCTGGTAGGTCCACTTGGGGCTTGATGTGCTATGAAGGTGTACATGGAGATGAACATGGGATGCTCCGTATCATCTCCTCCCCCTTTGAAAAGATCCGACCTCGGATCGTAAACCGTATCGCCATGTACATGGTAGGCATGGATGTACCACAGGTCGATGTCGATGCCTTGTGAATCCTTCAAAATGAAAGAACATGAGAAACACTTGGGAAAACAAATGAGGTTAGTGCAAAAGCAAGACCTATCATTCGAGGGGCGAGATACCCAACAAGTGTATGCATCATGCTCATCATAAGAAAGGACAAGGGAGCATTTCATAGTATGTAGGCATATGATGCGAGAACAAGTGTATGCATATATGTCATCAACCTAAGAAAGCAAGTGATAGTGGAACATGGGTGATGCAACATAGCAAGCAATCATAGCAATCAAGTCAATCGTGCTAGTAGTGTGAAGATGCAACATACTAGAAGGAATCATGGCAATCATGTCATGTGTGCAAATAGTGGGCATGAATAATGCACATGACATATCACAAGCATAAAGGCAAGATATGAGCAAAATAGTATCAATAGCATGGGGCACATGATAAACATGGCAATAGCAATAAGGATCTCCACCAAGCATGCAAATACACATAGAAGTAGCATAATGATGAAACATGGGTAGATGCAAGCAAGGGTCACAATTGCATGGCAAAGGCATAGAAGCAAGCATAGCATGCAAAGTGAACACGGTAAAATGAGCATAATGTGAGAAGTGGTAAATGGCCCATAGCCGTGTGAGAGCCAAGTAGAGGAGTTGCGCGTAGTCCTTGCGCGAAGGGGACGGTGGTGAGGATAGTCCACGGGATCCCAAATCGCCATTGCTCTCAAGAGCTCGTTTTGTCAACTCGTGGGATTGCGAGGTTGACAAGTATTCATGGGTACCTACACAAAACAAAGACAAAGGAAAAATTGTGTGTGCGTGGTAGATGTACACATCATCCATCATGATGCGCACATGCATGTGTCGGTGAGCACAAAATAGCCAATGCTCAAATAAATGAGATGCGTGATATAGAAACATGTCATCCATCATGAGAGGTTTGTTATTATGTATGGCATAATGGAGACTCAAAGGATGTAATGCATCATGAGAAATATCGAGAGCATTGTTATTCATCTTATGCATATGGTGCACGCAATCATGGAAATCATGCAAATCATAGGATGGATCAAAATCTCCTAATGGGTATGAGGAAACTATGGGGGTCTCCTCATGAGCAATATCGAAAGCATAATATGGAGAAAATGGACAACATGGTAAACAATGCATATCCAAAGCTAGGTGGTCATGGCATGACATAGTAGATAAATGATGCAAAGGGAGCATATCAATATCATCACAAGAAAAACAAATGCCAATAACCATGGGCTTGTCATCTATGCCATATGTGCAAATTGGGTTTATTTTAAAGGCATATGCATAGTCACTATGATGAGATTGCAAATATGACATACGGGAGATCTCATGCATAGCATATGACAAGTCAAGCGGATTATCAAACATGATGTGACCAAGAGAATTTTCACATGATATCCTATGGAGCATAGCATCACAACTAGGCAACTCAACATGCTCATCATCATATTCATCTTAAATAGGTAAGTCAAGGCATGAATAAGTGTCACTAGCATGAAGCATGGTAATAGGTGGGTCAACATCATGCAAGCAATCAATCTCAAGAATGTCCACTAGTGGGACTAGAGCATCACCGTCACCTTTGTTACCTTTGGAGCATCGCTTGTGTGTTGTAGGTGAGGTGTTGAAGATCGTCTCGTTGTCATCTTCATCTTGATGGAACCATGTGGGGGGTTCATCATGTTCCACCATGGCCATCGTCGTGTCCAAAGGGAGGACGTAGTCATCGCGAATCGGCGCGTCATCATATATGGGACCTAGCACCAAAGGAGAAGACACAATAGAGGTAGAGGTTAAGTTGTTAGAAAGCGAAATGGCCTCATATGCCTCATCAACTATCTCACTCTCTCTATGTGGCGGTGGCTCACTCACTCCCTCAAGGTAGGTGCACTCAATGTCGCATATGGTGGAGGCAATCAAATCACTCAAGTGGTGGTGGTGGTGGCTCTCCTCACATGGGAATTGGTGCAGCTCATCATATATGGGGCTAGTGGTGAAGTCACTCTCACTCTCAATATGGTGGCAAAAGTCACTCATGTCATCATACGTCGCCGTGGTCGAAGGGAGAATCCCATGCTCAACCATCTCGTAGTCGTCGCCGTGTTGTTGGAGGCCCATATGATGTGGCACCTCGTAGCTCGTGTCCATGACCGAAGGGAGTTTCCCATGCTCAGCCATCGTTCTTGAGGGGCTTCCGAAGATGGAAGTGTCGCCCTCGCTCGTAGGTGGTCGCCTTGGACTTGATGAAGTCGTTGTAGGCATACTCGTTGGAAGTAGGCGAAGATGCCGTACGTCCAAAGGCGAAGATGCCTCGATAGCACTTGGCGAAGATGCCAAAGTGGTTGGTGTAGCCGTAGCGCCGTCTTGGTGGTGCTCATATCGTGGTCTTCTCTTGTGCTTATGAAGCTTCGACTTGGCGTGAAGTAGGGCTTGTTGGGACTTGTGCACTTGCGCTTGTGGAGCATCTTCATGATGATGATGTCGTTGTCGTGCTTGAGCTCGTAGTAGATGTTGTTCGTCGTCGTCGTGCACATGATGCTTGGAGGTGACTTGCCCTTCATGACGATGTTGATCACAAACGTGATGGTGGTCGCCATGTAGATGTGGACGATGACGATTTGCACTTGCATCCTTTTCGCGCTCTGAAGACTTGTGGCTTGAACGTCATCGTCTTGAGGATGACGAAGTGGAAGAAGACTTGATCAAGGTTCTAATCTCTTCCATCCTTGCATCTTGCTCCTCCTTTTGTGCGGCAAGCTTGTTGTCAATGTAGTCCCTTTTCCTTGCTTCGGAGAGATGAATGTCGATGGAGAGGTTCTTGATGCGCTCTTGCAAGGTGGAATGTGCTCCTTGCATTTCTTGTTGTACTCCGAAGATGGACCTTTTGGTGATGTAGTCGTTCACGCCGTCGTTGTTGTTGTAGACCGGAGAGGAAATGCCTTGCCTATCCATCACAAGACTCGAGCAAATGTGAGTAGGAAATGAGATAAACAATACCAAGCTACCTTTTCCCAAAGTTGAGGATGTATCTTGTATCACTCAATGTGAAATGAAAGAATAGTGGAATTGGTACCGGACTTGTTCACTCACACCTACAAAGTAAAGCTTATGGTAGAGCTCGGTGAGGATAGTGGCACAAAAATTTGATGCAAAATGTTAGCAAGAGTCAATAATGTTGGAAAAGATTCACAAATTCGCAAGTAAAACAAGTAGATCAATAGCAAATGCGGTACACGGAAACACACACACGGATAGATAAATGGGGTCGCGCAACCAAGGAATGAGCACAAAATGTGGAGTCCACGGAAAACGCTCGTGTTGCACAACTCAAGAGAGACGCTAGCATGATTGCTCAATCGGCGGATACGACACTTGTGCACAACCTATAAGATGCAAAATGGATAAACTTCTATCCCAAGTATGCTATGTATGTATGGTTCCCGGTGTTTCTCTCAAGATGATCCAAGATGATCGGATATGACAATCTTATGTGCAATGGGGTATGATGCTATGACACTTGCTCACGAGCTCTTTGCTCTCTTTTTGCTTAAAAGCTTTTTTTTCAATGGCCACTTTTGCACAATGCACAAACCAAGATAGCTATTGTGTATATGCGGGAACGATATTGTGACACAAAGGATGATATGATAGCAAGATGATACCAATATGATATGGTATGTATGCAATGGAACGGTGGATCACTAATGTGCACAAGTAACGTTGCCGGCAATACTCAAATGGCTAGTCTCGATAGGTAAGTGACGCAAAATGGGCTAGGGGTTAACAATGCAATTGCAAGGGGAATATACAATGGTGTCATCGAGGTTACCATCCTTTGCGATGATGAGTAGCGGTGTTCTTGATGTAGATACCAAGATGATGTAGAGCCGTCCCTAAGTAGCCAAAACACCTTAGGAAACGGTAAAAAACCGCAAACTCAAAATCTCAAATGAAAAATGTCAAATGGTGGAAGTGGTGGTGGTTTGTGAAGAGGCAATTGTCCCTAAGTAGCCGAAACACCTTAGGAGACTCACGTCGCCACTCAAACAACCACAAATGCTAAATGGAGTAAAATGGGTTAGGTTGCGGAAGGGTATGGTGGTTTTGCGGATGATATGGTGGAAGGCCTAGGCAAAGATGCCAAAATGTCAAAATTTTGATGGAGTCAAATGGTGTTGGAACCTATCTAGGTGGATGGTGGATGTCAATAGCTACTCGACGAGCTAAAGAACGCGAAAATCGGACTCCAGATGTGGAAGTTATGGGCGAAATGGTGATCTGCTTGTGGCTGGCCTGGGGGGGTCGTGCGCACGGGGTCTAGGGCCCGTGGGCACGGGGTCCCGTGCGCACGGTACACGTACCGAGGGCACGGGGTCACCTGGGACTCGCGGGTTTGGCGGATTTCTTGCAATCTGGGCGGCCAAATGGATGGATCTCGTGGCTGGGGAGTAGCTGGGGTATGGGGGTGGTATGGGGTGGTATGGCAATGGCCGAAACGCACTGGAAGGGCCGTGCGCACAGGGTCTGGCTGGCCCGTGTGCACGGGTGTCCCATGTGCACGGGGTCCCGATGGCCCGTGTGCACGGGGTCCTCGAGGAGCGGATGAACAGCTCCGGATCCGTGGGGAAAAACCAAGGTGAGGTCAAATTCGAGGGATGGAAGGTAGGGGAAGATGGTAGAGGGGTGGATCTACTTGCCAAACACCAAATTCATGGACCAAATCCAACAAAATCTCATCAAACCAACAAATCACAAAAAAAAATTGGGGCTATTTTTGGTGGGGATTTTCGGATTTAGGACGAAATTACACAAAACTAGGCTAGAAAACAAAGAGGGGGGCTCCAATTTCGTGATCAACCAAGGCTCATGATACCATATGATGTAGGGTGGAACCCTATAGAGAAGATCTTTCACGAATTGGAGGTGGAATCCCCAAGAACAAGATGAACAAAGGAGGGAAAACAAGAGGAGCACTCAAGAACAAGTCAAATCACACATCCACTAGACAATCAAACACATAAGATCCACAAGGTACATGAACAACAAAGGGAAATAAGATACATGGTAGAGTTCATCCCAAATCCTATGAAGGAGATGAGGGCTTGATGATCCTATGATTGGAATCCTTCCCCAAGAAGGAGGTCTTGATGTTTGGTCACTCCTAGAGGAGGTCTTGATCTCCTAGTGGAGTGGATCCATGGAGCAAAGCTCACAGATGTGTATCAACTACTTTGCTTCCCCTAACAAATGGCCTAGGTACGGAATATATAGGCATGGGGACGAAGTGGATGAAGAGGAGGCCCAAACAGCAGCTCACAGCCGTCCATCCTGTAGGGCCCGTGCGCACGGGGTAAGTTGGGCTCGTGGGCACGGTACAGGGCCGTCCGCATGGGGTGCTCCAGCGCAGACTCTCTGAGTAGCCCATGCGCATGGGGTCTTCGAGGCCCGTGGGCACGGGGTCGTCTGGGAGGTGTTGAATTGATCTTGACGCACTCCTTCTTCCTCCTTGTGGCCTTGTGGTCCTTCTCCAACTCCTTTGGGGTGTCCCTCACCAGCTTGTGGGCGTCGGTCTTCATACCTAAGGACACATAGAGCACTTTGGTGAGGTAGCAAGCAAGTCCAATGGATATTCATGACGTTCTTGAAGAAGAGCGGGTTCACCTTAGTTCCGGTAGGTCCACTTGGGGCTTGATGTGCTATGAAGGTGTACATGGAGATGAACGTGGGATGCTCCGTATCACAAGGCCACCTTTATAATTCTTTCATACATGTCACTCCTGATTCATTGCATATCCCGGTACCGCCGGAGGCATTCACATAGAGTCATATTTTGTTCTAAGTATTGAGTTGTAATTCTTGAGTTGTAAATAAATAAAAGTGTGATGATCTTCATTATTAGAGCATTGTCCCATGTGAGGAAAGGATGATGGAGACTATGATTCCCCCACAAGTCGGGATGAGACTCCGGACTTTATGAAAAATAAAAGAGGCGAAAGAAGCCCAAATAAAAAAAGACGCCAAAGAAGCCCACCAAAAAAATGAGAGAAAAAGAGAGAAGGTACAATGTTACTATCCTTTTTTCCACACTTGTGCTTAAAAGTAGCACCATGATCTTCATGATAGAGAGTCTCCTATGTTGTCACTTTCATATACTAGTGGGACTTTTTCATTATAGAACTTGGCTTGTATATTCCAATGATGGGCTTCCTCAAATTGCCCTAGGTCTTCGTGAGCAAGCAAGTTGGATGCACACCCACTTAGTTTCTTTTGATGAGCTTTCATACATTTTATAGCTCTAGTGCATCCGTTGCATGGCAATCCCTACTCCTCGTATTGACATCAATTGATGGCCATCTCCATAGCCCGTTGATTAGCCGCGTCAATATGAGACTTTCTCCTTTTTTGTATTCTCACACAATCCCTATCATCATACTCTACTCCACCCATAGTGCTATATCCATGGTTTACGCTCATGTATTGCGTGAGGGTTGAAAAAGCTTAAGCGCGTTAAAAAGTATGAACCAATTGCTTGGCTGAAACCGGGGTTGTGCATGATGGGAGTATTTTGTGTGACGAAAACGAAGCATGGCCTAACTATATGATTTTGTAGGGATAAGCTTTCTTTGGCTATGTTATTTTGATAAGACATGATTACTTGTTAGTATGCTTGAAGTATTATTACTCTTATGTCAATATTAAACTTTTGTCTTGAATCTTTTGGATCTGAACATTCATGCCACAATAAAGAAAATTACATTGAGAAATATGCTAGGTAGCATTCCACATCAAAAATTCTGTTTTTATCATTTACCTACTCGAGGACGAGCAGGAATTAAACTTGGGGATGCTTGATACGTCTCAAACGCATCTATAATTTTTGATTGTTCCATGCTATTATATTACTTGTTTTGGATGTTTAATGGGCTTTACTATACACTTTTATATTATTTTTGGGACTAACCTATTAACCGGAGGCCCGACCCAAATTGATGTTTTTTTTGCCTATTTCAGTGTTTCGCAGAAAAGGAATATCCAACGAGTCCAAACGGAATGAAACCTTCGGGAGAGTTATTTGGAACAAATGCAATCCAGGAGACTTGGAGTGGATGTCAAGAAATAAACGAGGCGGCCACGAGGCAGGGAGGCGCGCCCCAAGGGGTGGGCGCACCCCCACCCTCGTGGGCCCCTCGTGGCTCCCCTGACCAAGTTCCTTCGCCTATATATATCCATATACCCTGAAAACATCCAAGAGCACCACGAAACCCTATTTCCACCGCGGCAATCTTTTGTACCCATGAGATCCCATCTTGGGGCCTTTTCTGGTGCTCCGTCGGAGGGGGAATCGATCACGGAGGGCTTCTACATCAACACCATAGCCTCTCCGATGAAGTGTGAGTAGTTTACCACAGACCTTTGGGTCCATAGTTATTAGCTAGATGGCTTCTTTTCTCTCTTTGGATCTCAATACAAAGTTCTCCTTGATCTTCTTGGAGATCTATTCGATGTAATTCTTTTTGCGGTGTGTTTGTCGAGATCCGATAAATTGTGGGTTTATGATCAAGATTATCTATGAAAAATATTTGAATCTCCTCTAAATTCTTTTATGTATGATTGGTTATCTTTGCAAGTCTCTTCGAATTATCAGTTTGGTTTGGCCTACTAGATTGATCTTTCTTGCAATGGGAGAAGTGCTTAGTTTTGGGTTCAATCTTGCGGTGTCCTTTCCCAGTGACAGCAGGGGCAGCAAGGCACGTATTGTATTGTTGCCATCAAGGACAAAAAGATGGGGTCTATATCATATTGCTTGAGTTTATCCCTCTACATCATGTAATCTTGCCTAATGCATTACTCTATTCTTATGAACTTAATACTCTAGATGCATGCTGGATAGCGGTCGATGTGTGGAGTAATAGTAGTAGATGCATAATCATTTCGATCTACTTGTCGCAGACGTGATTCCTATATACATGATCATGCCTAGATATTCTCGTAACTATGCACTTTTCTATCAATTGCTCGACAGTAATTTGTTCACCCACCGTAATACTTATGCTATCTTGAGAGAAGCCACTAGTGAAACCTATGTCCCCTGGGTCTATTTTCCATCATATAAGTTTTTGATCTATTTTATTTTGCAATCTTTACTTTCCCATCTATATCATAAAAATACCAAAAATATTTATCTTATTATCTCTATCAGATCTCACTTTCACAAGTGGCTGCGAAGGGATTGACAACCCCTTTATCGCGTTGGTTGCGAGGTTCTTATTTGTTTGTGTAGGCACGAGGGATTTGCGTGTAGCCTCCTACTGGATTGATACCTTGGTTCTCAAAACTGAGGGAAATACTTATGGTACTTTGTTGCATCACCCTTTCCTCTTCAAGGGAAAACCAACACATGCTCAAGAGGTAGCACTGGCTGAGCGAGAAAACTGGGCCGTCCATGCCCATTTCCATGGCCTGGGCGCCAAGATGCTCAGCTATGTCATTCAGACTCTTGATCTAGAGGTTTCTCAAGTTGACTTGGTTCTTCAGCTTGTCCTCAGCATCCTGCCGGAGACGATTGGCATTGTCCAAATCCTTGGACAACAGTTGTTGGCAGGACTCAAGTGACTCTGCCGAGTGCTCCAGTGAGCCGATCCTCTTCCTCAAGTCTGAGATGTTGCCGTTGGTAGCTTCGAGGATCTGAGTCTTGGAAGAAAGCTATGATTGCACATCGTCTAAGAGAGTCTCTGCCTTCCGTGCTTCCTCCTTGAGGGCGCCAACTTCTTGGCGCTCTTGGCGAGATCTTCCGCCCGCTCAGACACCTCCCGGTCAAGATCAGTCTTGGCGGCGGACACAGCAGCCAGATCATTAGTGAGCTTCTTCAATCGAGCAACAGAGTCAACAACAACAACATTCAGAGCCGCTTCATGCTTATCCTCCAAATCCTTGGTGTGCTGGCAGACAAGAACCTCCAATTCATCATCCTTGGCGTGAAGAGTGGCCTCAAGCTTCTCCTCCCGGAGAGAAATCTCCCGCTCTCTAGCGTCCAGGGAAGCCTTGTGGTCCACCAGACCCGCCTCGCGGGCTATGACATCCTCTCGCATCACCTAGAGCATCTCCTACTGCCTCAGGAGCACCTTGAAGTGCTTGTCATGCCACTCGTGCAGCTCCAAGCCCTTATCCTTCAGCTTCTGGCCCATCTAGTTTACAGATTCATGCCGCTCCTTGAGCTCCAACCACTTCTGATTATGCCGAGCCTGCATCTCCTTTACGCCCGTTGCCATGGATTCCATAAAGGACAAGTCCATGGCAATGGCGATTGTAGGACCTTGAGAAGAGGTGTCTAGAGGGGGGGTGATTAGACACTAAGTACCAAAGTTGCAGTTTTTAACAAGTTTAAGTTTAAGTGGAGTTTAGGCACAAGTTTAACATTCACAACACATAGCAAGCAAGCATGCAAAGAGTATATGAGCAGCAGAAAGTAAATCATGCAACTTGCAAGAATGTAAAGGGAAGGGTTTTGAAGGATTCAAACGCAATTCGAGACATGAATGTTTTTGGCGTGGTTCCGATAGGTGGTGCTATCGTACATCCACGTTGATGGAGACTTCAACCCACGAAGGGTAACGGTTGCGCGAGTCCACGGAGGGCTCCACCCAAGAAGGGTCCACGAAGAAGCAACCTTGTCTATCCCACCATGGCCGTCGCCCACGAAGGACTTGCCTCACTAGCGGTAGATCTTCACGAAGTAGGCGATCTCCTTGCCCTTACAAACTCCTTGGTTCAACTCCACAATCTTGTCCGAGGCTCCCAAGTGACACCTAGCCAATCTAGGAGACACCACTCTCCAAGAAGTAACAAATGGTGCGTTGATGATGAACTCCTTGCTCTTGTGCTTCAAATGATAGTCTCCCCAACACTCAACTCTCTCTCATAGGATTTGGATCTGGTGGAAAGAAGATTTGAGTGGAAAGCAACTTGGGGAAGGCTAGAGATCAAGATTCATATGGTAGGAATGGAATATCTTGGCCTCAACACATGAGTAGGTAGTTCTCTCTCAAAAATAGGATGCTGGAAGTGTAGGCTTGTCCTGATGGCTCCCTCCACGAATGAATAGGAGGTGGAGGGGTATATATAGCCTCCACACAAAATCTAACCGTTACACACAATTTACCAAACTCGGTAGGTGTTGGGGATATACATAACAGGTAGGCCCACGAAGGGTCGAAATATCATGAAGCATGGGGCCCACACAACATGTGGGTACAGGTCAATTTCATACAGACACACTATCCACTCGGACAAGCAGCATACAATCCACTCGGATGACGGCTCACCACTCGACCGTACGACTCACTCGGATATACGAAGACCAGCAGGCAGCAAGGCAGTCGGCATCTTTCTAATAATGAGGGCTTAATAGAGGGCTGGCATTATGGCATTCATACCCCACTTTGTAACATAGGAGGTGAGGGGGTGGCGCACTCTATATAAGCCACCCCCCACCACTAGACAAGGGGGCTTTTTCTTCCACCTCTCTCTCTTTTTCACCATTACTCTCAAGACTTAGCTCAGGCATGGGGATCCGTTCCTCTCTCTCACACACACATTGTAATCTCCGGATATATACTCAGATAAAACAAAGCCTCTCCCGAGCACGAGACGTAGGGTTGTTATCTCCACCGTGAGAGGTCCGAACTCGCTAAAACCACCGTGCCACCCATATGCATCTCGGTAGATCATGCTCCGTTATCCTACCCCTCTCTTACTGTCGGAGTCGTTCCCACGACAGTTGGTGCCCACCGTGGGGCATGGCGTCTATCGAGCCATGATGCAAATGGTTTTTTCTTCAATCTTCAACAGCGAATCAACTACGATCGCCACAGAAATTGGCCGCTAGAGCTCTGGTCATCACGCATTCGAACAAACAAAAGGACAAGGGAAGTATCCATTCGATCTAGTCTTTCCACAATACATTGTCTAACAATGAGTTTGTCTTTTCCTCCCCCAGGATCAGACGCACCCTTGCATGATCGGTCATGAAACTGAGAGGAAGAGAAAAGGGCAAGTCAATCCTCATCTTTCTTGCCTTCTCAACATGATCATCATCAATGGCAACCACTGCAAACAGCCGTTGGCGTGGGCATCCTGTTGTCTCCGTAGTAGTCTACGACACCATCGGCGAGCTCATACAAACGCCCCCCGGCGCGGTCCGCCGCATCGTCTCCGGCCTCATCTACGACACCATCGGCGAGCTCATCCAAACGCCCTCCGGCGCGGTCCGCCGCGTCGCCTCCGGCCTCGTCTACGACGCCGTCGGCGAGCTCGTCCAAACACCCTCCGGCCCGGTTCGCCGCGCCGTCGAGCACGTACAAACAGCCACTTGCGCGGTCCATCGCGTCGTCCCCGGCACGTCTGCGACGTCCTCGCGCGCGGCCACCTCCTCTAGCCGGTGTCAATGGCTCTACGGTTGGGTTTGCCTTCGTCACGCATGCATGCAGGCTCACGCATATCCCACTTGCATGCACGTTGAGGAGGTGAAAGGAAATTGCTTTGATTGACGAATCAATGTCCGTTAGTGCATGGCCAAAAGAAGGAATAACGGAAGGAAAAGAATGGAAATTTTCTTGATTGCCAAATCAATGTCAATTAGTGCATGGCCAAGAGATGGAAACTGCCATTTCATCAATTGGGCAAGAGTTATAGCATGCAGATTCTTTGGACGTGGGCAACTCCATCAATGCCTTGTAACGTATTCTTCATGGCCCCGGACAGGCGGTCCGGCTCCTCGAGCAGCAGGACGCAGCAGCCGCAGCGTGAGACTCCTCCACCCAGTCGACTGATAGAGGGCGGCCTCCGCGCAGCGGAGACACGTCTGCTTGAGCGGTTTGCTAGTTCACTCAAAAATCTCGCACTCGGACGGGTTGTTCACTCCGACTGCTAACCTGCTCCCTCGGCGAATCCTAATAATTTCCATGGCGACCATGGTCAGAGGGGCACTTCTGAAATTCGCATGGATGCGGGGGCCTAATGCGGCATTCGAGAATGGCCACGTCCCCGACCACAGTACTCTCCCATCCAGTCGGAGCTACAACGGTGGAATCATTCGGAGCACAAATCTGACGCGGCGCCCTGCACGACGTCACTTGGATACATCATCATCACTCGGCAGCAGTTACAACGGCGCATGGCTCTCCGTCCTCTACACCGGCTCAACGATGCACCATGGCCACTCCGGAGAAAAGATTCGGCACTCGACAGGGATGGAGCCAAAGGAAACGTCATCCAGAACCACTCGGAAGAAAAGACATTTGGCTATCCATCACCCGTCTCCACGGGATGCGTCTACTTCACTCGGACGCCCGCGCATCGTCATTGCGCGGGACGCATCTACTTCACTCGGACTTCCCGCGCATCGCACACCGCAGGAAATGTCTACTTCACTCGACCACCCCGCGCATCGCTACTCCGCGGGACGGGTCTACTTCACTCGGATGCCTCGCTCGTCGCCACAGCGCGGCACGCGCCTCTACTTCACCAGGATGCCCCGCGCATCGTCACTCCGCGGGACGCGTCTACGTCACTCGGACGCCTCGCATCGGTTGGTCACCTCATCACCACTCGACCGCTCTGGGTCTCGCCAACAGGTTGGTCACCTCATAACCACTCGGCCGCCCAGTGCGTCGCCACAGGTTGGTCACCTCATCACCACTCGGCCGCCCTGTGCGTCGCCACTCGGTTGGTCACCTCATCACCACTCGACCGCTCCGGGCCTCGTCAACAGGTTGGTCACCTCATAACCACTCGGCCGCCCAGTGCGTCGCCACAGGTTGGTCACCTCATCACCACTCGGCCGCCCCGTGCGTCGCCGCCA
>NC_041381.1:166045842-166047516 GCF_002162155.2 Triticum dicoccoides
TCGGCCGCTCCGCGCGTCGCCACTCGGTTGGTCACCTCATCACCACTCGGCCGCTCCACGCGTCGCCACTCGGTTAGTCACCTCATCACCACTCGGCGGCCCCGCGCGTCGCCACAGGTCGGTCACCTCATCAGCACTCGGCCGCCCCGCGCGTCGCCATCGGTTGATCACCTCATCAGCACTCGGCCGCCCCGCGCGTCGCCAATCGGTTGGTCACCTCATCACCATTCGACCGCCCTGCGCGCCTTCAGACAGCTAAGTCATTTTACATTCTGTTATTTTCATCTTCCCGAGTATTCCATAATTCACACATCAGGTTCACTCGGAGGCCACACCACCGAGTGTACCTCTACGCTCGACTGCTTATTTTCACATACTTGCTTAGTACTGGTTATGTGACTCCGAAGTCCAACTTCCTTTTTTTCGCATATATCATTCACGAACACCATGTGTCGTTCTTCATTTCGAGTTTGCATCGGTCCTCCGAGGCTGCAACTCAGTCAAAACACTACACTTCCGTTTTATTTTAGCCAGTATTCCAACAAGTTCAGTAGGATTTCTCGCTTCGACAAGTGCGAACGAATCCTTCGCTCTTTTAAACTTTTGCTGGTCAACCAGCAAGCCCCTTGCACTCCCAGCGGGTGTCTATGGGTGTTATTCACACAAATCATTTCAGCACACATCAAATTTCCTCAAGAAATTATTGTCTTGACTTGTGCCATTTTTTACACAAGTTACCGCGATCACTCGACGGTCCTACGCGCCAACTTCATCGCTGCTCAGACTCGGTCTCCATACTGGTCCTAGCGCACCACAACACTGACTTTGTCGCCCTGTTGATTTCAAACACGTCCGGCCAACCCCTCTATGGAATTCTCTTCATCGTATCAATGATATAGACCTCGTCGGGCATGAGACAGATAAGTCCCTTTCATAATTAAACTTCACACTTCACTCTTTTGCGAGTTTGCTTCTTCCGAGCATCACTCGGAAGCTTCTCCTCATCTTTACCCAAATCCAACTCGATGAATTACAAATCATCCATTCAAAACTATATTTCTCATATTCCGACATGTCCGTTGTCGAAGCCTGTAGTATGCTCGGGGGCTACGCCGCACTCGGGGGCTGCATCTCATTTGGAATGACACTCTCCTAAGTGGTCGAGTACTTCATCACCAATCAGACCCTTCACTTCAACAAGTACATTCGATCCGTCACTTTGACAAATTTCATAATCACCCAGACACTCTACGTGCCATCTTCGTTCCTATTCAAATTCAGTTGTCGCACCGGTCTTGTTGCGCCACAGCCACACTACACCGACCTTGTCGCTACATCAGCTTCAAAAGCATCTGGCTAACTCCTTCAAGGACCATTTTTGCCACTCAGCTGGACACTTAGTCCTTCACTCGGCCGCCCCGCGCGTCGCCACTCGGTTGTGCGCGTCTTCACCACTCGGCCGCCCCGCGCGTTGCCACTCGGTTGTGCGCGTCTTCACCACTCGTCCGCCCCGCGCGTCTCCACTCGGTTGTGTGCGTCTTCACCACTCGGCCGCCCCGCGCGTCGCCACTCGGTTGTGCGCGTCTTCACCACTCGGCCGCCCCGCGCGGAGCCACTCGGTTTTGCACGTCTTCACCACTCGGCCGCCCCGCGCGTCGCCACTCGGTTGCGCAC
>NC_041381.1:166047783-166060824 GCF_002162155.2 Triticum dicoccoides
GCCGCCCCGCGCGTCGCCACTCGGTTGCGCATGTCTTCATTACTCGTCCGCCCCGCGCGTCTCCACTCGGTTGTGTGCGTCTTCACCACTCGGCCGCCCCGCGCATCGCCACTTGGTTCTGCACGTCTTCACCACTCGCCCGCCCCGCGCGGCGCCACTCGGTTATACACGTCCTCGCCCCTCAGCCGCCCCGCGCGTCACCATCAGTTGGACATGTCTTTACCTCTACACCCCTAGCACGGGAACGGCTAAGTTACTCATATGGTCAAACCTCATATCACACTCTGTAGCAAGCTTACCTCCTTCGAGCATCACTCGGGGGCTACGCGCGGCAGTTGGCCATGTCACCCTCAGGGGTTACGCCCATTTGGTCAACCTGTTGATCACATCAAGATATTCTTCTGACCATACATGCTCGGTTCGCCGAAGATCTATAAGTGAAGCACGTCCACTTGGATAAATACCCCTTTTCATGCAAAAGGGTAAAAATGAAGCGCCATCGCTGAATCGTACAGGCGACCTTACTCATCGTTCGTACAACCACCTCGTTACGCATCCATCCGATTGATTCAATTCCAGACAAAGATATTTGCCATGCCAACTGCATGGAGGTTTACCGAGAGACTTAAACCCTCTGCCAGACTCATCTAGTCCGACAGAGGCTCGGGGACTACACCCAGTGGGTGCACTCAGCGTGCCCCCACTGGAAGAGGACTCAGAAAGAAACATTTTGCTTGATGCAAACCTATCTCCAGTATTACTCGACCTCCGAGTCAGAGAAGAACAAGTTCGATCAGTACCAGCTAAGAAGAGTTTTAGTTCTCTCATACTCCCGCCGACTGCCCGCAGTCGACAGCAGTCTCGGGGACTACACCCAGTGGGTGCACTCAGCGTGCCCCCACTGGAATGGTATCCACTCGGAACGGTCCGCCCAACCCGAGTGACGGCCAAACAACAACAAAAAGACAGGCTCTAAGACTCCCGCCGACTGCCCGCAGTCGACAGCAGTCTCGGGGACTACACCCAGTGGGTGCACTCAGCGTGCCCCCACTGGAATGATATCCACTCGGAACGGTCCGCCCAACCCGAGTGACGGCCAAACAACAACAAAAAGACAGGCTCTAAGACTCCCGCCGACTGCCCGCAGTCGACAGCAGTCTCGGGGACTACACCCAGTGGGTGCACTCAGCGTGCCCCCACTGGAATGGTATCCACTCGGAACGGTTCGCCCAACCCGAGTGACGGCCAAACAACAAAAAAGACACGTTCCAGGCGTGAAGAAGTTCCGAGTAATCAGTTATTCGATGTAGGCCCAGCTCCAAATCACTCCAAAAAATTCTATAAGGCGAGTTTAACGCTCCTCCATGGACCTGTTTTGAACCTTCTTCTAGGACTCAAAGCGTGAAACTCACAAGTGTGGATCTGAAACCGACTCGTATTGGCGTTCCTCCGGGATAAGAATGGCATCTCTCTAAAAGAGCAGTCCATGTGTCAATCTGGTTGCACAGATTTAATGACACGCCCATACTCAGATCACGAGTTAAACCTCTCCCGAGAGATGAACGAATGTCACCAAGTTGCTCCTCACAGACGCTTACCTCGATTAGTCGGAAAGCATGGTGCCGGAATCCATTGAGATTTTGTTCAAACCTTGGTTGTCTGAAAGCGCGGCGACATGTACCGAGTATTTCTGTAATCACTCGGACCAAACTGTGTCTTACACCAACTCGTTCTGCAAAATCGCAATCGATTCGGGGGCTAATATTGGGGATATACATAACAGGTAGGCCCACGAAGGGTCGAAATATCATGAAGCATGGGGCCCACACAACATGTGGGTCCAGGTCAATTTCATACAGACACACTATCCACTCGGACAAGCAGCATACCATCCACTCGGATGACGGCTCACCACTCGACCGTACGACTCACTCGGATATACGAAGACCAGCAGGCAGCAAGGCAGTCGGCATCTTTCTAATAGTGAGGGCTTAATAGAGGGCTGGCATTATGGCATTCATACCCCACTTTGTAACATAGGAGGTGAGGGGGTGGCGCACTCTATATAAGCCACCCCCCACCACTAGACAAGGGGGCTTTTTCTTCCACCTCTCTCTCTTTTTCACCATTACTCTCAAGACTTAGCTCAGGCATGGGGATCCGTTCCTCTCTCTCACACACACATTGTAATCTCCGGATATATACTCAGATAAAACAAAGCCTCTCCGGAGCACGAGACGTAGGGTTGTTATCTCCACCGTGAGAGGCCCGAACTCGCTAAAACCACCGTGCCACCCATATGCATCTCGGTAGATCATGCTCCGTTATCCTACCCCTCTCTTACTGTCGGAGTCATTCCCACGACAGTAGGACCAAATCAACAAACTCGGTCAAACCGATTTAGTAAACCTAGTGACCGTTAGGATTTTTGGTGGGACCGAAATGCAACCCGGTAGGACCGACTCGGTTAGGGTTAGGGCATAACGTAATCTCGATGAGACCGATTACACAAACTCGGTGGGACCGATTTTGGTAATTAGCTAACCAGAGAGTTGGTCAGGCAAACTCGGTGGGACCGATTAGTCAAACTCGGTGTGACCAATTTTGGTAATGAGTTAACTAGAGAGTTTGCATTGTAATCTCGGTAGTACCGATTGCTCAAACTCGGTGAGACCGATTTTGATAATGGACATACACGGAGAGATTACAATCCCATCTCGGTGAGACCGAGATCCCTATCGGTAAGACCGATTTGCCTAGGGTTTGTGGCAGTGGCTAAGACATCCAAACTCGTTGGCGCCGGATAGAAGGAATCGGTGTAGCCGATTTTGGTTTTAGGTTTAGGTCATTTGTGGATGTGAGAAAGTAGCTGAGGGTTTTGGAGCATATCACTAAGCACATGAATCAAGAGGCTCATTAAGCAACACCTCATCCCTCCTTGATAGTATTGGCTTTTCCTATAGACTCAATGTGATCTTGGATCACTGAAATGTAAAATGAAGAGTCTTGAGCTTGAAGCTTTAGCCAATTCTTTGTCCTTAGCATCTTGAAGGAGTTCCCACATCCTTTAGTCCATGCCACTCCACTGTTGAACTTGTATGAAAAATACTAGATAAAAGTGTTAGTCCAACAAGAGATATGTTGACATTAATTACCAAAACCACCTAGGGAGCACTTGTGCTTTCAATATCCCCCTTTTTGGTAATTGATGACAACATACATCAAAGCTTTAGATAAGGATATGAAGAATAGCAAGTAAAGCTTTGGAAAGACATGTAACAAGCATAGGCTCCCCCTACATGTATGCGATCATGTGAATATGAAATATAGAAGCATGCGAGAGCATAACCATGATAGAGCAGGCAATGTGTTACATGTATCTTGGCCATATGCATCAGAGCAAAAAGTATTAAAGGAAATACCTTCATGCTCATGAGTCCTTGCAAACAGTATGTACATCAACAAGAATTCCTCATACACATGATTGTGATGCATATACTTACCTTGTAGTCTTGAGTAGGCTTAGGATGGAATGGACCTGTGTAAACAAGGTTAGATAACACGGATACATCTACTAGCCAGAGCAAAAGGAAGAAACCACAAGAATACCAAGACTGGGATGACATGTAGAGAGTGAGTACTAAGTACCACATTTGATTAGACATGTCCCCAAGAGTAAATATATGCAATGAATTTGACGATGTCTTTCCCTTAAATGTCTTGCTCCCCCTGAATCTAACATGGGATACTAGGAGAAGATAGGGAACAGAAAATCAGAGTTGAAAGATATAAATGAACAGAGCTAATGCAAACTAATGCAAGTAAGCACATATGAACATGTCTTTCCCCTCAAGAAGACTTGTGGCATCTCTCCTCTTGAACCCCAAGCATCTGGGATCCTTGAGAAATACTTTCTACTAGCATTCTCTCCCCCTGGAGATCTCTCCCTGAAGGATCTCTCTCCCCCTGAGAAGGTGATACTCTCTCTAAAATGATAAGCTTTGATGTGATCTCTCTCTCCCCCTTTGACATCAATTTCCAAGAAGGGCTTGATAAAGATGTGATCTCTCTCTCTCTCCCTCGGGAATTTGTCGTGAATGGGTTTGATCCTTGAGTCACAACATAAAGCACTTGATAAAGATGTGATGCTTGTTAGAGGACAAGATTCATTGAGTGGAGCTGGATCAGAAGAATCACAGAATAAGTGGCAAACTGTTTTTCCTGTGGTGAAATCGGTGGCACCGAGTTGTATGCTTCGGTTGTGCCGAAAGAATTCGGTTGGACCGAAAATACCTAATCGGTGGAACCGAGTTCATTGCAGAGAAAACACTTGTCACCTCAGCTCACTAGACTAATAAGATCTCACAAAGATTTGCAAGGAATTAACTAAATCATATGTAATTAATTGATGCATAAAATGCAGAGCAAACAGAAAAGAAAAAAAAGAAATCTAGATGAAGTTTTTTTTTGAAAGGGGAAACAAATATGCATGAGACAAATGCAAAAAACACAAAGACGAACACAAGAGAACTTCATCTAGAGATGGTCGGCGGCAAAGTCACCTATGTTAGAGTATATTGACTTAGGAGTCAAGTGAGATCACTTGATCATAGGTCATACTCATCGTTTAAGCTCAAAATGGGGTTACCATTTTTCGTTTAAGCATCTTGATGTATTCACATCTTGTCGAGTTGCTTTAGCTCATGACTCGGATAAAGCTTCTCTAAGATGGAATAACATACCTTGGTTGGTGGTGTTGATCATGTAGTTGAACTTGTGTGGGTTGCTCAAGGTTGATGTAGCTCATCAAGAGTTGGGAGCACCACTTGGAATTTGAGTCCATCTACCTACATGGGTTAGTTCTTGCAAGGAAGAGCACTTGTGTATCCAAAAATGAAAATCATGAAGCTCAACATAGAATTTGTCAAAGGATATGTTTGAATGGTTTTGTGCTACCTTGTCTTCAACCACCTTTGTATAGAGACTTGGTGATGTAGAGATTGCTCAAGATGTGAGTAGGTTACAATCTCATGGAATTTGATTCAACCAAGTACCTACATGGGTTAGATAACATGCAAGATGCAAATATATCCAAGACATAAGATTTCCATCATAAGAGAAATATCAAGGATTAGTCATAAGCTCATGTCTTGCATGTATCCAATGGAGTTCCTACTCCAAGTTTGAAGCATATATGATGTTCAATTCTCCTCTCAACCTGCAAAACACTTTCTCATCAAGAGGTTTAGTGAATATATCTGCTAATTGCTTTTCGGTGCGAACATGCTTAAGATCAATGTCACCCTTAGCAACATGATCTCGAATGAAATGATGACGAACTTCAATATGCTTAGTTCGAGAATGTTACACAGGATTATGTCCAATTTTGATAGCACTTTCATTGTCACAAAGCAATGGAACATGTCTCACATATATCCCATAATCTTTAAGAGTTTGGGTCATCCAAAGTAATTGAGCACAACATGAACCAGCGGCTATGTACTCCGCTTCGGCGGTAGATAAGGATACCGAGTTTTGTTTCTTGAAGGACCAAGACACAAGAGATCTACCAAGAAATTGACAAGTACCCGAAGTGGACTTTCTATCAACCTTGTCTCCGGCATAGTCTGAGTTAGAGTAGCCAACAAGATCGAAATAGGCCCTCTTAGGATACCAAATGCCAAAATTTGGTGTATGTATTAAGTATCTCACTATCCTTTTCACAGCCTTAAGATGACATTCTTTAGGAGCAGCTTGATATCTTGCACACATGCACACACTTAGCATAATATCGGGACGTGAAGCAGATAGGTATAACAATGAACCAATCATAGAGCCATAAACCTTTTGATCAACCGGTTCACCATCTTTGGTCAAATCAAGATGTCCACTAGTAGGCATGGGTGTAGACATACCTTTGCATTCTTGCATATTGAACTTCTTGAATAAGTCCTTAGTGTACTTCGTTTGAGAGACAAAAGTATCTTCCTTAGTTTGCTTTATTTGCAACCCAAGAAAGAATTTGAGTTCACTCATCATTGACATCTCAAACTTCTCCGACATTAGCTTTCCAAACTTCTCACTAAAATGAGGGTTAGTCGATCCAAATATGATATCATCAACATAAATTTGGCATACAAATAGTTCTCCATTAACTCTTTTAGTGAAAAGAGTAGAATCAATTTTCCCAATTTCAAATCCCTTTCCAAGTAGAAACTTAGTTAAGCATTTGTACCAAGCTCTAGGAGCTTGTTTAAGACCATAAAGAGCTTTGTGAAGTTTGTAAACACGATTTGGTTTCTTAGGATTGACAAAGCTGGGAGGTTGTTTAACATAAACTTCCTCCTCTATTTCACCATTTAGAAAAGCACTTTTAATGTCCATTTGGTACAATGTGATATCATGGTGATTAGCATAGGCAAGTAAGATGCGAATAGACTCAAGTCTAGCAACAGGAGCATATGTCTCACCATAGTCCATACCTTCGACTTGTGTGTAGCCTTGGGCGACGAGACGTGCTTTGTTGTGAACAACTTGTCCATCTTCATCTTGCTTGTTGCAAAACACCCATTTGGTACCGATGATGTTGTGGTTGTTGTCGGGCTTCTCAACCAATGTCCAAACTTGGTTTCTCTCAAAGTTGTGTAGCTCTTCATGCATAGCATTTATCCAATCCGGATCTTCCAATGCTTCTTAGACCTTCATAGGTTCAATGCTAGAGATGAAAGAATAGTTTTCACAAAAGTTAGCTAAACGAGTTTTAGAGCGAGTAATTCTCCCGGTTTGAATATCATTGTAGATTTTCTCGACGGGATGGTCTTTAGCAATTCTTGCTCGAACTCGTGAAAGCTTTTGCTTGGATCTTGGTTGAACTCCTTCTTCATCTTCTTCTTCTTCTTGATCTTCTTCATTGTTGGCGTTGTCGTTCTCTTGTCATGGTGGAGAAGGAGGTTGTTGACGTTCTTGATTCACTTCCTTGTTTTCTTCATCTTGGAGTGTCCCACTTGTGGATGCTTCCATGTCAACTCTTGGTTCACCTTGTCGTGAAGTAGAAGCTTCCACTTGGACGGACGAGGTACTCTCCTTCACCTCCGTTCGATGAACCCTACCAATAGACAAGTCTTGGATTGCTTCCGAAGGATCTTTGTCTCCTACATCAATTGGCAATTACTCTACTTGCGAGCCGTTAGATTCATCAAACTTCACATCTACCATCTCTTCAACCTTTTGGGTGAAATTGTTGTAGACACGATAAGTGTGAGAGTTTGAGCCATAACCTAGTAGGAAACCTTCATGAGACTTAGGAGCGAATTTAGAATGACGATGCTTATCAAGAATGTAGCACTTTGAGCCGAATACTCGAAAGTATCCAACTTGGGGTTTGTTACCCGTGAGGAGCTCGTATGCCGTCTTGCCGAGTAGCTTGTGAAGATACAAGCGATTTGTTGCATGACAAGCTGTCTCAGCCGCTTCTGCCCAAAAGTGCTTCGGCGTCTTTTACTCATCAAGCATCATTCTCGCCATTTCGATGAGCGTCCGGTTCTTCCTCTCAACAACTCCATTTTGTTGAGGTGTGTACGTATCCGAGAACTCATGTGAAATCCCTTCTTCGTCAAGAAAGGTGTCCACATTTGCGTTCTTGAACTTCGTTCCGTTGTCGCTGCGAACCTTCTTGATCTTCACTTCAAATTGATTTTGGGCCTTCGTAGCGAAGTTCTTGAAGATCTTTTGGACCTGCGATTTATCATCGAGAAAGAACACCCACGTAAATCTTGAAAAATCATCAACTATAACTAGACCAAAAGAATTTCCACCAAGACTCTTGTAAGAGTTGGGACCAAAGAGATCCATGTGAAGTAGCTCAAGTGGCCTCCTTGTGGTCATGATGTTCTTCACGGGATGCCTTCCTCCAACCTGTTTACCTTCTTGACAAGCACTACAAAGTCTATCCTTATCAAATATGACATCATTAACTCCAAGGATATGATTTCCTTTAATAAGCTTGTCAAGGTTTCTCATGCCAACGTGACCTAGTCGTCTATGCCATAACCAACCTTTTGAGGATTTAGCAATGAAGAAAGTTTTAGGTTGGGCCTTTTTAGTGAAATCAATAATGTAAAGATCACCTCTACGTATACCGGTAAAGACCATTTTATGATTGTCTCGACGAAACACTTGGCAATCAACTTCAGTAAATAAGACATTGAAACCAAAGTCAGCAAGTCTAGATACTGAAAGTAAGTTGTATCCAAGAGATTCAACGAGCATGACATTTTGTATGGAGCTATCATGTGAGATGGCCACCTTACCAAGGACAACCACCTTACCCTTTGAGTTGTCACCGAAAGTGACATACTTTCGAGGACTATCATTATCAGCAAGCTCATGAAACATGTCTTTATCTCCGGTCATGTGATCGGTACATCCACTGTCAAGGACCCATTCCTTTCCTCCTGACATATATCCCCGAAGATTTGCCATAAGACCAAAGTGTCTCATTGTATCATCAAGATCGAAGTCATCATCATCATCCTCATCATAGTATCCATGTTCAACATCGTCATGTGGTGGATCAAATCCTAGAGAGGGTGATTCGTTAGAGTGAGTTTGACAATGATCTTGTCTATGAATTTTTATAGCTTCGGCAATAATATCACTAATAATACCAACATTTCCTTTGGCACGCATAAGATTAATACGTTCAAATAAACGATCACCAAACATATGATCACTAGTATTCATCTTACTCAAGGCAATAGACTTATGGAGAATTTCATCAAGATTTTTCAAAGAATAATAAGGAAATCGTTCCTCAAGAAATTTCCATATAGTGTAGGCACACTCAAGAGCAGGCAGTTTTATAATCAAGTTTCTAGGCAAGCCTCTAGTGATAAGATTAACAGTTCTAAGATTCCTAATCATGTCAATAGATTCATCAAGGGTAGGATGCATAGGATCAACATAAGGTGCACAAGGGCTAGCAATGTACTTGTTCAAATGATATTGATTGAAAATTACAAGCATCTCATTTTTCCACTCATGAAAATACTCTCCATCAAGAATAGGCACTCTATGTCTAAGACTCCCCAAAGTAGACTCATCCATCTTCCTCCAATGGTGATTAAACCAAGGCAATGGAGACCAATGCTCTGATACCACTTGTAGGACCTTGAGAAGAGGTGTCTAGAGGGGGGTGATTAGACACTAAGTACCAAAGTTGCAGTTTTTAACAAATTTAAGTTTAAGTGGAGTTTAGGCACAAGTTTAACATTCACAACACATAGCAAGCAAGCATGCAAAGATTATATGAGCAGCGGAAAGTAAAGCATGCAACTTGCAAGAATGTAAAGGGAAGGGTTTTGAAGGATTCAAACGCAATTGGAGACACGGATGTTTTTGGCGTGGTTCCGATAGGTGGTGCTATCGTACATCCACGTTAATGGAGACTTCAACCCACGAAGGGTAACGGTTGCGCGAGTCCACGGAGGGCTCCACCCAAGAAGGGTCCACGAAGAAGAAACCTTGTCTATCCCACCATGGCCGTTGCCCACGAAGGACTTGCCTCACTAGCGGTAGATCTTCACGAAGTAGGCGATCTCCTTGCCCTTACAAACTCCTTGGTTCAACTCCACAATCTTGTCCGAGGCTCCCAAGTGACACCTAGCCAATCTAGGAGACACCACTCTCCAAGAAGTAACCAATGGTGCGTTGATGATGAACTCCTTGCTCTTGTGCTTCAAATGATAGTCTCCCCAACACTCAACTCTCTCTCATAGGATTTGGATCTGGTGGAAAGAAGATTTGAGTGGAAAGCAACTTGGGGAAGGCTAGAGATCAAGATTCATATGGTAGGAATGGAATATCTTGGCCTCAACACATGAGTAGGTAGTTCTCTCTCAGAAATAGGATGCTGGAAGTGTAGGCTTGTTCTGATGGCTCTCTCCATGAATGAAGAGGAGGTGGAGGGGTATATATAGCCTCCACACAAAATCTAACTGTTACACACAATTTACCAAACTCGGTAGGACCGAATCAACAAACTCGGTCAGACCGATTTAGTAAACCTAGTGACTGTTAGGATTTTCAGTGGGACTGAAATGCAACTCGGTAAAACCGACTCGGTTAGGGTTAGGGCATAACATAATCTCGATGAGACCGATTACACAAACTCGGTGGGACCGATTTTGGTAATTAGCTAACCAGAGAGTTGGTCAGGCAAACTCGGTGGGACCGATTACTCAAACTCGGTGGGACCAATTTTGGTAATAAGTTAACCAGAGAGTTTGCATTTTAATCTCGGTAGTACCGATTGCTCAAACTCGGTGAGACCGATTTTGATAATGGACATACACAGAGAGATTACAATCCCATCTCGGTGAGACCGAGATCCCTATCGGTAAGACCGATTTGCCTAGGGTTTGTGGCAGTGGCTAAGACATCCAAACTCGATGGCGCCGGATAGAAGGAATCGGTGTAGCCGATTTTGGTTTTAGGTTTAGGTCATTTGTGGATGTGAGAAAGTAGCTGAGGGTTTTGGAGCATATCACTAAGCACATGAAGCAAGAGGCTCATTAAGAAACACCTCATCCCTCCTTGATAGTATTGGCTTTTCCTATAGACTCAATGTGATCTTGGATCACTGAAATGTAAAATGAAGAGTCTTGAGCTTGAAGCTTTAGCCAATTCTTTGTCCTTGGCATCTTGAAGGAGTTCCCACATCCTTTAGTCCATGCCACTCCACTGTTGAACTTGTCTGAAAAATACTAGATAAAAGTGTTAGTCCAACAAGAGATATGTTGACATTAATTACCAAAACCACCTAGGGAGCACTTGTGCTTTCAGCGATCGAGTCGTCAGCCTCCCCAGCTTCTTGATAAAGCGGATCCAGGATGCGTTGAAGCTCTTCGGCAAGCTCGGCGTCCGTCATCAGGGATAGGCCGGGGGCTCCAGCCTCTGGCGGCAATAGCACCATGGCCAACGTGCTAGAGGAGGACGACGGGATCTCAATGATAGACCTAGCGGCAGTGTAGCGACCAAACCTCAAACAGTCTGATCTCTGTGCTTCAGTGTCATCCCTGGATCAGTAATGCTGACACGCACAGTACTTGAAGGATTTATAACAGAGTAGCAATCACACACTTATAACATCGAATGTCTCAAAAGAGAACTTATTACAATAAATATGGCTTAAGACCATCTAATGATGATAACAGCGGAAGGCTTGGAAGATAAGTGAGTCCATCAACTCCAACGACATCACTGAGCATAGAACCACGACCTAAGGCACCTTACTCGTTGCCTGAAAAGTCTGCAACACGAACGTTGCAGCCCGAAAACGGGTCAGCACATGGAATATGCTGGCAATGAAACACATAGGGAGTAATGAATAGAAAAATTATATACTACACGCATATATGGCTGGTGGAAAGCTCTATGGTTACAGTTTTGCGTAAAGCCAATTTTTCCCTACTGCAAAGGAATAAATTTTATTTAACTATCATGGTGGTTGTTAAACATTGAGAAGATAGACATCCTCTCAATCCCAATTAAGCATCATCATTAAACCCAACAAATTAAATTAAAGTAACATGATGAGATTCACATGATAATCCAAGTACTAGATACTCAAAACGTCCATAACCGGGGACACGGCTAACCATGATTATTTTATACACTCTGCAGAGGTTTGTGCACTTTTCCCCACAAGACTCGATCTCCTTCGTTAGATTTCTTGCACTACAGGGTGTTTGAGAAACGGATGACCGAGACATAGTTTGTCAGAAGCGCTAGCACCTTACGATCAGGTAGACAGTTACGCCTACTTTCCCCTACATCTGCTAGTCTACCACTGTAAGAGTTCGCGCGACTTAATCAAATATGCTAGAGCCCATAGTAGCTTGCGGCTGCACACGAAAGTTTCTAGCATGAATAATCTCATGATCCCTTTGAGCCTGGGTGGCGGTCCATAAAGAAAAACAGGCAATCGCTGGAATACCCAGGTGCCTCAATCCACCCAGATGTGTGTTAAAGTTGCCACCTTAAATAAACCATTAAATAACAATCTCGCATCTATCATGGATACACTCACCCAATCCACATCTACTAGCATAGCATGGCATTATAAGCAAACGTAGAAGTAACTCCCAAGGATTTGATAATAAAACAGGTAATAGGTACTACCTCATCTACTTCCCAAAACCCACATATTAATCAGATCCTAATCATGCAATTGTTTGAGGATTAATCTGATGCAATAAAACTGGGTAGTAAAGAGGTATGATCAAAGTGTTACTTGCCTTGCTGATGATCCGTGAAACCTAGAGACTCAAAGTAGCAAGCGGCGCACTCCGGGTACTCTATCGCAAACAAACAAGCATACAATAAATACTCATCTAATGCATGGGTAATACTCAAATAAGAGATCTAACCAGAAAGTTCAACTTAAGAACTCCGGTTTGCAAAAAGATTCAAATCAAACGAAGCAACGAAAGTCAAACGGCGAAAGAAACAAGCTTCATTTACTAATCTGGACCTAAGTCAAATTTTACAGTAGCAAAAACTTGTTTGAGTTGGTTAAACGAAAAGAGGGTTTCGAGACGAAACTCTAGGTGCTTGAATCGCCTGGTTTCGATAAACGAGCAAAAAGTAAAACTGAAACGAAAATAGGATCAGAAATCGCGATCTGGAATAATCGTGGAAAATCCGAGAAAAAGAAAAACTAACGAACAGTTTAACGAACGGACGTTCGTTAACTGAAACTAAACGGCGAACTCGTCCGTTAAAATGAGCGAACGAGCGAACGCTCGCTAAATAAATAAACCAAAAAAAACGATCTAAACAAATAAACCTAGGGTTTTCAAAAAAACCGAATCGGTTTTCTTAGAAACCCGGGGCGGCGGCGGGCGGCTACCTCGTTGGGGCTCCGATGAGGTCCGGCGGCTCCTGCGTGGTCCGGTGGGTGGCGGGGCTCCGGGCGGCGGCGGGGCTCAAGGCGGCGGCAGCAGCGGCGAGCGGCAGCGCAAGGCGGTGGGGTGGGCGGCT
>NC_041381.1:166061267-166074992 GCF_002162155.2 Triticum dicoccoides
GGTCATGGCAACGGCGGCGGCGGTCGCGGTCTCCGCACGGAGACGGCGGCGGGGAGGCAGTGGCGCGGGGTGGGCCGGCCTGGCTCGGCTGGGCTTCGGCCCAGTCGGGCGCGGGAGTTTTTTTGAAACAATTCCGCCAAACAGAAAATAAAACCAAGAAAAAAATAGATAAATATCTAAAAATGCCAAAACAAATTTTCACCGTCTAAATAAAATATTTAGAACGAGATGAACATTTTCTTGGCCCTAAAATGCAGTTTTGAAAAACGTGCAATTTTCCTAAATTCAAATAAAAAGCCAAAAACTCTGAAATAAAAATCGTATTTGATTTTATTATTAAATCTTCGGTATTTCTTTATTTTTGGGAAAGTCATTTTATTCCCTCTCTCATATTTTTACAATAGAAATAATTAAAGATAAAGTAAATAAAATCAAATGATCCTATTTTGAAAATTTGAGAAAACTCAAATATGAAAAATAACGAAATCCCCAACTCTCTCCGTGGGTCCTTGAGTTGCGTAGAATTTCCGGGTCAAGCCAAAATGCAATAAAATATGATATGCAATGATGATCTAATGTATAACATTCCAAATTGAAAATTTGGGATGTTACAAACCTACCCCCCTTAAGATGAATCTCGCCCTCGAGATTCGGGTTGGCTAGAAAATAGGTGAGGGTGGTCCTTCAGCAGATCTTCCTCTCGCTCCCAGGTGGCTTCATCCTCGGTGTGGTGGCTCCACTGAACTTTACAAAACTTTATAACCTTGCTGCGGGTGACTCGGCTGGCATATTTGAGAATTTTGACTGGTGTAAGTTAAATCACTATCCAACTGAATCGCTTCCAGCGGCACTGTATCTCTCAGCGGTATATCAGCCATCTCTGCGTGGCACTTATTCAACTGGGAAACGTGGAACATATCATGAACTCCTGACAATCCTTCGGGCAATTCCAATTTGTAGGCAACTTCTCCCATACGCTCCAAAACTTTGTATGGTCCCACAAAACGTGGCGCTAACTTTCACTTAACTCCAAAGCGCTTAACACCTCGAAGTGGAGATACACGAAGATAAACTCTATCTCTGACTTCGTAAGCTGTCTCCTTACGTTTAGAATCTGCATAGCTCTTCTGCCTGGACTGGGCTACCTTGAGCCTATCGCGAATCAACTTCACCTTCTGTTCAGACTCCTTAATCAAATCTGGTCCAAACAACTGACGATCTCCAACTTCATCCCACAACAACGTGATTCTGCACCTCCTTCCGCACAAGGCTTCAAAAGGGGCCATCTTCAAACTGGATTGATAACTGTTGTTGTAAGAGAACTCTGCATATGGAAAATTGTCGTCCCAACTAGATCCATAATCTAGCGCACAAGCTCTCAGCATATCCTCCAAAATCTGATTGACTCTCTCGGTTTGTCCATCTTTCTGCGAATGAAAGGCTGTACTGAACTCTAGCATGGTACCCAAAGTTTCGTGCAACTGATTCCATAACTTTGAGGTAAACTAGGTTCCTCTATCTGATACAATGCTCCTCGGAACTCCATGCAGACATATGATCCTAGTCATGTATATCTTTGCCAACTTAGCACTGGTGTAAGTGGTCTTCACGGGGATGAAATGAGCTACCTTCGTCAAACGATCGACTACAACCCAATCGAGTCATAGCCTGAACGAGTCATGGGCAATCTAGTGATAAAATCCATGCCTAGCTTATCCCACTTCCATTCGGGTATTGGCAATGGCTGTAACAATCCTGCTGGCTTCTGATGCTCTGCCTTCACTCTCTGACATACATCACAAACTGCTACATATTTCGCAATATCCTTCTTCATTTCGGTCCACCAGAATGTGTCTTTCAAATCCAAATACATCTTGGTATTTCCTGGGTGAATCGAGTACGGCGAATCATGGGCCTCTTGCAGAATCAACTTCCTGATCTCCGGATCATTAGGCACATAAATGCGGTCCTCAAACCATAATGTATCGTGCTCATCCTCACGAAAACCTTTAGCTTTTCCTTTGCTCATCTTCTCCTTTATAGAGGCAATCTCCTTGTTAGTCTTCTGAGCTTCTCTGATCTTATCCATCAAGGTGGATTGAATCTCCAATGTTGCTACATAGCCTCTTGGAACTATCTCCAAACATAGTTCACGAAGATCCTCGGCTAACTCCCTTCGTAACTCTCCGGTCAAGAGTGTGTTGACATGGCTCTTGTGGCTCAGTGCGTCAGCTACTATGTTAGCCTTTCCGGGGTGATAATGCAATCTCATATCATAATCCTGGATGAGCTCCAACCATCTCCTTTGCCTGAGATTCAACTCCTTCTGTGTGAAAATGTACTTCAAACTCTTGTGATCCGTGTACACCTCACAATGGTTTCCGATGAGGAAATGTCTCCAAGTCTTCAATGCGTGCACTACGGCTGCTAACTCTAAGTCATGTGTAGCATAATTCAACTCATGGGGCTTAAGCTGTCGTGAGGCATACGAAACAACTCTTCCCTCCTGCATAAGAACTGCTGCAAGTCCTCGACGAGAAGCATCGCAATACACCTCGTAATCCTTGTGCTGATCTGGCAGAATCAAAACTGGTGATGTAACCAAACGTTTCTTCAACTCCTGGAAACTGGCCTCACATTCCTCAGTCCATTTAAACTTAGTGTCCTTCTTCAACAACTCCGTCATGGGCTTTGCAATCTTCGACAAATTCTCAATGAACCATCGGTAGTATCCTGTGAGTCCAAGAAAACTCCGGATCTCTCCAACTGTTGTTGGGGCTTCCCAATTTGTCACAGTGACAACTTTGGTGGGATCTACTGCTATTCCTTCTCCGGATATAACATGTCCGAGGAATCCAACTTCCTTTAACCAAAACTCACATTTGCTGAACTTGGCATATAACTGATGTTCTCTGAGCTTCCCAAGTACCAAACGCAAATGCTCCTTATGCTCTTCTTCATTCTTTGAATAGACCAAAATATCATCAATGAACACCACGACGAACTTATCCAGAAACTCCATAAACACCTTATTCATCATGTTCATGAAATATGCAGGTGCGTTAGTCAGACCAAATGACATAACGGTATATTCATACAGCCCGTACCTGGTGGTAAAAGCTGTCTTAGGTATATCCTGCTCCCGAATCTTCAACTGATGGTATCCTGATCACAGATCGGTCTTGGAAAATACCTTAGCTCCTTGCAATTGGTCAAACAAATCGTTGATCATCGGCAACAGGTACTTGTTCTTAATGGTCACTTCATTCAATCCTCGATAATCAACAACCATCCTCAATGATCCATCCTTCTTCTCCACTAGAAGCACTGGCGATCCCCAAGGTGAAGAACTTGGGCGAATATAACCTTTATCCAGTAACTCCTTAATCTGCTTCTTAATTTCCTCCAAATCTTGCACGGGCATCCTGTACGGTCTCTTAGATATCGGCCCTGTGCCTGGCAAAAGCTCAATCAAAAACTCAATGTCTCTATCCAGTGGCATGCCTGGCAACTCTTCTGGAAATACATCAGGAAAATCCTTCACCACTAGTACTTCCTCCTGTACAACTCCTGATAAGGAATTTACTTGTGTCCTCTTCAGCTCATGCCGTGATACATACTTGATCCTCCTCCCTTCTGGGGTGGTAAGCAAAATCGACTTACTGGCGCAATCGATGTTTCCTCCATACATCGATAGCCAATCCATACCCAGAATCACATCCAAACCTTGAGATTCCAAAATGATTAAATCCGAGGGGAAAACATGCCTACATGTACTCAATGGCACTTGAAAACATCCTCGACTGGCCATATACTCCGCTCCTAGTGAGCTTACTAACATAGGTGTTCTAAGAACCTTGGTGGGCAGTTTATACTTATCCACAAATCCCCTTGATATGTATGAATGCGATGCACCAGTATCAAAAAGAATGATTGCAGTAAATGACTTAACCAAAAACTTACCTATTACTGCATATGGTTGGGCTTCAACCTCCTCCACGTTAACGTGGTTCACCTATCCCCTATTGAAAGGGTTCGGCCTCTTCCCAGAGCTTCCGTTGCCATTTCTGTTGTGGGCTTCAGGACATTCATTGGCATAATGTCCAGTCTTCTGACACTTGTAGCAAGTGACTTGGCTCGGGTCTCTCTTGGCTGGGGTTGATGGGTTGGTACGGTTCTGACCGTTGCTTCCTCCATTCCCATTACCATTCTTGGGGCCACTATGGGTATGCGAGCTACCTCCTCCATGGGTATGCTGAAAATGTCCTCCCGATTTCGGGGTAAAACGTGGCTTCTGCTGAGCTCCAGAATTGTACTTCCCTTGGCCATACTTCCTCTTGCGGTTGTCAATTTGCTGCTGCTTCCCTTCAATCATGAGAGCACGATCTACCAACTCCTAATAGTTGTTGAAAGTTGCTACCATCAACTTCATGCTCAGCTCATCGTTCAGTCCTTCCAGAAACTTCTCCTGCTTAGCTGCATCCGTAGCAACGTCATTTGGGGCATAACATGCTAACTTACTAAAGTCATCCACATACTGGCCAACTGTCCGTCCTCCTTGGCGCAAGTTGCGAAACTCACACTTCTTCATGGCCATAGCTCCTGCTGAAACATGGGCAGTACGGAAAGCCTGCTGGAACTTATCCCATGTGACAGTGTTGATAGGATAAGTGGCTGTGAAATTCTCCCACCATGATGCTGCGGGTCCATCAAGCTGATGTGCGGCAAAATGCACCTTTTCCGCATCTGTGCATCCTGCAGTGGTCAACTCCCTCCCTGTCTTGCGGAGCCAATCATCTGCAACTATTGGCTCGGTGCTACTGGAGAACACCGGCGGATTCAGTCTAAGGAAACGGGTTAAGTGATCAACAGGTGGTGGAGGTGGTGGGTTGTTGTTGTTGTTGTTGTTGTTGTTGTTGTTGTTGTTGTTGTTGTTGTTGTTGTTGTTCCCCTAATTCTAATTCTGGACTAGTAACTGCATCAACGCATTCTGCTGCTGGATTAACTGAGTGAGCTCCGATGGGAAAGCAAATTCATTGTCACGTCTCGGAGGCATCTGAGGGTTTTAGAAAAGATGAGAAAATAGAATAGAATGAGGTCTAGAGAGAAAACACTACCCATATGCACATGAGACAAATGCAAACAATATCACTTCAATTAACCAAACAAGGGCATACAACGGTCTATCTATCGTTACAAGAGTGCTCGGACTATACTAGATATATGGGGGAATACTACTACTGTTATGGTGGTCGACTAGAAAAACTGCTCCGATGAAGATTCCATGATATCTGCTCCAGCTTCACCAACATAGTCATCATCGCTATCGTCTGGATCCGAGTCGGTGTCGTCGATGATGATGTAATTCTCCGGGCAAGTGCAATCATCGTCTCCTCTAGTTGCGGGAAATCCCATAAACACCTTTAGCTTCTTCTTCAGATCATCATTCTTCTCCACGAGCGTTGCTATTTCCTCCTCATATCCATCGCGTGTAGACTTGAGTTCTTCCTCCAGTTCCATGATCTTGGTCATAGCCTTCTTCAGATCTATCATGCCTGCGCACATCTGGTTCTCCTGGCGACGTATGTGCTGGTTTAGCTCCTGGATGAAAGCTGCAATTGATCTATCCTTCTTGGTGCTGATCATCTCCCATTGTTCATCTCGGCGCCCACAAATATGGAAGATAGTATCCTTGAGGTCCTTGTGGTAAACTTCTCCAATGCGTCCCATTGTGATGTGGGCTGCCATGCTCTTTTCTAGACTCCAGGTTGGTGCATCGAAGGAAAACTCTATGGGCTCAGTGACGGGCATGCACGTCCTTCCTGGAACTTGAAATTAAATCATCCAACGCTCCTCTTTAGGTAAAGTGGCGTTCTAGGTCCCGGTGAAGCTTGGTACTCCGATGTTCAGGTATCTAGTGACTTCCTTCAAGTGGCGTCCAAAAGGTGTATCTTCATTCGGTTGCGTGAACTTGTTCCTTGCATCCGCCATCCTAAAAGAGTAGAAAAGATGAGGAGTCAGAAATGAGAAGAGTGAGTAGTGATCTAGGGCTTTTAGCTTAGTGGTCGTGTCCTACAGTCAGCGTGTGCTCTAATACCATCTTGTAGCGACCAGACCTCAAACAGTCTGATCTCTGTGCTTTAGTGTGATGAGGACATGAATACCTTGTATACGACCAAAAATATTGCATACATGCATATTTGTCAGGTGATTTCTAATGCAAACTATTCAATAATCTATTTATGTTATCCAGAACAAAAATACTTCACACACTTTTGTGTTTTGTCTAATTGCAGGTGTGTGGGACATTTGTACAATCCACATATGAAGATAAGGGAAAAAGAGAAGTTTAGGTTGTGTTCAAAAAGTCCTCTCACGTCACTTTTGGGCCAAGAGAAGATAGAGTCCAAGTCTCTCACGTTCTGGATTCAGATTCGGACTGCACAGACATACCTGACTCAAAACGCCAACAACTTTTTCATACGGACCCCGAATTGGGTGATTCTTTTTTTGTTGGAAACTAGATTTCGTGATCTTTCCAACCCAATTGGATTCACCTTCAAATTCGTCCGGAGCGTTGAGTTACGGATGAAACAATCTGACGTTGCAGCAGAATCCGAATCAAACTACAAGCCCAAAGGTGTTGCATCACCTCCACTTGGGCCCATGAGCCTTGTACGACCTAGGGTTAGTTTTAGGCTGCCTTGGGACGTCCTCCCACCTCCTTGGCCGCCACCCCTTGCTCCTATATAAGTAGATCCATCTAGTAGCTTTTTCCTTGGGATTTGTTTAGTTAAAAGTTAGCCACTGCAACTTCGTGTACTTCGTTTGTGTCCAACTGATGAGGACATCAATACCATTGTTACACCCACAGCCCCTACTGTTACATATACTGGACCAATTACTAGAGCTCGCGCACGCCAATTAAATTACCAGGTACTTTCGTTTCTTGGTAATGATTCTAATGTTCATGAGATTATGATGCTGCCTAAATTGGATACATTTGTTTTGCTTAGCTATGAAGGGCCTAGCTTGGAGAAGGATGAACATTGGAGCAAGAACACACATGGAGTTGATGGCATGTGCAAGGGGATCAAGAACGGAGTTACAAGTGATGATTTCAGGACTTTAAAGCCGCCATAAGGAGTGCATGAAGCCTTGGACGAAATATACAAGATGCCACTTCATAATATTCGTCCATAGGCTATTCTAGGTGTTGCGTCACCTTATTAGTGGGCCAGGCCCATGTAATTTCGAAATACTTAAGTATAGGCTATTTTTAGAGTCCGTATGTGTGGGGAAACAAGAGTTAGGGTTGGTTTCGGACCCACCCTCAAGGGCCACGAAATTCCCCCCCTCTTCCTCCATATATACAGCCCTTAGGGCGTCGTTTAGACTTTGGGTTTTGTTTAGATTAAAAGTTCGCCATAGCTGCAACTTCGCGTACTTCGTTTGTGTCCAACGACCAGATCAAGACCACTTACGGATCCCCACCATTATCAATACCTCATATATATTTGCAATATTCAGATTGCTTTATCATATTCTTGCTCGTTCTTCGATTGCTTGCAGGAATAGACCTTCGTGGTCAGGATGACCGTGCTTTCGGCATCGTCAGTAACCTCAGGAGATTGGTTTAGCGATTGCTAAGGCGCAACGTCATGCATGTTTGTAGTCGGATCGTCAAAGTCGTCTCCACCAAATCGATAGTTATCATCTCATCGAAAGATCGGGACACTCGCCTCTATCAAGTGGTATCAGTTTTCAGGTTGCTCGGTGAGAATTTCCAGTTTTCCTAGATTAGATTTATTTTCTTACCTATTGTCCAAGAAAAAGCCACAAAAAAGAGTTAGATCTATTCATCCTTGGTCCAAGCTAGTCTGAGCCTTTGCAATTTTCTTTTCATTGCTTGCATAGTTGAATTATCGGTTGCATCGTCGTGTCGAGTTGCTGGTCTTAGTGTCTAGTTCGTTTAGAGTTTCGAGTTCTGTTCACATTAGTCACGCCACCGCTGCATCATTATCTCTTCCGCTGTCCACCACCCATGCATCAATTTCCACCACGTGCTACCCACCATTCATTGTCATAATAATAGTTGAGATTGTTCACATCTTCACTTGATCCAATCTGCATCTTATCTATTTTGTTTTGGAAAGAGGGAGAAAAAAGAGAGAGAAAAAAAGAGAAAAAAAAGGAGAAAAAAAAGTCAGAGAAAAAAAAGGAGAGAAAGAAAAAAAAAGTGTGAGGAAAAAAAAGAGAGAAGAAAAAAAATCGGCACAAACTTTTTCAGAGGAAAGTTGGAGACAAAGTTGTTGATATATCCTGCTTGGCTGTTATTTCACCTCATTATCTTTACTGCCGTTGTGATCTTCACTTATATCTTGCTATCAAAGCTACTTAGTATCCTTCATTGATGCTAGTTGTGCTACGACGTGACCTCATTAGTATTCTAGGCTCGCGTCTCTAGTTCGGTCTAGCCTAGGACCAGCACAGTACCGTCGTTGAGCGTTTATTCAACATCACATCTCTGAATTGATTATTGCTAATCTTTTGCTACCATATATAGCCAACCCAGCTCCACATATTTCTACACCGTGTATACGTACGTTCCCCTGGCAATCGCTTTACACAATCTTCAGAGTTATTTGACACCGCTGGTTGCCTGTCACCACCTGCTGCTTGGTAAGAACTTGTAAGATATTGATATTTGCTTTACTGTGAGCGCTTTACCACCACACCCTAGTAGTTCATAGGAACATTATTCTTGAATTTTGTTTCTTGTTTCTACTAATCATGACAGGTTCCGAAGATAGAAGTTCTTGGACGATGGACACATCTTCACCATCACGAGAGTTGGGACAACACACACAAGCACATGGTCAGGTTATCTTTTTACCGTCATTTGAGGGTAGATTTAATCCTACTACTTATCTAGCTTGGGAGCTTGAAGTAGAACAAGTTTTTAGTCACCATGACTTTTCTGAACTTGAGCGAGTGCGAGCAGCCACTAGAGCATTTACTGATTTTGCTTCTGTTTGGTGGAGTGTACATTGTAAGAAAAACATTGATAACCAACCCACAACTTGGAAAGTTTTGAAAGCTGTAATGAGACAACAATTTTTCCCTCCTTATTATCGTCGTGAATTGCTTCGCAAATTTGAACAATTTAAACAAGGCAACAACACTGTTCATGCTTACTACCAAGAGTTCAAATCTTATATGCATCATTGTGGCATAGAAGAATCTGAGAATGATACAATGAATAGATTTTTTGGTGGTTTGAACCATGATATTCAGGCAAGATTTCAGTATATTCCTCATTGCATTACTGGTATGTATGTCCGTGCTTGTACCTTTGAGAGACAGATACAGGAGGATGCATTAGGTGACTACAACAACTACTATTCCAGTTCATGCTCACCACCGCCGGTGGGTTTCTCCATCATTGCACCTCGGATTATGAGCGCGGCATCATCTCAAGGGTATGGTACATTGTCAACATCCGTACCTACATCAGCTACATCTTTGCCACAAGGTAACAGTAAAGATATTGATGATATAACTTCACATGAGAAAGATGCATGCCTAGTTAACTTGAATGCGTCATATATTGAGTTACCTGTTGATTTGAGCACACCACCTATTTTAGAGAGTGATCAAACAACTGAAATATCAACAATTTTGAGTGCACCCATTGAATTAACTGTTGATGCAAAAGAACTAATGTTTAATCATTATGATATGGCCTCCAATCTTGGTGATGATTCTGTGTCCAATGACTTATTGCATGTTTGCTTATTTAAGCATGTTGTAGCATGTAAATTTGATGCAAGTAAGGTTTATTCACCAAAGTTGGGATGGTTTAAGGATGAACATTGCGAATCTTTTGAAATGAATAAGAGCTTCACTTATATGTGCAAACTGAGTTCTAATATTTTCATGCCTTCTACTTCTTGTGATAATTTTTTGGCTTTAGTTTTTATGAACTATGAAAGTTACTCATGTATACATGTGTCATACGTGCAAAAATCAAGGGAAGTTAAACTGGATGACATATACATATACAACATGTACACCTTGTCTCTTTTGTTAGCCACATTTCAGATTAAGCAACGCCGAGGACGGATTTGTTTTCAAAAAGGGGAGGATGATGAGGACATGAATACCTTGGATACGACCAAAAATATTGCATACATGCATATTTGTCAGGTGATTTCTAATGCAAACTATTCAATAATCTATTTATGTTATCCAGAACAAAAATACTTCACACACTTTTGTGTTTTGTCTAATTGCAGGTGTATGGGACATTTGTACAATCCACATATGAAGATAAGGGAAAAGGAGAAGTTTAGGTTGTGTTCAAAAAGTCCTCTCACGTCACTTTTGGGCCAAGAGAAGATAGAGTCCAAGTCTCTCACGTTCTGGATTCAGATTCGGACTGCACAGACATACCTGACTCAAAACGCCAACAACTTTTTCATACGGACCCCGAATTGGGTGATTCTTTTTATGTTGGAAACTAGATTTCGTGCTCTTTCCAGCCCAATTGGATTCACCTTCAAATTCGTCCGGAGCGTTGAGTTACGGATGAAACAATCTGACGTTGCAGCAGAATCCGAATCAAACTACAAGCCCAAAGGTGTTGCATCACCTCCACTTGGGCCCATGAGCCTTGTACGACCTAGGGTTAGTTTTAGGCTGCCTTGGGACGTCCTCCCACCTCCTTGGCCGCCACCCCTTGCTCCTATATAAGTAGATCCATCTAGTAGCTTTTTCCTTGGGATTTGTTTAGTTAAAAGTTAGCCACTGCAACTTCGTGTACTTCGTTTGTGTCCAACTGATGAGGACATCAATACCATTGCTACACCACATCCCCTATTGTTACATATACTGGACCAATTACTAGAGCTTGCGCACGCCAATTAAATTACCAGGTACTTTCGTTTCTTGGTAATGATTCTAATGTTCATGAGATTATGATGCTGCCTAAATTGGATACATTTGTTTTGCTTAGCTATGAAGGGCCTAGCTTGGAGAAGGATGAACATTGGAGCAAGAACACACATGGAGTTGATGGCATGCGCAAAGGGGTCAAGAACGGAGTTACAAGTGATGATTTCAGGACTTTAAAGCCGCCATAAGGAGTGCATGAAGCCTTGGACGAAATATACAAGATGCCACTTCATAATATTCGTCCATAGGCTATTCTAGGTGCTGCGTCACCTTATTAGTGGGCCAGACCCATGTAATTTCGAAATACTTAAGTATAGGCTATTTTTAGAGTCCGTATGTGTGGGGAAACAAGAGTTAGGGTTGGTTTTGGACCCCACCCTCAAGGGCCACGAAATTCCCCCCCTCTTCCTCCATATATACAGCCCTTAGGGCGTCGTTTAGACTTTGGGTTTTGTTTAGATTAAAAGTTCGCCATAGCTGCAACTTCGCGTACTTCGTTTGTGTCCAACGACCAGACCAAGACCGCTTAGGGATCCCCACCATTATCAATACCTCATATATATTTGCAATATTCAGATTGCTTTATCATATTCTTGCTCGTTCTTCGATTGCTTGCAGGAATAGACCTTCGTGGTCAGGCTGACCGTGCTTTCGGCATCGTCAGTAACCTCAGGAGATTGGTTTAGCGATTGCTAAGGCGCAACGTCGTGCACGTTTGTAGTCAGATCGTCAAAGTCGTCTCCACCAAATCGATAGTTATCATCTCATCGAAAGATCGGGACCCTCGCCTCTATCATAGTGTCATCCCTGGATCAGTAATGCTGACACGCACAGTACTTGAAGGATTTATAACAGAGTAGCAATCACACACTTATAACATTGAATGTCTCAAATGAGAACTTATTACAATAAATATGGATTAAGGCCATCTAATGATGATAACATCGGACGGCTTGGAAGATAAGTGAGTCCATCAACTCCAACGGCATCACTAAGTATAGAACCACGACCTAAGGCACCTTACTCGTTGTCTGAAAAGTTTGCAACATGAACGTTGCAGCCCGAAAACGGGTCAGCACATGGAATATGCTGGCAATGAAACACATAGAAAGTAATGAACAGAAAAATGCTATACTGCATGCATATATGGCTGGTGGAAAGCTCTATGGTTACAGTTTTGCGTAAAGCCAACTTTTCCCTACTGCAAAGGAATAAATTTTATTTAACTATCATGGTGGTTGTTAAACATTGAGAAGATAGACATCCTCTCAATCCCAATTAAGCATCATCATTAAACCCAACAAATTAAATTAAAGTAACATGATGAGATTCATATGATAATCCAAGTAATAGATACTCAAAACGTCCATAACCGGGGACACGGCTAACCATGATTAGTTTATACACTCTGCAGAGGTTTGTGCACTTTGCCCCACAAGACTCAATCTCCTCCATTAGATTTCACGCACTACAGGGTGTTTGAGAAATGAATGACCGAGACATAGTTTGTCAGAAGCGCTAGCACCTTACGATCGGGTAGACAGTTACACCTACTTTCCCCTACATCTGCTAGTCTACCACTGTAAGAGTTCGCACGACTTAATCAACTATGCTAGAGCCCATAGTAGCTTGTGGCTGCACATGGAAGTTTCTAGCATGAATAATCTCATGATCCCTTTGAGCCTGGGTGGCGGTCCATAAAGAAAAACAAGCAATCGCTGGAATACCCAGGTGCCTCGATCCACCCAGATGTGTGTTAAAGTTGCCACCTTAAATAAACCATTAAATAACAATCTCACATCTGTCATGGATACACTCACCTAATCCACGTCTACTAGTATAGCATGGCATTATAAGCAAACGTAGAAGTAACTCCCAAGGATTTGATAATAAAACAGGTAATAGGTACTACCTCATCTACTTCCCAAAACCCACATATTAATCAGATCCTAATCATGCAATTGTTTGAGGATTGATCTAATGCAATAAAACTGGGTAGTAAAGAGGTATGATCAAAGTGTTACTTGCCTTGCTGATGATCCGTGAAACCTAGAGACTCAAAGTAGCAAGCGGCGCACTCCGGGTACTCTATCGCAAACAAACAAGCATACAATAAGTACTCATCTAATGCACGGGTAAAACTCAAATAAGAGATCTAACCAGAAAGTTCAACTTAAGAACTCCGGTTTGCAAAAAGATTCAAATCAAATGAAACAACGAAAGTCAAACGGCGAAAGAAACAAGCTTCATTTACTAATCTAGACCTAAGTCAAATTTTACAGTAGCAAAAACTTGTTTGAGTTGGTTAAACGGAAAGAGGGTTTCGAAACAAAACTCTAGGCGCTTGAGTCGCCTGATTCCGATAAACAAGCGAAAAGTAAAACTAAAACAAAAATCGGATCAGAAATCGCGATCTGGAATAGTCGCGGAAAATCCGAGAAAAAGAAAAACTGATGAATAGTTTAACGAACGGACGTTCGTTAACTGAAACTAAACGGCGAACTCGTCCGTTAAAACGAGCGAACGCTCGCTAAATAAAGAAACCAAAAAAATAAAAAAAAATAACCCGATCTAAAAAAATAAACCTAGGGTTTTCAAAAAAACCGAATCAATTTTCTTAGAAAACCGGGGCGGCGGCGGGCGGCTACCTCGTTGGGGCTCCGGTGAGGTCTGGCAGCTCCGGCGGGGTCCTATGGGCGGCGGGATTCCGAGCGGCGGCGGGGCTCCGGGCGGCGGCAGCGGCGGCGAGCGGCGGCGCAAGGCGGCGGG
>NC_041381.1:166075686-166218015 GCF_002162155.2 Triticum dicoccoides
GGGCGGGCGGCTTGCGGCGGCGGCGGCTCCGTCTTGGGGCTCTAGGGGGGCCCTGGTTCGGCTTTTAAGGGGGGGCGGCGGTGGCTTGCGGGAGGGGGCGGGGAGTCGTGGCCGACTCGGTCACGGCGACGGCGGCGGCGGTCGTGGTCTCCGCGCGGGAGACGGGGGCAGGGAGGCAGTGGCGCGGGGTGGGCCGGCCTGGCTCGGCTAGGCTTCGGCCCAGTCGGGCGCGGGAGTTTTTTTTAAACAATTCCGCCGAACTGAAAATAAAACCTAGAAAAAATAAATAACTAACTAAAAATGCCAAAACAAATTTTCACCGTCTAAATAAAATATTTAGAACGAGATGAACATTTTCTTAGCCCTAAAATGCAGTTTTGAAAAACGTGCAATTTTCCTAAATTCAAATAAAAAGCCAAAAACTCCGAAATAAAAATCTTATTTGATTTTATTATTAAATCCTCAATATTTATCTATTTTTGGGAAAGTCATTTTATTCCCTCTCTCATATTTTTATAATAGAAATAATTGAAGATAAAATAAATAAAATCAAATGATCCTATTTTCAAAATTCAAGAAAACTCAAATATGAAAAATAACGAAATCCCCAACTCTCTCCGTGGGTCCTTGAGTTGCGTAGAATTTCTGGATCAAGCCAAAATGCAATAAAATATGATATGCAATGATGATCTAATGTATAACATTCCAAATTGAAAATTTGGGATGTTACACGCAGGGAGTGGGCCCATGGTCTGGAGAGGAATCTTCACCTCTACGGCCGCTCCCTCTACCAGGACGATCTCTAGAGGACGCTCCATCACTGTTAGGGACCCTTGCGCATCTCCGGCAACAAGATCATGTCCCTCCGTGGCGGCAATGTCTACGACCTCCTCCGCGGCGGCCTTGCCTATGTCAACCGCCACCTCTAATGGCTCTAGCTCTGCGGCTTGGCGGTCTGCGGGAAAAGGGACACAAGAGACAACAAGGAAGCAGAAGTTAGAGAGAGAGAGAGAGAAGAGAGAAAGAAAAGAGAGAGAAGAAGAAAGGGCAAGTATAGTGCCTGGAGAAGTCTGCCGGGCAGGAACCTTAGTCTCCCCGACAACAGCTGTTGCCAGGCCCCGAGCTTCACCCTCTGTCGTGACAATCCCGGCAGCCTCCAAAGCGGCTTAGTCCGCCAAGGGTTCCATGGGACTATATCTAGCTCGAGTGGCGGGGGAGGTGTGCCCCTCGGTGAGGGGCTCGCCCTGTGTCGCCTCGCCTCCGCCACCTAGGGGGTAGGAGGATTGTCTCCGTCACCTTCGGCAGGTGGAAACAAGTCCTCACTCCCAGGCCGAGACTTGGAATGGGGGCTCAACATAGGATCCTCTGCCTCACTCCCCACCAAGGCCAAGCTCTTTGGGCCCTCCAACGACCCAAGACACCGGAGCTTCCTCCGGGAGCGATGGATGAGGGTTTCGGTCTCCTCCTACACCCCCCTGCCGGCAACAACAAATGCAAGAGGTCAGTCAGCAGAAATACCTAGATATGCGCGAGCTATTCGCAAAATAAAATCCTCCTTACTCTTCTGCGATGAGCATGGAGTCCAAGTCAAACTCCATAGGAGGCGAGGGCTCCCTTCTCCTCTTCAGGGGCGCAGGAATAGATCTCTCTGGCAGCAGCGGCGCCCAATGCGGAGCCGTAGGATCAAACAAAGATGAGTCCTGGGAAGAACTCAAACTCGAGCTGGAGTCGGGGTCATCCTCAATCACTACTCGCCGGGTGGAAGGTGTTGGAAATATGCCCTAGAGGCAATAATAAAAGGATTATTATTATATTTCCTTGTTCGTGATAATTATCTTTTATTCATGTTATAATTGTATTATCCGGAAATCGTAATGCACGTGTGAATACATAGACCACAACATGTCCCTAGTGAGCCTCTAGTTGACTAGATAGTTGATCAATAGATAGTCATGGTTTCCTGACAATGGACATTGGATGTCATTGATAACGGGATCACATCATTAGGAGAATGATGTGATGGACAAGACCCAATCCTAAGCATAGCACAAGATCGTGTAGTTCGTTTTGCTAGAGCTTTTCCAATGTCAAGTATCTTTTCCTTAGACCATGAGATCGTGTAACTCCCGGATACCGTAGGAGTGCTTTGGGTGTACCAAACATCACAACGTAACTGGGTGGCTATAAAAGTGCACTACAGGTATCTCCGAAAGTGTCTGTTGGGTTGACACAGATCGAGACTGGGATTTGTCACTCCGTATGATGAAGAGGTATCTCTGGGCCCACTCGGTAATGCATCATCATAATGAGCTCAAAGTGACCAAGTGTCTGGTCACGGGATCATGCATTACGGTATGAGTAAAGTGACTTGCCGGTAACGAGATTGAACGAGGTATTGGGATACCGATGATGGAATCTCGGGCAAGTAACATACCGATTGACAAAGGGAATTGTATACGGGGTTGCTTGAATCCTCGACATCGTGGTTCATCCGATGAGATCATCGAGGAGCATGTGGGAGCCAACATGGGTATCCAGATCCCGCTGTTGGTTATTGACCAGAGAGCAGTCTCGGTCATGTCTGCGTGTCTCCCGAACCCGTAGGGTCTACACACTTAAGGTTCGGTGACTCTAGGGTTGTAAAGATATTAGTATGCATCAAAATGAAAGTTGTTCAGAGTCCCGGATGAGATCCCGGACGTCACGAGGAGTTCCGGAATGGTCCGGAGGTAAAGAATTATATATGGGAAGTCGAGTTTCGGCCATCGGGAAAGTTTCGGGGTTCACCGATATTGTACCGGGACCACCGGAAGGGTCCCGGGGGTCCACCGGGTGGGGCCACCTATCCCGGAGGGCCCCATGGGCTGAAGTGGGACGGGAACCAGCCCATAGTGGGCTGGTGCACCCCCCTGGGTCCCTCTCTGCGCCTAGGGTTGGGAACCCTAGGGGAGGGGGCGCCTCCACTTGCCTTGGGGGGCAAGTTTCCCCCCTTGGCCGCCGCCCCCTAGGAGATCCCATCTCCTAGGGCCGGCGCCCCCCTGGGGTTCCTATATAAAGAGGGGGGGTGGGAGGGCAGCCGCACCCTGACACCTGGCGCCTCCCTTCCCCCCTTGCTACACCTCTTCCTCCCGTAGTTGCTTGGCGAAGCCCTGCCGGATCCCTGCTGTATCCACCACCACGCCGTCGTGCTGCTGGATCTTCATCAACCTCTCCTTCCCCCTTGCTGGATCAAGAAGGAGGAGACATCACGCTGACCGTACGTGTGTTGAACGCGGAGGTGCCGTCCGTTCGACGCTAGGATCTCCGGTGATTTAGATCACGACGAGTACGACTCCCTCAACCCCGTTCTCTTGAACGCTTCCGCTCGCGATCTACAAGGATATGTAGATGCACTCCTCTCTCTCGTTGCTAGATGAACTCATAGATTGATCTTGGTGAACATAGAAAAAAAATTATTTTATGCAACGTTCCCCAACAGTGGCATCATGAGCTAGGTCTATGCGTGGTTCTCTATTGCACGAGTAGAACACAAATCTATTGTGGGCGTAGATGTTGTCAACTTTCTTGCCACTACTAGTCTTATTTTGCTTCAGCGGTATTGTGGGATGAAGCAGCCCTGACCGACCTTACACGTACGCTTACGTGAGACAGGTTCCACCGACTGACATGCACTAGTTGCATAAGGTGGCTAGCGGGTGTTTGTCTCTCCCACTTTTGTTGGAGCGGATTCGATGAAAAGGGTCCTTATGAAGGGTAAATAGAAGTTGACAAATCACGTTGTGGTTATTCGTAGGTAAGAAAACGTTCTTGCTAGAACCCTATTGCAGCCACGTAAAAGATGCAAGAACAATTAGAGGACGTCTAACTTGTTTTTGCAGCAATTGCTTTGTGATGTGATATGGCCAAAAGTTGTGATGAATGATGAATGATATATTGTGATGTATGAGATCATGTTCTTATAATAGGAATCACGACTTGCATGTCGATGAGTATGACAACCGGCAGGAGCCATAGGAGTTGTCTTAATTATTGTATGACCTGCGTGTCAATGATTTAACGCCATGTAATTACTTTACTTTATTGCTAAACCGTTAGCCATAGTAGTAGCAGTAATAGTTGGCGAGCAACTTCATGGAGACACGATGATGGAGATCATGGTGTCATGCCGGTGACGAAGATGATCATGGAGCCCCGAAGATGGAGATCAAAGGAGCTATATGATATTGGCCATATCATGTCACTACTATATAATTGCATGTGATGTTTATTATGTTTATGCATCTTGTTTTCTTAGAACGACGGTAGTAAATAAGATGATCCCTTATAATAATTTCAAGAAAGTGTTCCCCCTAACTGTGCGCCGTTGCTAAAGTTCGTCGTTTCGAAGCACCACGTGATGATCGGGTGTGATAGATTCCTACGTTCACATACAACGGGTGTAAGATAGTTTTACACATGCAAAAACACTTAGGTTAACTTGACGAGCCTAGCATGTACAGACATGGCCTTGGAACACAGAGACCGAAAGGTCGAACATGAATCGTATGGAAGATACGATCAACATGGAGATGTTCACCGATGATGACTAGTCCATCTCACGTGATGATCGGACACGGCCTAGTTGACTCGGATCATGTAACACTTAGATGACTAGAGGGATGTCAAATCTGAGTGGGAGTTCATTAAATAATTTGATTAGATGAACTTAATTATCATGAACTTAGTCTAAAATCTTTGCAAAATATGTCTTGTAGATCAAATGACCAACGTTCATGTTAACATGAACTTCAACGCGTTCCTAGAGAAAACCAAGCTGAAAGATGATGGCAGCAACTATACGGACTGGGTCCGGAACCTGAGGATCATCCTCATAGCTGCCAAGAAAGCATATGTCCTAGAAGGACCGCTAGGTGAAGCACCCATCCCAGAGAACCAAGACGTTATGAATGCTTGGCAGTCACGTGCTGATGATTACTCCCTCATTCAGTGCGGCATGCTTTATAGCTTAGAACCGGGCTCCAAAAGTGTTTTGAGCAACACGGAGCATATGAGATGTTCGAGGAGCTGAAAATGGTTTTCCAAGCTCATGCCCGGGTCGAGAGATATGAAGTCTTTGACAAGTTCTATAGTTGTAAGATGGAGGAAAGTAGTTCTGTCAGTGAGCACATACTCAAAATGTCTGGGTTGCACAACCGCCTGTCCCAGCTGGACATTAACCTCCCGGACAAGGCGGTCATTGACAGAATCCTTCAGTCGCTCCCACCGAGCTACAAGAGCTTTGTGATGAACTACAATATGCAGGGGATGGTGAAAAGTATTCCTGAAGTATTTTCAATGCTGAAGTCGGCAGAGGTAGAAATCAAGAAAGAACATCAAGTGTTGATGGTCAATAAAACCACCAAGTTCAAGAAGGGCAAGGGTAAGAAGAACTTCAAGAAGGACGGCAAAGATGTTGCCGCGCCGGGTAAGCCAGTTGCCGGGAAGAAGTCAAGGAATGGACCCAAGCCTGAGACTGAGTGCTTTTATTGCAAAGGGAAGGGTCACTGGAAGCGGAACTGCCCCAAATACTTAGCGGACAAGAAGGCCGGCAACACTAAAGGTATATGTGATATACATGTAATTGATGTGTACCTTACCAGTACTCGTAGTAACTCCTGGGTATTTGATACCGGTGTCGTTGCTCATATTTGTAACTCACAGCAGGAGCTGCGGAATAAGCGGAGACTGGCGAAGGACGAGGTGACGATGCGCGTCGGGAATGGTTCCAAGGTCGATGTGATCGCCGTCGGCACACTACCTCTACATTTACCCACGGGATTAGTTTTAAACCTCAATAATTGTTATTTAGTGCCAAGTTTGAGCACGGACATTGTATCTGGATCTCGTTTAATGCGAGATGGCTACTCATTTAAATCCGAGAATAATGGTTTTTCTATTTATATGAGAGATATGTTTTATGGTCATGCCCCGATGGTCAATGGTTTGTTCTTAATGAATCTCGAATGTAATGTTACACATATTCATAGTGTGAATACCAAAAGATGTAAAGTTGATAACGATAGTCCCACATACTTGTGGCACTGCCCCCTTGGTCACATTGGTGTCAAGCTCATGAAGAAGCTCCATGCTGATGGACTTTTAGAGTATCTCGATTATGAATCATTTGACACATGCGAACCATGCCTCATGGGCAAAATGACCAAGACTCCGTTCTCCGGAACAATGGAGCGAGCAACCAACTTATTGGAAATCATACATACTGATGTGTGTGGTCCAATGAGCGTTGAGGCTCGCGGAGGATATCATTATGTTCTCACTCTCACTGATGACTTAAGTAGATATGGGTATGTCTACTTGATGAAACACAAGTCTGAGAACTTTGAAAAGTTCAAGGAATTTCAGAATGAAGTAGAGAATCAACGTGACCGAAAAATAAAGTTCTTACGATTAGATCGTGGAGGAGAATATTTAAGTCACGAATTTGGTACGCACTTAAGGAAATGTGGAATCATTTCACAACTCACGCTGCCTGGAACACCTCAGCGTAATGGTGTGTCCGAACGTCGTAATCGCACTCTATTGGATATGGTGCGATCTATGATGTCTCTTACCGATTTACCGCTATCATTTTGGGGATACGCTCTAGAGACAGCTACATTCACTTTAAATAGGGCTCCGTCTAAATCCGTTGAGACGACACCATATGAATTATGGTTTGGGAAGAAACCTAAGCTGTCGTTTCTAAAAGTTTGGGGATGCGATGCTTATGTCAAGAAACTTCAACCTGAAAAGCTTGAACCCAAGTCAGAAAAATGCGTCTTCATAGGATACCCTAAGGAAACCATTGGGTATACCTTCTACCTTAGATACGAAGGCAAGATCTTTGTTGCCAAGAACGGATCCTTTCTGGAAAAAGAGTTTCTCTCGAAAGGAGTAAGTGGGAGGAAAGTAGAACTCGATGAAGTACTACCTCTTGAACCGGAAAGTGGTGCAGCTCAGGAAAATGTTCCTGTGGTGCCTACACCGACTGGAGAGGAAATTAATGATGATGATCAAGGTACTTCGGATCAAGTTGCTACTGAACTTCGTAGGTCCACAAGGACATGTTCCACACCAGAGTGGTATGGCAACCCTGTCCTGAAAATCATGTTGTTAGATAACGGTGAACCTTCGAACTATGAAGAAGCAATGGCGGGCCCAGATTCCAACAAATGGCTTGAAGCCATGCAATCCGAGATAGAATCCATGTATGAAAACAAAGTATGGACTTTGACAGACTTGCCCGATGATCGGCGAGCAATAGAAAACAAATGGATCTTTAAGAAGAAGACGGACGCGGATGGTAATGTTACCATCTATAAAGCTCGACATGTCGCTAAGGATTATCGGCAAGTTCAAGGGGTTGACTATGATGAGACTTTCTCTCCCGTAGCGAAGCTGAAGTCCGTCCGAATCATGTTAGCAATTGCTGCATACTATGATTATGAGATATGGCAGATGGACGTTAAAACGGCATTGCTTAACGGCTATCTTAAGGAAGAACTGTATATGATGCAACCGGAGGGTTTTGTCGATCCTAAGAATGCTAACAAGGTATGCAAGCTCCAGCGATCCATTTATGGGCTGGTGCAAGCATCTCGGAGTTGGAACATTCGCTTTGATGAGATGATCAAAGCGTTTGGGTTTATGCAGACTTATGGAGAAGCCTGCGTTTACAAGAAAGTGAGTGGGAGCTCTGTAGCATTTCTCATATTATATGTAGGTGACATACTTTTGATGGGAAATGATATAGAAATTTTGGATAGCATTAAGGCCTACTTAATTAAGTGTTTTTCAATGAAGGACCTTGGAGAAGCTGCTTACATATTAGGCATCAAGATCTATAGGGATAGATCGAGACGCCTCATAGGTCTTTCACAAAGCACATACCTTGATAAGATATTGAAGAAGTTCAATATGGATCAGTCCAAGAAAGGGTTCTTGCCTGTATTGCAAGGTGTGAGATTGAGCTCGGCTCAATGCCTGACCACGGCAGAAGATAAATAAGAGATGAGTGTCATCCCCTATGCCTCAGCCATAGGGTCTATTATGTATGCCATGCTGTGTACCAGACCTGATGTAAGCCTTGCCGTAAGTTTGGTAGGAAAGTACCAAAGTAATCCCGGCAAGGAACACTGGACAGCGGTCAAGAATATCCTGAAGTACCTGAAGAGGACTAAGGATATGTTTCTCGTTTTTGGAGGTGACGAAGAGCTCGTCGTAAAGGGTTACGTCGATGCTAGCTTCGACACAGATCTGGATGACTCTAAGTCACAAACCGGATACGTGTATATGTTGAATCGTGGAGCAGTAAGCTGGTGCAGTTGCAAGCAGAGCGTCCTGTCGGGATCTACATGTGAAGCAGAGTACATGGCAGCCTCGGAGGCAGTGCATGAAGCAATATGGATGAAGGAGTTCATCACCGACCTAGGAGTCATACCCAATGCGTCAGGGCCAATCACTCTCTTCTGTGACAACACTGGAGCTATTGCCCTTGCCAAGGAGCCCAGGTTTCACAAGAAGACCAGGCACATCAAGCGTCGTTTCAACTCCATCCGTGAAAATGTTCAAGATGGAGACATAGATATTTGCAAAGTACATACGGATCTGAATGTCGCAGATCCGTTGACTAAACCTCTTCCGCGAGTAAAACATGATCAACACCAGAACTCTATGGGTGTTCGATTCATCACAATGTAACTAGATTATTGACTCTAGTGCAAGTGGGAGACTGTTGGAAATATGCCCTAGAGGCAATAATAAAAGGATTATTATTATATTTCCTTGTTCGTGATAATTGTCTTTTATTCATGCTATAATTGTATTATCCGGAAATCGTAATGCACGTGTGAATACATAGACCACAACATGTCCCTAGTGAGCCTCTAGTTGACTAGCTCGTTGATCAACAGATAGTCATGGTTTCCTGACTATGGACATTGGATGTCATTGATAACGGGATCACATCATTAGGAGAATGATGTGATGGACAAGACCCAATCCTAAGCATAGCACAAGATCGTGTAGTTCGTTTTGCTAGAGCTTTTCCAATGTCAAGTAACTTTTCCTTAGACCATGAGATCGTGTAACTCCCGGATACCGTAGGAGTGCTTTGGGTGTACCAAACGTCATAACGTAACTGGGTGGCTATAAAAGTGCACTACAGGTATCTCCGAAAGTGTCTGTTGGGTTGACACGGATCGAGACTGGGATTTGTCACTCCGTATGACGGAGAGGTATCTCTGGGCCCACTCGGTAATGCATCACCATAATGAGCTCAAAGTGACCAAGTGTCTGGTCACGGGATCAGGCATTACGGTATGAGTAAAGTGACTTGCCGGTAACGAGATTGAACGAGGTATTGGGATACCGACGACCGAATCTCGGGCAAGTAACGTACCGATTGACAAAGGGAATTGTATACGGGGTTGCTTGAATCCTTGACATCGTGGTTCATCCGATGAGATCATCGAGGAGCATGTGGGAGCCAACATGGGTATCCAGATCCCGCTGTTGGTTATTGACAGGAGAGCAGTCTCGGTCATGTCTGCGTGTCTCCCGAACCCGTAGGGTCTACACACTTAAGGTTCGGTGACGCTAGGGTTGTAAAGATATTAGTATGCAACAAACCGAAAGTTGTTCGGAGTCCCGGATGAGATCCCGGACGTCACGAGGAGTTCCGGAATGGTCCAGAGGTAAAGAATTATATATGGGAAGTCGAGTTTCGGCCATCGGGAAAGTTTCGGGGTTCACCGGTATTGTACCGGGACCACCGGAAGGGTCCTGGGGGTCCACCGGGTGGGGCCACCTATCCCGGAGGGCCCCATGGGCTGAAGTGGGAGCGGAACCAGCCCCTAGTGGGCTGGTGCGCCCCCCTGGGTCCCCCTCTGCACCTAGGGTTGGGAACCCTAGGGGAGGGGGCGCCTCGACTTGCCTTGGGGGGCAAGTTTCCCCCCTTGGCCGCCGCCCCCCTAGGAGATCCCATCTCCTAGGGCCGGCGCCCCCCCTGGGGTCCCTATATAAAGAGGAGGGGTGGGAGGGCGCCGCACCCTGACACCTGGCGCCTCCCTTCCCCACTTGCTACACCTCTTCCTCCCGTAGTCGCTTGGCGAAGCCCTGCCGGATCCCTGCTGCATCCACCACCACGCCGTCGTGCTGCTGGATCTTCATCAACCTCTCCTTCCCTCTTGCTGGATTAAGAAGGAGGAGACGTCACGCTGACCATACGTGTGTTGAACGCGGAGGTGTCGTCCTTTCGGTGCTAGGATCTTCGGTGATTTGGATCACGACGAGCACGACTCCCTCAACCCCGTTCTCTTGAACGCTTCCACTCGCAATCTACAAGGGTATGTAGATGTACTCCTCTCTCTCTCGTTGCTAGATGAACTCATAGATTGATCTTGGTGAACGTAGATTTTTTTATATTTTATGCAACGTTCCCCAACAGAAGGGGCCTTGATCTTGGCAAGACGAGGAGATTGGCGGCATGCCGCCTCAGCCTTAGTGGCTTTGGTGGTCGTCTTGTTCACCTTCCTGACGACTAGGCTGGCAGCAGCATGCTTGCGGGTACGCTGCTCAAGGTCCAGCTCGAGGGCTTGTGGCCCGGCTGTGAGCCACTCCTCAGGCTCCACCACCTCACCAACCTCCTCCTCCTCCTGGAGCACCTTTGCTGCCGTGACTACAACATCTAGCCCGGCAAAGTTACCTCTGACAAGCTCTTTCCCCGCAGCTCCTTCCATGGGTTGCGCCTCACCACTGCCTTGGGAAGAACTCCCGTCCCGAGTTTTTCCCTTACTCTTCGCGGCCTTCGCCATCTCCACGAGATAGGCCACCTTAGCCTCCTTGCCCTTCCTCAGGATATACGCCACCTCCGCAGAAGAAGTGGGCTTATACATCCTAGTTTCAATCTTGGTGGCCACCACCACCAGGGTGCTCGAGCTCTTCATCCAGAGTGGGCATCTGCCAAGTGCTTGCCACCCCTTCAACATTGCAATCCGACATCCACTTCAATATCTGGTCCCGGGCAGAATTGACGTTCGGGGGGATGACGGTTGTCGGGAGCTTGAACATATCAAAGCGGCTGAACAGTTGATCGCACAACCAGGCATGGCCATACACTGACAGGTTGTTGGCCAACCCAAGGAGCAACCTCATCCTATCTGTCGCATCGCCATACAGCCACACAAATCTATCCCTTTCCTCAACGGCGAGATGCGACAGAGAAGAAAATCCGCCCCCACATGCTCGATGGTTAGCCCAGCAGCCCTCAAACAGGTGATCCTGTTGATTGCCGGGCGCAGCCTATCTTTAGTGAGGCCCTTGGCGCTCCAATCCTTGTCGCGCTTGACACTTTCCTTCTGGGCCTCCCAGAAATCAGGGGCCTCTTTGTCCTGGATCCAGCACCAATCACCCCTCCACTCATCCCACCTTTCATGCTGATAATCAGGGAGGTAATCCCAGATCTTCCTCGCCACTCGTGGCATCCAGCTAATAACCCCAGAGCGATAGGCTTTGCTCTCCACCCGCGCGACAAAGTAATGTCAGAACAGATCCACATTGGCTTAACTCTGACATAATTCTCGCACAAATGGGAAAGATGGCCATGGTCGCCATTGCATTTGGCGTGAAATCAAGGAGGTGGAACCCATAGATGTTCATGATTGCCTCAAAGAATCCAGAGAAAGGAGGGCAAAGACCGCAGATAAAATAGGCACAGAAGAAATAATAAGAATCCTGCGGTACCTCCTTCCCCGCCACAATGACCAACGGCGCAATGTGCCCCTTCTCAACAAGCCTCCCCCAGATATCCATACCTCACTTAGAGGACTGGACCGCTTAGATTTGACGAAGTGAAGACGACATCTTTGCTCTGCTTCTTGCTCAACTCCGCCCCTCTTTTGCTCCCCTCGACGGTAGCCTCCTTTGCTGCGGCCGCATGCTTCTTCTTGTCCGCGGGTTTCTTCCCCATTCCAGCGACTGTAGCGAGGAGAAGTACAACGGAAGGGAAAGAAGGGTAATTGTTGCTCGGCTTGCGTATTTCATTTCTTACTACTTCTTTCATCTTAGGATTTAACCGTCGTTGATGATCAACAACTGGTTTAACATCTTTCTCCAGTTTTATTTTGTGTTGGCATAGAGTGGGACTAATGCCCTTAAGATCATCAAGAGTATATCCAATAGCAGCACAATGCTTCTTCAGAGTTTTCAATAATTTCACTTCTTCATGCTGTGAAAGGTTAGCACTAATAATAACAGGATATATCTTCTTTTCATCAAGATAGTCATATTTAAGAGTATCAGGTAATTGTTTAAGCTCAAACACGGGATCACCCTTGGGTGGAGGAGGATCCCCAAGGATTTCAACAGGCAAGTTGTGTTTCAAAATAGGTCCTTGCCTAAATAATACTTCATCTATTTCCCTTCTTTCATTCATTAACATATCATTTTCATGGTCGAGCAAATATTGTTCTAAAGGATCATTAGGAGGCATGGCAATAGAAGCAAGACCAATAATTTCATCTTTACTGGGAAATTCTTTATCATGGGGTTGACTACAAAATTTAGCAAAATTAAAATCATGAGACATATCCCCTAAACCGACAGTAACAATATCCTTTTCACAGTCTATCTTAGCATTAACAGTATTTAATAAGGGTCTACCAAATATAATGGAACAAAAGCCATCTTGTGGGGAACCGAGAACAAGAAAATCAGTAGGATATTTAATTTTCCCACAAAAGACTTCAACATCTCTAACAATCCCAATTGGTGAAATAGTATCTCTATTGGCAAGCTTAATAGTAACATCAATATCTTCTATCCCAGCAGGTGCAATATCATGCATAATTTCTTTGTATAAGGAATGAGGTATTGCACTCATACTGGCACCCATATCACATAAGCCACGATAACAATGATCACCTATTTTAAAAGAAACAATAGGCATGCCAACAACAGGTCTATGTTTATTTTTAGTATCGGGTTTAGCAATTCTTGCAGCTTCATCACAGAAATAGATAACATGCCCATCAATATTATCGACCAAAAGATCTTTGACCATAGCAATACTAGGTTCAACTTGAATTTGCTCAGGTGGTGTAGGTGTTCTAGTATTACTCTTACGAACCACAGTTGAAGCTTTAGCATGATCCTTTATTCTAATAGGGGAAGGTGGTTTCTCAATATAATAAGCAGTAGGAACAATAGGAGCAACATTATAAGTGATAGTTTTTTCTTCAACTTTAATAGATTCTACTACCTTTACTTCAATGGAAGGATGATACTTAAACCACTTCTCCTTAGGGAGAACAACATGACTAGCAAATGATTCACAGAAAGAAGCTACTATCTCAAAGTCAAGTCCATATTTAGTGCTAAATTCATGAAAAGCATCGGTATCCATAAAAGATTTAACACAATCAAACTTAGGGGTTATACCTGACTCCTTACCTTTGTCGAGTTCCCAGTCTTCAGAGTTGCATTTAATTCTTTCCAATAAATCCCATTTGAATTCAATAGTCTTCATCATAAAAGAACCAGTACAAGAAGTATCGAGCTTGCAGCGATCATTATGAGAAAGTCGAGCATAAGAAATTTGAATAATAATTTCTCTTGAGAGCTCATGATTGGGGCATGAATATAACATTGACTTAAACCTCCCCCAAGCTTGAGAAATACTTTATCCTTCACAAGGCCAAAAATTATATATATAATTATGATCACAATGAACCAGATGCATAGGATAAAACTTCTGATGAAATTCCAATTTCAATCGGTTGTAGTTCCATGATCCAATATCATCACATAGCTTATACCATGTCAAGGCCTTTACCTTCAAAGATAAAGGGAAGACCTTTTTGTTGACAACATCCTCGGGCATACCTGCAAGCTTAAATAATCCACAAACTTCATCCACATAGATTAGGTGCATATCAGGATGTAATGTTCCATCTCCTGTATAGGGATTAGCTAGCAGTTTCTCTATCATACCCGAAGGAATTTCAAAGTAAATATTTTCAGTAGGTTCAGTAGGTAGAGGAGCAACTCTTTGCACTTCTGGTGGGGGTGAAGACACCCCGAACAAGCCCCTCAAAGGGTTATTTTCCATAGTAACAAGTGATAGTAAATTTCAACATACTATATAAATGTTTCCTTACCAAAGGCATTTCACTCCCTGGCAACGGTGCCAGAAAAGAGTCTTGATGACCCACAAGTATAGGGGATCTATCGTAGTCCTTTTTATAAGTAAGAGTGTCGAACCCAATGAGGAGCAGAAGGAAATGACAAGCGGTTTTCAGTAAGGTATTCTCTGCACACTGAAATTATCGGTAACATATAGTTTTGTGATAAGATAATTCGTAACGGGTAACAAGTAACAAAAGTAACTAAGGTGGATCAAGGTGTCCCAATCCTTTTTGTAGAAAAGGACAAGCCTGGACGAACTCTTATATAAAGCAAAGTGCTCCCGAGGACACATGGGAATTGTCGTCAACTAGTTTTCATCATGCTCATATGATTCACGTTCGTTACTTTGATAATTTGATATGTGGGTCCACCGGTGCTTGGGTCATGTACTTCTTTGGACAAGCCTCCCACTTATGATTAACCCCCCTCGCAAGCATCCGCAACTATGAAAGAAGTATTAAGGTAAACCTAACCATAGCATGAAACATATGGATCCAAATCAGCCCCTTACGAAGCAACGCATAAACTAGGGTTTAAGCTTCTGTCACTCTAGCAACCCATCATCTACTTATTACTTCCCAATGCCTTCCCCTAGGCCCAAATCATGGTGAAGTGTCATGTAGTCGACGTTCACATAACACCACTAGAGGAGAAAAAACATACATCTCATCAAAATATCAAACGAATACCAAATTCACATGATTACTTATAACAAGACTTCTCCCATGTCCGCAGGAACAAACATAACTACTCATATTCATGTTCATAATCAGATGGGTATTGAATAGCATTAAGGATCCGAACATATGATCTTCCACCGAATAAACCAACTAGCATCAACTACAAGGAGTAATCAACACTACTAGCGACCCATAGGTACCAATCTGAGGTTTTAAGACAAAGATCAGATACAAGAGATGAACTAGGGTTTGAGAGGAGATGGTGCTAGTGAAGATGTTGATGGAGATTGACCCCCTATCAATGAGAGGATCGATGGTGATTACGATGGCGGTGATTTCCCCCTCCCACAGGGATGTTTCCCCGGCAAAACAGCTCCACCGGAGCCCTAGATTGGTCCTGCCCAGGTTCCGCCTCGAGACGGTGGCGCTTCGTCCTGAAAGCTTCCTTCTGATTTTTTCCAGGGCAAAAGACACCATATAGCAAAAGATGGACGTTGGGGGCCTGCCCGGGGGCCCACAAGGTAGGGGGCGCGCCCTCCACCCTCGTGGATGACTTGTGACCCCCTTTGGTGCTTTCTTTGCCCAATATTTTTAATATATTTCAAAACTAATCTTCGTGGAGTTTCAGGACTTTTGGAGTTGTGCACAATAGGTCTCTAATATTTGCTCCTTTTCCAGTCCAGAATTCCAGCTACCGGCATTCTCCCTCTTCATGTAAACCTTATAAAATAAGAGAGAAGAGGCATAAGTATTGTGACATCACGTGTAATAACAGCCCAGAATGCAATAAATATTGATATAAAAGCATGATGCAAAATGGATGTATCAACTCCCCCAAGCTTTGACATCGCTTGTCCTCAAGCGAAAGCCGATATCAAAAAATATGTCCACATGTTTAGAGATAGAGGTGTCGATAAAATAAAATACGGACATGAGGGCATCTGATCATCTTAAGAACAGCAACCTATATTTTGTCATGTGTTTTCTTATGCTAAAGTAACAATCCATTCACAATGTAAAGTATGAATCATAAACTTCATTGAAAACTAACAAACTATGATCTCGGTCATTGAAGCAATTGTAAGTTATCATAACATCGGAAAGAGTCAATATAAGAGCTTTTCAGCAAGTCCACATACTCAATTGTCATTTATTCTTTCACAATTGCTAACACTCACGCAATAATTATGGGTACAAAGATTCAATCGGACACAGAGAAAGATAGGGGCTTATAGTTTCGCCTCCAAACCTTTTACCTCAAGGGTAATGTCAACAATAATATTTTATGAAAAATTACATCCAAGTGGATATATTTATCAGGATCTTTCCAACACATAGTGCTTGCCAAAGGATAAAAGTGTAAAAAGGAGAGGTGAAGATTGCCATGACTCTTGTATGAGGGTAGAAGGTAAAAAATAAAAGATAGGCCATTCACAGAGGGAAGCAGAGGTTGTCATGTGCTTTTATGTTTGGATGCACAAAATCTTAATGTAAAAGAACATAACTTTATATTGCCACTTGTGATAGGGACCTTTATTATGCAGTCCGTCGCTTTTATTTCTTCCATATCACAAGCTCGTATAAAGCTTATTTTCTTCACACTAGTAGATCATACATATTTAGAGATCAATTTTTATTGCTTGCACCAATGACAACTTACTTGAAGGATCTTACTCAATCCATAGGTAGGTATGGTGGACTCTCATGGCAAAACTGGGTTTAGGGATGTTTGGAAGCACAAGTAGTATCTCTACTTGGTGCAAAAAAATTGGCTAGCATGAGGGGAAAAGGCAAGCTCAACATGATGGATGATCCATGACAATATAACTTATTCGGATATAAGAAAACATAACCCATTATTGTTCCTTGTCCAACATCAACTGTTTAGCATGTCATATTCTAATGAGTGCTCACAATCATAAAAGATGTCCAAGATAGTATATTTATATGTGAAAACCTCTCTTTCTTTATTATTTCCTATTAATTGCAATGATGACCAAAACTATGTTTGTCGACTCTCAACAACTTTTATTCATCATACTCTTTATATGTGAAGTCATTACTCTCCATAAGATCAATATGATATTTTTTTAATTCTTTCTTTAATTCCCTCAAGATCATAGCAATATAGCAAAAGCCCTCGACTCAAAACTACTCTTTATTATATAACTCACAGACTCGATTACATAGATAGAGGTCAAAACAAAACTCAAAGATAGATCATACTAAAACTTTATTCTACTAGATCAAGATATAACCAAAAGGATTGAACTAAGAAAACAATAAAGATAGGAGTATGAAGGTGATACGATACCGGGGCACCTCCCCCAAGCTTGGCAGTTGCCAAGGGGAGTGCCCATACCCATGTATTTATGTCTCTTTCTTCGGAGGTGGTGACGATGGAATTGTTGATGATGTAGGCTTGTCGTCCGTCTTCCAAGGCATAGGCTCACCATCATAGAAGGATGAACGAGTCTCTGGGATCCTCAAATCCGCAGCCAAACTCATCCTCTTGAATCTATAGTCATACTCACAGTTTTGGTTCTGCAGGTAATAGATTTGGGCTTGGAGGTTCTCAATTTTCTAGTGAAGCTTGAAGATAGCCTCCTCGATGTTCTTGGCATCCAGCTTGTGGTTGTTGGTGAACTCCACAATCATCATGTAATTCGCGTTAAGTCCATGTTCCACCATCCCTTGGCACTTGAAAACTTGTTGCTCCATTGCTTCGATTCTTGTCTCCATGCTTCCGGTCCTCTTCGGTCCCTCAACATCACGGATGTGCAACACCCCCTCACACATCTCAATGGTTTGAGGATGTTGCAGCACCTCCGAGAGGTAAGGCTTGATGACCTTCTCGAAAAACTTGTCCTTCGGGGCGCTTCAAGACGTCATGGTGATGTAGATATTTCAGAAAACAGCTCAAAACAAAAACATAGGATTTTTTCGTGGTACGGTGGTCAAAACCTTCGGGACATTACATAATGAATTTTTACCGACCAAAAGAAGTACCGTGCAAGAAACCGAGTCCAGAGGGCACACGAGGTGGCCATGAGGCAGGGGGTAGGGTGCGCCCTCCACCCTCGTGGGTGCCTCATGTCTCTTTCGGACTACTTTTAATTTTCCTAATTTTTTAAATATTCCAAAACAGAGAAAAATTGCTATTAGAACAGTTTTGGAGTCGGTTTACTTACCGTACCACATACCTATTCCTTTTTGGAGTCTGAAACATTATGGAAAGTGTCCCTTATGTACTCCTCCGGGGTTACGGTCAATAACATTGGCTTCAACATTTATGGGATTACCTGAGATATAATGTTTGATTCTTTGACCATTACCACCTTCGGATTTGTGCCTTCGGCGTTGTTGATTTTGATGGCACCAGAATGATAGACCTCCTCGATAATGTAAGGACCTTCCCATTTAGAGAGAAGTTTTCCTGCAAAAAATCTTAAACGAGAGTTGTATAGCGAAACATAATCACCTACATTAAAACTCACACTTTTGTATCCTTTTGTGATGCCATCTTTTAACTTTTTATTTAAACAACTTGGCATTCTCATAGGCTTGGATTCTCCATTCATCAAGTGAGCTAATGTCAAATAACCTCTTCTCACCAGCAAGTTTGAAATCACAATTGAGCTCTTTAATAGCCCAATATGCCTTATTTTCTAGTTCAAGAGGTAAGTGACAAGTTTTTTCGTAAACCATTTTATACGGAGACATACCCATAGGATTTTGATAAGCGGTTCTATAGGCCCATAATGCATCATCAAGTTTCTTGGACCAATTCTTTCTATATCTATTAACAATCTTTTGCAAAATCAATTTAATCTTTCTATTACTCAATTCTACTTAACCACTAGACTGAGATGATATGGAGATGCAATTTTATGATTAACATCATACTTAGCAAGCATTTTACAAAAGGCACCATGAATAAAATGTGAACCACCATTAGTCATTAAATATCTAGGGACTCCAAACGTCGGAAAAATAACTTCTTTAAGCATCTTAATAGAGGTGTTATGATCAGCACTACTAGTTGGAATAGCTTCTACCCACTTAGTAACATAATCAACAACAACGAAAATATGTGTATACCCATTAGAGGAAGGAAATGGTACCATATAATCAAAGTCCCAGACATCAAATGGTTCAATAACAAGTGAATAATTCATAGGCATTTCTTGACGTCTACTAATATTACCAATTCTTTAGCATTCATCACAAGACAAGACAAACTTACGAGCATCTTTGAAGAGGGGCCAATAAAAAATGGATTGCAATACCTTATGTGCAGTTCTATCTCTAGCATGGTGTCCTCCGTAGGCCTCGGAGTGACACTTGCGTAGGATCTGTTCCTGTTCATGCTCAGGTACACAACATATAATAACACCATCTACTCCTTTTTTATAAAGGTGTGGGTCATCCCAAAAGTAATGTCTGAAATCATAGAAAAACTTTTTCTTTTGCTGGTATGTGAAACTAGGTGGTATAACTTTAGCAACAATGTAATTAGCATAATCAGCATACCATGGAGCAGTATGAGAAGCATTTATGACAGCTAATTGTTCATCAAGAAAGCTATCATCAATAGGTAGTGGGTCATCAAGAACATTCTCCAACCTAGACAAGTTGTCTGCAACGGGGTTCTCAGCTCCCTTTCTATCAATAATGTGCAAGTCAAATTCTTGTAGCAAGAGAACCCATCTAATAAGTATATGTTTAGAATCTTTCTTTCCAGAAGATATTTAATAGCAGCATGATCAGTGTGAACAGTTACTTTGGAATCAACAATATAAGGTCTGAACTTATTACAAGCAAATACAACTGCTAAAAATTCTTTTTCAGAAGTAGCATAATTTCTCCGGGCACTGTCTTATCAACTCTTTGTCCTAGGACAACACCAACAACATAATCACTAGCATCACACATAATTTCAAAGGGTAAATTCTAATCAGGTGGTTGAACAATAGGTGCAGAAATCAAGGCCTTCTTAAGTATTTCAAATGCTTCTACACAATCATCATCAAAAATAAAAGGAACATATTTTTGCAAGAGATTAGTGAGAGGCCTAGAAATTTTAGAGAAGTCTTTAATAAACCTCCTATAGAAACCAGCATGACCAAGGAAACTTCTTATACCTTTGATATCTTTAGGACACAGAATATTTTCAATAGCATCTACTTTAGCTTTATCAACTTCAATACATCTTTCAGAAATTTTATGCCCCAAGACAATACCTTCATTAACCATAAAGTGGCACTTCTCCCAATTCAAGACAAGATTAGTTTCTTCGCATCTCTACAAAACTCGATCAAGGTTGCTTAAGCAATCATCAAAAGAAGTTCCGTAAATGGAGAAATCATCCATGAAAACCTCAACAATCTTTTCACAAAAGTCAAAGAATATAGTACCCATACATCTTTGAAAGGTAGCAGGTGCATTGCATAAACCAAAAGGCATACGTCTATAAGCAAAAGTACTGAAAGGGCAAGTAAAAGTGGTCTTTTCCTGATCCTCTTTTGACACAGGTATTTGAGAGAAACCAGAATAACCATCTAGAAAGCAAAAATGTGTATGTTTGGATAGTCTTTCTAGCATTTGATCAATAAAAGGTAGAGGGTAATGATGTTTTCTAGTAGCTCTATTTAATTTGTGGAAATCAATTACCATTCTATAACCAGTAACAATTCTTTGTGGGATCAATTCATCCTTATCATTAGGAACAACAGTAATACCTCCCTTCTTAGGGACACAATGAACGGGGCATACCCACTGACTATCAGCAATAGGATAAATTATACATGCCTCCAGAAGCTTTAGTATTTCATTTCTTACTACTTCTTTCATCTTAGGATTTAACCATCGTTGATGATCAACAACTGGTTTAGCATCTTTCTCCAGTTTTATTTTATGTTGGCATACAGTGGGACTAATGCCCATAAGATCATCAAGAGTATATCCAATAGAGGCACGGTGCTTCTTCAGAGTTTTCAATAATTTCGCTTCTTCATGCTCTTAAAGGTTAGCACTAATAATAACATGATATATCTTCTTTTCATCAAGATAGGCATATTTAAGAGTATCAGGTAATATTTTAAGCTCAAACATGGGATCACCCTTGGGTGTAGGAGGATCCCCAAGGATTTCAACAGGCAAGGTATGTTTCAAAATAGGTCCTTGCTTAAAGAATACTTCATCTATTTCCCTTCTTTCATTCATAAACATATCATTTTTATGGTCGAGCAAATATTGTTCTAAAGGATCATTAGGAGGCACGGCAATAGAAGCAAGACCAATAATTTCATCTTTATTGGGAAATTCTTTATCATGGGGTTGTCTACGAAATTTAACAAAATTAAAATCATGAGACATATCCCCTAAACCGACAGTAACAATATCCTTTTCGCAGTCTATCTTAGCATTAATAGTATTCAAGAAGGGTCTACCAAATACAATGGGACAAAAGTCATCTTGTGGGGAACCAAGAACAAGAAAATCAATAGGATATTTAATTTTCCCACACAAGACTTCAACATCTCTAACAATCCCAATTGGTGAAACAGTATCTCTATTGGCAGGCTTAATAGTAACATCAATATCTTCTACCTCAGCACGTGCAATATCATGCATAATTTTTTTGTATAAGGAATGAGGTAATTCACTCACACTAGCACCCATATCACATAAGCCATGATAACAATGATCTTCTATTTTAATAGAAATAACAGGCATGCCAACAACAGGTCTATGTTTATTTTTAGTATCGGGTTTAGCAATTCTAGCAGCTTCATCACAGAAATAGATAACATGCCCATCAATATTATCGACCAAAAGATATTTGACCATAGCAATACTAGCTTCAACTTTAATTTGCTCAGGGGGTGTAGGTGTTTTAGTATTACTCTTACGAACCATAGTTGAAGCTTTAGCATGATCCTTTATTCTAACAGGGAAAGGTGGTTTCTCAATATAAGCAATAGGAACAATAGGATCAACATTATAAGTGATAGTTTTTTTCTTAAACCTTAATAGCTATTTAAACCACTTCTCCTCAGGAAGATCAACATGAGTAGCAAATGATTCACAGAAAGAAGCTACTATCTCAGAGTCAAGTCCATATTTAGTGCTAAATTCACGAAAAGCATCGGTATCCATAAAAGATTTAACACAATCAAACTTAGGGGTTATACCTGACTCCTTACCTTCCTCGAGTTCCCAATCTTCAAAGTTGAGTTTAATTCTTTCCAATAAATCCCATTTGAATTCAATAGTCTTCATCATAAAATAACAAGTACAAGAAGTATCGAGCATGGAGCAATCATTATGAGAAAGTCGAGCATAATTTTTTTGAATAATAATTTCTCTTGAGATCTCATGACTGGGGCATGAATATAACATTGAATCAAGCCTCCCCCGAGCTTGAGTGATACTTTCTCCTTCACGAGGGCCAAAATTATATATATATATAATTTCGATCACGATGAACCAGATACATAGGATAAAATTTCTGATGAAATTTCAATTTCAGTCGGTTGTAGTTCCATGATCGAATATCATCACATAGCCTGTACCATGGCAATTCCTTTCCCTTCAAATATAAAGGGAATACCTTCGTCTTGACAACATCCTCGAGCATACCTGCAAGCTTAAAAACTTCATCCACATAGATTAGGTGCATATTGGGATGTAATGTTCCATCTCCTGTATAGGGATTAGCTAGCAGTTTCTCTATCATACCCGAAGGAATTTCAAAGTAAATATTTTCAATAGTTTTAGTAGGTTGAGGAGCAACTCTTTGCACTTCTTGTGAGGGTGAAGATACCCCGAACAAGCCCCTCAAAGGATTATTTTCCATAGTAACAACTGACAGTAAATTTCAGCACACTATATAAATGTTTCCTTACCAAAGGCGCTTCACTCCCTGGCAACGGCGCCAGAAAAGAGTCTTGATGACCCACAAGTATAGTGGATCTATCGTAGTCCTTTCGATAAGTAAGAGTGTCAAACCCAATGAGGAGCAGAAGGAAATGACAAGCGGTTTTCAGTAAGGTATTCTCTGCAAGCACTAAAATTATTGGTAACAGATAGTTTTTTGATAAGGTAATTCATAACGGGTAACAAGTAACAAAAGTAAATAAGGTGCAGCAAGGTGGCCCAATCCTTTTGTAGTAAAGGACAAGCCTGGACGAACTCTTATATAAAGCAAAGTGCTCCCGAGGACAAATGGTAATTATCGTCAAGCTAGTTTTCATCATGCTCATATGATTTGCGTTCGTTACTTTGATAATTTGATATGTAGGTGGACCGGTGCTTGGGTGTTTTCCTTCTTTGGACAAGCCTCCCATTTATGATTAACCCCCCTCGCAAGCATCCGCAACTATGAAAGAAGTATTAAGGTAAACCTAACCATAGCATGAAACATATGGATCCAAATCAGCCCCTTACGAAGCAACGCATAAACTAGGGTTTAAGCTTCTGTCACTCTAGCAACCCATCATCTACTTATTACTTACCAATGCCTTCCCCTAGGCCCAAATCATGGTGAAGTATCATGTAGTCGACGTTCACATAACACCACTAGAGGAGAGATAACATACATCTCATCAGAATATTGAACGAATACCAAATTCACATGATTACTTATAACAAGACTTCTCCCACGTCCTCAGGAACAAACGTAACTACTCACAAAAATCATATTCATGTTCATAATCAGAGGGGTATTGAATAGCATTAAGGATCTGAACATATGATCTTCCATTGAATAAACCAACTAGCATCAAATACAAGGAGTAATCAACACTACTAGCAACCCACAGGTACCAATCTGAGGTTTTGAGACAAAGATCGGATACAAGAGATGAACTAGGGTTTGAGAGGAGATGGTGCTGGTGAAGATGTTGATGGAGATTGACTCCCTCTCGATGAGAGGATCGATGGTGATGATGATGGCGGTGATTTCCCCCTCACGGAGGGATGTTTCCCGAAAGAACAGCTCCACCGGAGCCCTAGATTGGTCCTGCCCAGATTCCGCCTCAAGATGGCGGCGCTTCTCCCGAAAGCTTCCTTCTGATTTTTTCCAGGGCAAAAGACACCATATATCAGAAGATGGACGTCGGGTGCCTGCCAGGGGGTCCACAAGGTAGGGGGCGCGCCCAGGGGGTAGGGCGCACCCTACACCCTCGTGGATGACTGGTGGCCCCCTCTGGTGATTTATTCGCTAATATTTTTAATATATTCCAAAACTGATCTTCGTGGAGTTTCAGGGCTTTTGGAGTTGTGCAAAATATGTCTCTAATATTTGCTCCTTTTCCAGTCGAGAATTCCAGCTGTCGGCATTCTCCCTCTTCATGTAAACCTTATAAAATAAGAGAGAAGAGGCATAAGTATTGTGACATAACGTGTAATAACAGCCCATAATGCAGTAAATATTGATATAAAAGCATGATGCAAAATGGACGTATCACCCACTAGGGCGTGCCTGGAGGCCTAGGCGCGCCCAGGTGTGTTGGGACCACCTCGGGTGCCCCCCGAACCGTCTCTTTGCTCTACAAATACCCCAATATTCCCGAAACCGTAGGGGGGTCGGCAAAAATCAATTCCAGCCATCGCAGACTCCAGAAACACCAGATCCAATCTAGACACCATCACAGAGGGGTTCACTACTTCCATTGGTGCCTCTCCGATGATGCGTGAGTAAGTCTTTGTAGACCTACGGTTCCGTAGTTAGTAGCTAGATGGCTTCCTCTCTCTCTCTCTCTCTTGATTATTAATACAATGGTCTCTTGGATATCCATATGATGTAAGCCTTTTTGCGGTGTGTTTGTTGGAATCCGATGAACTTTGAGTTTATGATCAGATCTATATTTTTATCCATTAAAGTTATTTGAGTCTTCTTTGATCTCTTATATGCATGATTGCTTATAGCCTCGTATTTCTTCTCCGATATTTGGTTTTTTTTGGCCAACTTGATCTATTTATCTTGCAATGGGAAGAGGTGCTTTCTGATGGGTTCGATCTTACGGTGCTTGATCCGAGTGACAGAAAGGGAAATGACACATATGTATCGTTGCTATTAAACAAGATGGGGTCTATATCTACATAAATAGATCTTGTCTACATCATGTCATCATTCTTATTGCATTACTCCGTTTCTCCATGAACTTAATGCACTAGATGCATGCTGGATAGCGGATGATGTGTGGAGTAATAGTAGTAGATGCAGGCAGGAGTCGGTCTACTAATCTTGGATGTGATGCCTATATAATGATCATTGCCTGGATATCGTCATGATTATTTGAAGTTCTATCAACTGCCCAACAGTAATTGTTTTCCCACCGTTTGCTATTTTTCTCGAGAGAAGCCACTAGTGAAACCTACGGCCACCGGGTCTCTTTTCATCATATTTGCCTTTGCGATCTATTTTCCTTTGCATTTATTTTCAGATCTATTAAACCCAAAATACAAAAATACCTTGGTGCAATTTATTTGTTCCGCGATCTATTTATCCTATCTACCACTTTTACCTCACGTTATTTGCCTATCTTGAGGCGTCGTACCCGAAAGGGATTGACAACCCCTTTAACACGTCGGGTTGCGAGTATTTGTTATTTGTGTGCAGGGGTTGTTTACGTGGTGTGAGGAGGTTCTCCTACTGGTTTGATAACCTTGGTCTCATCACTGATGAAAATACCTACCGTCGCTATACTGCATCATCCCTTCCTCTTTGGGGAAATACCGACGTAGTTCTAGCAGACATCAAAAGGAATTTCTGGCGCCGTTGCCGGGGAGGATCTTCAACATCAACCAGGTTCCTAATCACAAATCTCATCTCCTCACAATTTACATTATTTGCCATTTGCCTCTCGTTTTCCTCTCCCCCACTTCACAAAAATTTGTCGTTTTATTCGCCCTCTTTTTTGTTCGTCGTTTTCTCGTCAGATCTATTCGTGTTCTTGCTTTCTCATCACTATGGCTAGTTTGAATGCTCCTCCTTTGTTACCAGTTTTTGAAGTTTTATACTTCAAACAAAGACAAGGAGAAAATTTGAAATATGCTTGGTATAGGCTTATGAAGTCTTACCGTGTTTGCAATCTAGGGAGATGCAAAAAATTTGCTTACAAATTTTTTACGTAGGATTGGATTTGCATCATAGACAACTTTTGGATTTTGCCGCAAAAGGGAATTTTATTGAGGCAGCGAACGAGCCGTCCTGTCGAAGCCCCCGTGCGTGACGCTGATGAGCTCGGCGATCCGCTCAAGCCACTCCTCGTAGAGATCACCCACTGGACAGCAGCGAAGAAGCTCCCGCGCCATGAGTAGAGCGGCCTGCGCGTCCACCTGGCCGTGGCGCATGTGGGATGACGAAGCTGTTGGGGTCAGCGACAGAGTAGCGGTGCAGTCATCATTGCGCACTGACAGGTGCAGCGATGAAGCTTGCTGCTCGTGGCCGGCAGGGCCCGTGGCGGCGTTGGCCACTAGAGAAGGAGTGCAGCGGGCACAGCTGTCACCCGCTGGAGCCGTCTGAGCGATGCGTGCGGCGACCGTAGCCCGACGCTCGGCGCGAGCCCTGCGCGCGTCGGCCATGGAGGTGTCAGAGCGGTGGCGGATCAGACGACGGAAGAGAGGATCCGACGCACCCCTACCTGGCGCGCCAAATGTCGGATTTAGGGATCCGGCAACCCTTGAGAGGTTCAAACTCTGGGGTGCGTGCGGAGATCTCAACCTGCCCAGCCTGCCTACTCGCGATCCTCCTAAGCCTAGCGCGTCAAGCTCAAAGAGACACAAAGACATAGAGCTTTATACTGGTTCAGGCCATTGTTGTGGTGTAATACCCTAATCCAGTGTGGTGTAGTCGATTGCCTCGAGGGGCTATGGATGAACTAGTACAGTGGATGAACAAGCCTCAGGAGGTGAGGTGTTCTTGAGCTAGTGTGGTGCTCTACTTGTCCTGATTTTGGTCCCTTTCTATGGTGGCAGCTAGGTCCTATATATAGTGGCCTTGGTCCTCTTCCCAAATATGAGCGGGAAGGGATTCCACAACGGCGGGATTTGAAAGGGGACAAGTAGTACAGTCTATCCTGACAAAAGTAGTCTTCGCCTACGAAAAGCCTCTGGTCGTGATGCTGCGGTGGGCTCGTTGATGACCTCCATCCTACCGTCCTGGCGGTCTTGGTCTCGTTGCACTAAAATGGAAACCTTTGGCTGATTCCTCGGGACTCCACGTCTGTGGCTTGCCTCCCTTGCACCGAAGAGGAAACCTACGCTCTGCACCCGCCTGGCGCCCGCCTGGCCTTGGTCGTCATGGCTCATGTCAGTTGAGCCTCATGAGGTAGCTTGCATAAAACTCTCCGCCCCTCAGGAGCCCTCCTGAGGAGGCCACTTCCTTCAGGGGTCTTGGCGTCGTCCACCTCGTGAGGCTTGGCCCCTCGCGGGGGTCTTGTGGTGTTGGTGTTGATACCGGGCCGTACCAGGCCGTTGATGGAGCCACGCGGTGGGCTGCAGGCATGCAGCACTGGATACCCCCAAATCCAGGACACCGACACATAATTTATAGGAACAAGAATCAACTAGCATAGGAAGACAAAACAAGTATAACTTCAAAACTTTAAGCACATAGAGAGGAAACTTGATATTATTGCAACTCCTACAAGCATGTATTCCTCCCTCATAATAATTTTCAGTAGCATCATGAATGGGTTCAACAATATAACCATCACATAAAGCATTATTTTCATGATCTACAAGCATAGAAATTTTACTACTCTCCACATAAGCAAAATTCTTCTCATTCGGAATAGTGGGATCACTAATTCCTAAAGTTGACACTCTTCCAAACCCACTTTAGATGATAGTATTATTCATACTCCAAAAGATATAAGTGAAGTCCATGGAGCATTCTACAATAATATAGACTAACCAATATCCAAGCTCAAAATATATAAGTGAAGCACATGGAGCATTCTATAAAACCATACTCAAAAATATTTAAGTGAAGCACAAAGAGCAACTCTATAAGATCATACTTAAAAGATTTAAGTGAAGCACATGAAGTATTCTATAAATCAATGAAGGGCTATCTCATACTAGCATGGTTCTTAAAGGAAAAACAAAAACACAAAGGACACAAATCATGTGAATAAAACAAAAACTAAGGTATACTGATAATTGTTGAAGAAGATAGATGGGATGCCAACCGGGGCATCCCCAAGCTTAGATGCTTGACTATCCTTGAAATATTTACTTGGGGTGCCTTGGGCATCCCCAAGCTTGAAATGTTTCCTCTCTTTATTCTTCTCATATTGATAGCTCCTCGATCCGAACACTTCATCCACACAAAACTTCAACTAAAACTTTGTGAGATCCGTTAGTATAATAAAGCAAATCACTACCTTTAGGTACTGTTGCAAACTTATTAAAAATTCATATTAGAACTATATCTACTATATTCCAACTTCACCATGGTTCATACCCCCCAACACTACCCATAGATTCATCAAAATAAGCGATCAACACATAGAAAACAGAATCTGTCAAAAACAGGACAGTCTGTAGTAATCTGGAAGTTTAGTAAACTTCTGTAACTCAAAAAAATTCTAAAAAACTATGACAATTTAAACAATTTGTACAGAAGTAATGTGCAAAAAGTTTCAGACCCATTTGACTTCCAGTAAAAAATGTAAATTCACGCGCTACAGCCAAAGTTTCTGTTTTTGTACTGCACAAAGTAAACAAGCAATCTAATCATCCTAAAACCAAAGTTTGGCACATGATTTTTATAATACAATGGATATATACAAGGGTATAATTATTTTCAGAGAAGCTTCCATGAATTTTTTTACATTGTTTCCATGAGCATGAACACAAGTGCTCAAGGTCGACCCTCACTTCTTCAATGCATAATCATCCAATCACTTCTCTTATTGAAAAACTTTTTAGGCATGAGAGGCAAGTAAATTTTTTGTATTTTCATTCTTTTAAAAAAATTTGTATGTTTCGCCCACAACTAAACAGAAACAAAAAGGTGAAACAAAATCTCCTTGGTGAAGAAAGCAAACAAGCACACACGAGAATATCAACCCCACGCTATTGCTCCCCGGCAACGGTGCCAGAAAAGAGCTTGATAATCCCCAAGTGCAGGGAATCATCGTAGCAATTCCCAAGGGTGGAAGTGATAAGTATTGAGAGTCGAACCCACAAGGAAATAAAGGTAAGATCAATATTCTCTCAAGTCATATCTGCCACTGATATGACTCTACGTACACCGAACGTTTGCTTCCAACTAGAAACGAGAAATAAACTACGTTGTGGGTATGAAGAGGATAAGTTTGCATGGTATCGGAGAGCTAAAATATAAAAGTAGGTGTTGTTATCATAAAGTTTGAATATATTACTAAATGTTATAAATAGTGAGTGTGGAATAATGATGGGTCGGTGTGCGGAATTATCCTAGGCAATTGTTAATAGACCGGTAGTCGTCATTGCAATTTCATATGAGGGAGAGGCATAAGCTAACGTACTTTCTCTTCTTGGATCCTATGCACTTATGATTGGAACTCTAGCAAGCATCCACAACTACTAAAGATCATTAAGGTAAAACCCAACCATAGCATTAACATACCAAGTCCCCTTTATCCCATACGCAACAACCCCCTTACTCGGGTTTATGCTTCTGTCACTCAAGCAACCCACTATAAGCGAATCATGAATGTATTGCAACACCCTACAGCGGGAATCCCTCACGCTTGTGGGACATGGAGGGCACAATAGGACAGCACCAAAATAAAACATACAACTCATACCAATCTAGATCAGCAATCAACCCAAAGACAAAGGATATCTACTCAAAACATCATAGGATGGCAACGCATCATTGGACCATAATATGTGGCATAAAGCACCATGTTCAAGTAGGGATTACAGCGGGGTGCGGGAGAGTGGACCGCGTAAAATAGATGAGGATGGTGATGATGATGGTGATGTTGATGAAGACGATCACCGCAGTGATGATTCCCCTCCCGATGGCACTCCAGCGCCACCGAGAGAGAGAAAGAGAGGTTCTCCCCCTTGTGCTTCCTCCTCCATGGCCTCCCCTTGGATGGGGAGAGGTTCTCCCTTTGGATCTTGGCCTTCATGGCGATGATGGCCCCTCCAGGATCCTCCTCCATGGCCTCCAGTGATGATGGCCCCCTCCGGCAAGGTGCCAGAGAGGGCCTAGATTGATTTCTCGTGGCTACAGAGGCTTGCGGCGGCAAAACTTCTGATCTAGGCTAATTTCTGGAGGTTTGGGTATTTATAGGAGAGGTTGGCGTTGAGAACAAGTCAGGGGGCCCCATGGGTAGTCCACGAGGCACAGGGGCGCGCCTAGGAGGGTGGATGCGCCCTCACCCTCATGGGGCCCACGGGACTCCCCTCTAGTAGATTTGTGTTCCAGTATTTTTTTATATTTTCCAGAAAAGTTCTCCATTGATTTTCAGCGCATTCCGAGAACTTTTATTTCTGCACAAAAAAAACACCATGGTAGTTCTGCTGAAAACAGCGTCGGTCCGGGTTAGTTCTAATCAAATCATACCAAAATCATATAAAACAATAGTAAACATGGCATGAATACTTCATAAATTATCGATACGTTGGAGACGTATCAGGAGCATCATGGAATTGGCGATGGAGAAGGGTTGGTGATGACGAAAATCGAAGATCCCCCTCTCTGGAGCCCCAAACGGACTCCAGATTTGGCCTCCCGATGAAGAACAGGAGACAGCAACGGCTCCATCTTGTGAAACACGATAATTCTTTCTCCTTGATTTTTTTCTGGAAAAATAGGATTTTATAGCATCGGTAGGGTCTGCGGAGCCACTAGGTGGTGACAACCCACCTGGGCATGCCTGGAGGGGGTGGCGTGCCCTGGTAGGTTGTTCCCACCCAGGTGCCCCCCTCCTATGGTTCTTGGCTCTAGAAATTCTCTTTTATTGTATAAAAAATTCTCGCAAAGTTTCGTTCCATTCAGAGAACTTTTATTTTTGCACAAAAACAACACCATGGTAGTTCTGCTGAAAACAGCGTCAGTCCGGGTTAGTTTCATTCAAATCATGCCAGTTAGAGTCCAAAACAAGAGGAAAAGCGTTAGAAAAAGTAGATATGACGGATATGTATCATCGACTCCCCTAGGGTTTTTGGAATATTAGGGTATTTATAGAGCAAAGAGGCGGTGCGGGAGGAGGCGTCTGAGGTGGGCACAACCCACCAGGGCGCGCCTAGGCCCCCAGCCGCGCCCAGGTGGATTGTGCTCCCCTCAGAGCCCCCCTCTAGTAGTTCTTGCCCAACAGGTGTCTTCTGGTACAAAAAAAAATCACCAAAAAGTTTTACTTCGTATGGACTCCGTTTGGTATTGATTTTCTATGAAGTAAAAAACAAGCAAAAAACAGCAACTCGCACTGGGCACTATGTCAATAGCTTAGTCCCAAAAAATGGTATAAAGTTGCTATAAAATGATTGTAAAACATCCAAGAATGATAATATAACAGCATGGAACGATAAAAATTATAGATACGTTGGAGACGTATCAGCATCTCCAAGCTTAATTCATGCTCGTCCTCGAGTAGGTAAATGATAAAAACAGAATTTTTGATGTGGAATGCTGCCTAACATGTTCATCACATATTCTTTTCTTTGTAGCATGGACATTTGGACTTTTATATGATTCAAAGAAATAGTCTAGTTTTGACATGAAGATTTCAATACTCAAGCATATCAACAAGCAACCATGTCTTTCAAAATATCAATGCTAAAGCAAGTTATCCCTAGCCTATTATGCTCAATCATTGATCCATTCATGAAACACAAGTGCATATTAGCTACACCCAATGCTCAAGTATGATCATAGTGCCCCTTAGTTGGTGCTTTATAAGAGAAGATGGAGACTCAAAAAAATTTGCATAAAGTAAATAGAAAGGCCCTTCGCAGAGGGAAGTACAGATTTGTAGAGGTGCCAGACCTCAAAGCGAAAAAATAGAGATAAAACATTTTGGGTGGCATGCTTTTCCTGCCAACGAAAATGATTGAGTAGTTCCCAATGCTTTCCATGCTAGGTATATCATTGGCGGTTCCTAAACAGAAAATAAAGTTTATTCCTTTTTCCACCATACTTCCACATTCCACGGCTAAATGAATCCACGGTTGCCGTCCATACTAACACTTTCCAAGGAATTTATTATTTGGCAACATAAAGTAAATTCATTTTTCATTTCGAGATTGGGCATCCCTAATACCTTTAACGTACTCTCGTGCAATGACAAGTGAATAAACACTCATCGTGAGAATAACACATGTAGCATGGAAAAATATCAGCCACCCCCTAACGTTTCATGAGCGGTACGAGCACACAAAAAGGAAATTTATTTTGAAAATTAGAGATGGCACATACAAATTTGCATAGAACGGCACGGGAATACCGCATATAGGTAGGTATGGTGGACTCATATCGCAAAACTGGGTTTAAGGATTTGGATGCACAAGTAGTGATCATACTTAGTGCAAGTGAAGGCTAGCAAAAGATTGAGAAACATCCAACCAGGAAACGAAAAATCTCATAAGCGAGCATTAAGCATAATTAACACCGAATAATGCACCACAAGTAGGATGTAACTTCATTGCATAACTATTGACTTTCATACTTGCATAGGGAATCACAAACCTTAACACCAATATTCTTACTAAAGCAAAATTACTCATCAAACTCACATATTATATCCTCATATCACAAAACTATTACAAAGAATCAAGTTTATTTTGTCCAATGATCTTCACGAAAGTTTTTATTACATCCCTCTTGAATATCTATCACTTTGGGACTAATTTCATATGTTGCTATTGATAGCTCAAACAAATCTAAGTGAAGAACATGAACATAAAAAAATCTTCTCTCAAAATAATTTAAGTGAAGCAAGAGAGAATTTCTTAAAAAAATTACTGACTCTCAAATAAATCTAAGTGAAGCATGAGATCATTTCTTCAAAAATACTAAAGCACACTGTGCTCAAAACGATATAAGTGAAACACTAGAGCAATTCCATAGCTCATAAAGATTTAAGTCAAGCATAGAGAGCAATTTTAACAAGTCATAGGATAATTTTGGCTCCCTCAAATAGGTGTGTCCAGCAAGGATAGATGACACAAAATAAAAAGCAAAACAAGAAAAGACTCATATAATACAATATGCTCCAAGCAAAACTCATGATATGTGACGGATAAAAATATAGTTCCAAGTAAAATACCGATGGTCGTTAGAAGAAAGAGGGGATGCCACTCGGGCATCCCCGAGCTTAGTTGCTTGATTCTCTTTTAGATAATAGCTTGTGATTCCATGGGCATCCCCAAGCTTAGGCTCTTCTTACTCCTTATTCCTTCATCCATCGTAATCTCACCCAAACTTGAAAACTTCAATCACACAAAACTCAACAAAAACTTCGTGAGATCAGTTAGTATAACAAAGCAAATCACTACTCTAAGTATTGTTGCAAACCCATTCATACTTTATTTTTGCATTATATCTAATGTATTCCAACTTTACTATACCTTATACCCTCCAATAAAAACCATAGATTCATCCGAATAAGCACAGAACGGAAAGAAAATAGAATTTGTCAAAAACAGAACAGTCTATAGTAATCTGAATACTTCATATACTTATGTAACTCCAAATATTCAGAAAAAATAGGAAAACATGAGCAATTTGTATATCAATCTTGTATAAAAAGTGAAGAGCAAAAGCACGTTTCTGTTATTTATGAAAATTATTTTTCTGAGCGCAAAAGTTTATGTTTTTCAACAAGATCAAAGCAACTATCACCTAACATGATCCCAGAGGCTTTACTTGGCACAAACACTAATTAAAACACAAAAAACACAATCATAACAGAGGCATAATTGTGCAAAGACTCAAGAACAGAAAGAAAAAGACAAAAATAAATTTTAGTCATTGGGTTGCCTCCCAACAGGCGTTATCGTTTTACGCCCCGTTTTACGCCCCTAGCTAGGCATAAAGCAAAGATCTAAGTACTGTCATCTTTATTTCTAGATCCATACGATGCCCTCATGATTGATTCATATGGTGGCTTAATTCTTGTTCTAGGGAAGTGTTCCATACCCTTCCTTAGTGGGAATTGAAATTTAATATCGCCTTCTTCATATCAAACACGGCACCAATAGTACGTAAAAACAGTCTACCAAGTATAACTAGACAAGATGGATTGCAATCAATATCAAGAACAATAAAATCTATGGGCACATAATTCCTATTTGTAATAATAATGACATATTTAATTCTTCCCATAGGCTTTTTAATAGTGGAATCTGCTAAGTGCAAATTTAGAGAACATTCTTCAATATCGGTGAGACCAAGCACATCACATAAAGACTTCGGAACTGTAGAAACACTAGCACCCAAGTCACATGAAGCAAAACACTCATAATTTTTAATCTTGACTTTGATAGTAGGTTCCCATTCATCATGTAATTTTCTAGGAATTGAAATCTCTAATTCCAACTTTTCTTCTAAAGCTTTCATCATAGCATCAACAATATGTTTAGTAAAAGCTTTATTTTGTTCATAACCATGGGGTGAATTTATCATGGATTGCAACAAAGAAATACAATCAATGAAAGAGCAATTATCATAATTAAAGTCTTTGTAATCCAAAAGAGTGGGCACATCACTAGTTAAAGTTTTGACCTCTCCAAACCCACCTTTATCAATTTTCTCAACAAGATTTTCACCCTCCAAATTATCGGGACGCCTTCTAACTAAAGTTGACCCTTCTTTAGTCCCTTTATCATAAATCTTAATTTTACTAAACAAAGAATCAATAGAAGAAACACCAATCATTTTAAAGATCTTCATCACTTTTATCTCCTAACGAGATTGGTTTAGCGGCCATTTGATTTACTTGGGTAGCTTGTGCATCGGATATTTTGCCTAGCAAACTTTCAGCAAAAGCATACTTAGATTGGAGATTACAAACTTCTCTACTAATATCATCAAGTTGTTTTGTTATAGCATCCAGCACAACAGAGTGTTCCTTAAGTTCTTCGGTAAAATATTTATTGTGCTCAAATTGTGTAGTCATATATTCCTTAGTACTTTTCTCAATTTCAAGCAGAATATTGGGGTAAGGAACATCATAATATTTTCTTTGAGACATCATGACTACGCAAACAAGATTGCACTAAAAAATAGATCTAAAGAGAAAACCGTGAATGGAAAAGAGGGCGAATAAAACGGCAAATTTTTAAGAAGTGGGGTGATAACACACAAGTATAGGGGATCGCAACAATTTTCGAGGGTACAGTATTCAACCCAAATTTATTGATTTGACACAAGGGGAGCCAAAGAATATTCTCAAGTATTGGCAGTTGTGTTGTCAATTCAACCACACCTGAACGACTTAATATCTTCAGCAAAGTATTTAGTAGCAAAGTAGTATGGAAGTAACGGTAATAGTGGCAAAAGTAACAGTAGCAGTTTTGTAGCAATCGTAACAATGGCAACGGAAAAGTAACTTAGCAAAGATCAATATGTGAAAGCTCATAGGCAATGGATTAATGATGGATAATTATGTCAGATGACATTCATCATGCAACAGTTATAACCTAGGGTGACACAGAACTAGCTCGCTCCAATTCATCGATATAATGTAGGCATGTATTCTGAATATAGTCATACATGCTTATGGAAAAGAACTTGCATGACATCTTTTGTCCTACCCTCCCGTGGCAGCAGGGTCCTATTGGAAACTAAGGGATATTAAATCCTCCTTTTAATAGAGAACCGGAACAAAGCATTAGCACACGGTGAATACATTAACTCCTCAAACTACGGTCATCACCGGGAGTGGTCCCGACTATTGTCACTCCGGGGTTGCCGGATCATAACACGTAGTAGGTGACTATAACTTGCAAGATCGGATCAAGAACACAAATATATTCATGAAAACATAATAGATTCAGATCTGCAATCATGGCACTCGGGCCCTAGTGACAAGCATTAAGCATAGCAAAGCCGTAGTAACATCAATCATAGAACATAGTGGATACTAGGGATCAAACTCTAACAAAACTAACTCGATTACATGGTAAATCTCATCCAATCCATCACCATCTAGTAAGCCTACGATGGAATTACTCATGCACGGCGGTGAGCATCATGAAATTGGTGATGTAGGATGGTTGATGATGACAACGGCAACGATTTCCCCTCTCCGGAGCCCAAAATAGACTCCAGATCTGCCCTTCCGAGGAAGAACAGGAGGTGGCAGCGGCTCCATATCGCAAAACGTGATGAGTCCTTCTCTCTGGGTTTTTTTCTCCCTGAACGTGAATATATGGAGTTGGAGTTGAGAACGGCAGAGCTTCGCGGGACCCACAAGCCAGGGGCGCGCCAAGCAGGGTAGGGCGCGCTCCCCACCCTTGTGGACAGGTGGTGGGTCCCCCTCGGTTGATTCTTTCGCCAATATTTTTTTATTAATTCCAAAAGTATTCCACATGAAGTTTCAGGCCATTCCAAGAACTTTTATTTCTGCACAAAAATAACACCATGGCAATTCTGCTGAAAACAGCGTCAGTCCGGGTTAGTTCCATTCAAATCATGCAAATTAGAGTCTAAAACAAGGGCAAAAGAGTTTGGAAAAGTAGATACGATGGAGACGTATCAACTCCTCCAAACTTAACCCATTGCTTGTCCTCAAGCAATTCAGTTGATAAACTGATAGTGATAAAGAAAAACTTTTACAAACTTTGTTTGATCTTGTTGTTGCAAATATGTAAATCCAGCATTCAGGTTTTCAGCAAAGATTATGAACTAACCATATTCATAATAACATTTAGGTCTCGCGTTTACTCATATCAAAGGCATAATCAACTAGCGAGCAATAATAATAAATCTCGGATTACAACACTTTTTCAACACAATCATGATATGATATAACAAGGGTATCTCGCTAGCCCTTTCTGAGACCACAAAACATAAATGCAGAGCACCCCTGAAGATCAAGGACTGACTAGACATTGTAATTCATGGTAAAAGAGATCCAGTCACAGTCATTCTCAATATCAATTAGTAACAATGCATACAAATGACAGTGGTGCTCTCTAACTGGTGCTTTTTATAAGAGGATGATGACTCAGCAGTAAAACTAAATAAATAGGCCCTTCGCGGAGGGGAGTGGGGATTTGCAGAGGTGCTAGAGCTCGGGGGTTTTGAAACAGGGATAAATAATATTTTGAGCCATATGCTTTCATTGTCAGCATAACAACCACAAGAGATCTCGGTATCTTCCATAATAGATACATTATAGGCGGTTCCCAAACAAAATAGTAAAGTTTATACTCCCCCACCACCAACAAGCACATTCCACGGCTGGTCCGAAACAACGGGTACCGTCCAACTAACAACAATCCTGGGGGAGTTTTGTTTGAAGTTATTTTGATTTGATTTGAGCATGGGACTGGGCATCCCGATTACCAGCCATTTTCCCATGAATGATGAGCGGAGTCCACTCATCGTGAGAATAACCCACCTAGCATGGAAGATACTGACAGCCCCCAGTCGCTACATGAGCGATTGGGGCATACAAAATATATTATCATTTGAAGGTTTAGCGTTTGGTGCATGCAAATTTACTTGGAACAGCAAGTAAATACTGCATATAGGTAGGTATGGTGGACTCATATGGAACAACTTTGGGTTTATGGAAGTGGATGTACAAGCAGTATTCCCGCTTAGTACAAGTGAAGGCTAGCAAGAGATTGAGGAGCGACCAACTAGAGAGCGACAACAGTCATAAACTTGCATTGAGATTAACCAACAATGAGTGCAAGCATGAGTAGGATATAAATCACCATGAACATAAATATCATGGAGGCTATGTTGATTTTGTTTCAACTACATGCGTGAACATGTGCCAAGTCAAGCCAGTCGAATCATTAAAGGAGTATACCATCCTATCATACTACATCACCACCATTTTAAAAGCATGTTGGCACGCAAGGTAAACCATTATAAACTCCTAGCTAATTAAGCATGGCATGAGTAACTATAATCTCTAACGGTCATTGCAAACATGTTTCATTCATAATGGGCTGAATGAAGAGCGATGAACTAATCATATTTACAAAAAAAAGATAGGTCGAGTTCATACCAGCTTTTCCTCATCTCAATCATTTCATCATATATCATCATTATTTCCTTTCACTTGCACGACCTATGGTGTGAATAATAATAATAGTGCATGTGCATTGGACTAAGCTGGAATCTGCAAACATTTATTAAAAGGAGAAGACAATGTAATATGGGCTCTTTGTTAGATCAACAATAATGCATATGAGAGCCACTCAACATTTCCATCGTGGTCTTATCCTCTCGCCCCCCCCCCCCAAAGAAAAGAAAAGATTTCAAAGAAACAAACTGAAATGTTTTTGGAGTTTTTGTTTTTCTGAAGAAAGTAAAACAAGAACGAGAAAAACTATTTACACGGGAAAGCTCCCAACAAGCACAAGAAGAATGAGAAATCTTTTGGGGTTTTCTTTAATAGCACTACTAAATAAACATGGAAAGGAAACTAAACATAAGCTACAACTAATTTTTTTGGTTTTTCTCAAAGTTTTTCAAACACACAAGAAGAAAGCGGGAAAAAAATAAACTAACACGGATAATACAATGAAAAACTATGAACACCGACAACTAGAATGAGTGTGTGAACATAAATGTAATGTCGGTGAGAAATACGTACTCCCCCAAGCTTAGGATTTTGGCCTAAGTTGGTATAAGGCCACGACTGGCCCGGATTGTATACCATCCTATCATACTACATCACCACCATTTTAAAAGCATGTTGGCACGCAAGGTAAACCATTATAAACTCCTAGCTAATTAAGCATGGCATGAGTAACTATAATATCTAACGGTCATTGCAAACATGTTTCATTCATAATGGGCTGAATGAAGAGCGATGAACTAATCATATTTACAAAAAAAAGATAGGTCGAGTTCATACCAGCTTTTCCTCATCTCAATCATTTCATCATATATCGTCATTATTTCCTTTCACTTGCACGACCTATGGTGTGAATAATAATAATAGTGCATGTGCATTGGACTATGCTGGAATCTGCAAACATTTATTAAAAGGAGAAGACAATGTAATATGGGCACAAGCTACAACTAATTTGTTTGGTTTTTCTCAAAGTTTTTCAAACACACAAGAAGAAAGCGGGAAAAGAATAAACTAACACAGATAATACAATGAAAAAGTATGAACACCGACAACTAGAATGAGTGTGTGAACATGAATGTAATGTCGATGAGAAATACGTACTCCCCCAAGCTTAGGCTTTTGGCCTAAGTTGGTATAAGGCCACGACTGGCCCGGATTGTATCCGAAATCATAGTTGGGGTTGTACTGTGCTGCGGCAGCTACCGCCTGGTGAGCTGCTTCATGGAGGCAAGCAGCCTCCGCTGTTCTCTCATACTCGTTTGCCTCCTCTGTAGTTATAAAATATCTCCCATTTACCTGAAAGTTAAAGAAGGAAGGAGCAGGAAGGGTAATATGGATAGCACACCATCTGTCAAAGATTAGTCAGTGCTGGAGGGACTATTCGTTCCTCTCAAGAAACTGGTAGTGTACCATAGCATTATAATCTAGTAAAGCAGGTGGCAACTCATTGTCATTCCCTCTTATGGGTACACCAAGATAATTAGCTAAATGAGTTGTATAAATCCCACCAAATAAATCTCCATCTTTAGCATTAAGATGTAACCTCCTCGCAATAAGGCCCCCCAAGTTATATCGCTTGTCACCTAACACCGCACACTTGAGGACACTAAGATATGGAATGCAAAGGTGGCTATGCTCATGCTTACCGTTAATGCATCTACCTAGCCTTGGGACTTAAAATATCAGTTAAGAAGAATCAATCCACATTAGCCCCAAGCGCCAAGTGTATAAATTGTTATGTGCTTGGGACTTTATGAAAAATATTAACAACTTCATCATCTGTCTGTTGCAGGCTGACTTGAGCAACAAAGATTCCCAAATTGTCGATCTACAAGAAAATATCAAGTCCCAGCAGACAAAAACCTCCAAGGCCAAGGATGAATTAAAGGGTGCTTTAACTACCATGGAGAAATTAAAGGACGGCTTCAAAAATGAACGGGCAGGCTGGGAAACTGAGAGGGCCTCTTTGTTAAAACGGGCTGAGGATGCCGAAGCAGCTCTTAAACCGGTGGTGGAAGAGCTAACTGGGTTAAAGCGTCAGGTCAATGTTATGACTTCTGCGATATTTGGTAAGTACTCTTTGCAAGAATCTTTCTTAAACATCTTTGAAGTTGCCGGTTTAACAGCAAATTCTTAAACCGTTGCAGGTAGTCGTGTTGCTCATCTGGGCTCGGATATGCGGATGAAGTTGAAAGCAGCCTATACGTTGATAGAACAACTGTATACCGGTGCTCAACGAGTCATCTGTGCGGCCTCATACAATAAACCGGCACCAACCTTGATCAAGGATACATTGGCCAAATTATCTATGACTCCTGCCCAGATAGAAGAGGTAAAGCGATCTGCTGCAAGGGCTGGCGCTTTAACAACACTGACTCGGGCCAAAGCTTGGATTGCTGATCTTGATTCGATAGATATCGCAAAGGGCTATCCTGGCCAACAAGAAGACAAGTCAGAATTTGACAATGAAGCCCTCAAAGCCTTGACAAAGGATATGCGCCCGCTGGCAAGCCAATTGGCCGAAGAAGTTGACTTGTCTGTCCATCGGTCTAGCTATGATATAGACAACAAACAGGTTGATGCAGCTGTGAAACAAGCACAGGATCTTATCCCGCCAATCCGTAAGCACACTTATGCCCCTGACGTTGAACCGTCCAATCTTATAAGTGACGAAGCTGTCTTCCATGCTTTAACCGGGATTGATTGGGCCACCATTGACTTCCAGCCACTGGGTGGGGCGGAGGAGGTTGAACCGACGCGAGATGATCCATCCACTTCACGTCAACCTGGTGACGAATCATAATCCGGCAGCCAGCTTTATCTCCATAGATTGCGTTATAGGCAACAAACAATTATTCTTTTGGGAATCAAAGCGCCTTGTAATAGGCTAGTTGAAATACTTTGATCTTCTGCCATCGTGCACTGCTACATGATACTCTATAATCCGTCATGATTGTTGCTATGCTTGCTTATATGCCTGAGTACTTCATAAAATCCTACCTTCTGCATTTGAGAAACTTAAATGTGCCCTGGCGGTTTACCGTCGGACGGGTTATGATGCCCAATATAGAACCAGAGTTTTTATAACCAAGGTTGTAAAGCAATGAAATATATCATACCTGTGATATTGAATCACATCGTTGGTTTACCAATTTGCGTAGTAAGGGTGATAACCCAAATCATGAGTATTGATAACTCCCACCATGTTGTACTGGTGCATAATAAACCATGTCGGATCACGATAAACACCAGATGATCATCCTGATGACTTATAGTCGATGCCAGACCGGGCTAAGAAATGTTGGTTCATAATTGATTATGTGTTAACAACTGATAGTTGAAAGCTACGCCGGGTTAAGAAACATAGGGTGATGTAATGACTTATAGTCAGGCCGGGTCAAGAGACGCTGGTTTAACTCAGAACCTTATCAAGGGAGATAAAACTTTGCGAAAACAAAATCAAATAAAACTTTGTAGTCGAGGCTTTTCAAGGGCTGCCAGGCCCAAATTCGAGGCTTTTCATGGGCTGCCAGGCCGCTGAGTTAAACCATTTGACAAAGCCTTTCAAGATGGGCCTCCAATTAACCAATCGTCGTTTTAACTTTGACAAGTTCAGGGTCTGTATAAGATTGACTTGTCAAACGTTCGGCAGGTCATACCAGGATTACCTGGACAGGAGTGTCTTACTTGATGAAGGCAGGTTAACCCGGGGTTTTAGGTGAATACACCAGGCTTCCAAGACGTGGCTTGATAGCCTATTACAAGGGTCCTTTCAAACTCTTTGATGATTTGCACAAAGAGCCCCCAAGTAACTTTGTGAGCTGTGCTCAATGGGTGCCTATGTTTGAGTCGTGCTTTTAGCAACAATACTCTCTTTGGCCCCTTGGGTGTGAAGCTCCCAAGCTTTGTTGTGGCATGATAGCCGGTTTAATGGACAAACAGGATGTCGCTTTATAAGCAGAAGCCCCCTTGTAACCAAGAAATATTGGAAGGACAGCAGAGGCCCTGCTTGTAGCAAGGATGCCTGTTTATTATATTGATCATAATATATACATTGTCAAGACATGTACATAATGGGAGCCTATGGCTCGGGTGTAGTAAGGCTGTAGATGACCGATATTCCACGGCCGACGGGCCTCCTCCTCCGATGTGCTTGAGTCTTTGTGCTCTCGAACATCGATGATGTAGTATGATCCGTTGTGCAGATTCTTGCTGACCACAAAGGGCCCTTCCCAAGGTGGGGATAACTTGTGCATATCGGTCTGATCCTGGATGAGCCAGAGCACTAAGTCGCCTTCTTGAAAGGTTCTTGTTTTAACCCAGCGGCCGTGATAACGCCACAGGTCTTGCTGGTAAACCGTTGAACGAGCCAACGCCATGTCCCGTTTTTTATCTAACAGGTCTAGTGCTTCTTGACGTGCTTGCTCGTTGTCCGCTTCAACATAATTGGCAACCCCGGGCGAGTCATGACGAATATCACTTGGGAGTATTGCCTCTGCCCTGTAAACCATGAAGAAAGGTGTATAACCCGTAGATCAATTTGGGGTGGTGTTTATGCTCCATAACACAGATGGTAAGGGTCCGGAATACTGTCGCCATCGGAACAGCCCCCAATCCGGCCATCTTGCAACTGGTACAGCGACTCAGTTTCGCCAGTGGATGATTCGCCATCCGAGTAGATGGCTGTCTCACCGTCGGACACCGGTTTAGATCCCGCACCATGGATGAATCCTACGAACGCACGCTTCATGGCAGGCTGAACCCCGGCAGGACTCGCACGCTGAGCCGTCTCGACGAGGTCGGTGGAGATGTCCCGCTCAGGGCCCAGTTCGCCGATCTTGCTGATGAAAACGTGAATTTCGCCAAAGGGGACCCGGTACTTGTACTCAATTGAGCCGGCCTCGGGGCCCCATCCTTCGTCGTTGATGTAGAGCTTGCTGCGACGACTCTTGGTCATTCGGCCAACCGCGTACCCTTTGAGCCCTTCAAAGTTGACCTTTAAGAACTCAAAACCACCGTGCGATAGCCCCACGGTGGGCGCCAACTTTCGTGGAATTAACACGTCAGATGTCCTAGCGGAAGGACTTGGTCGTGGAGCCATCGCTACAAGGTTATCTTAAAGGGGTCAAACCGGGACAAAGGACACGAGAAGTTTATACTGGTTCGGCCCCTTGCGGTGAAGGTAAAAGCCTATGATCTAGTTGTTGTGGGATTGATTGATCTCGATGAGCAGGGAGCGAATCCGCTTTACCTATCTCTCGAGTTGTTGTTTCTTGTCCCTGAACCACCGCCGGGTTGTCCCTTTATATACATAGGTTGACGCCCGGCTGGTCTACAGAATCCTTAGGCCGACTCATACAAGTGTCCGGCTCGGTCTCTTCCTTTCCCTAACTTACAATACAAGTTATACATCTATGGCGGTTTACTACTATGGGCCCTAATCCGCCATTGGGCTCTGGCCTTTAAGCCTCCATAGTTAAAGCGCCATATCGTTCATCTTCATGGGCTCTTGTACAGGACTCCTTGTGAGTGTAATCCGGCCCCTCCTGGGCAGTTTACACCTAGTAGTCATATCCCCAACAGTTTTGCAAATGGAGCTTTGCACAAGAAGATTGAAAATGGCAGCAAGATGAGCTAGAACACGGGTTTGAGCTACGGGATGATTTTTTCTAGAGGAAGACAAAGTGGATGGGTGCTGGAATAAGTGAGGGGGACCCAGTGGGACCCACAAGGTAGGGGGCACGCCCAAGGGGGTAGGTCACGCTCTCCGCCCTTGTGGTCCACTCATGCACCCCCTGGTGCATTATCAGTGCGAGAAATTCCAAAATATTATATAAAAATCATACTAAATTTTCAGGGCATTTGGAGAAATTTTATTTTCGGGATATTTTTTATTGCACGGATAATTCAGAAAATAGATAGATAATACTATTTTTTCTTTATTTAATCTAAATAATAGAGAGTAAAGAGTAGGTGCAGAAAGTTGTGTTTTCTAAATTCACCCATCTCATGCTCATCAAAAGGAATCCATTAACAAGGTTGATCAAGTCTTATTAACAAACTTCTTTCGAATAACATGAAGCCGGAGAATTTTCGAATAACACTAGGTTACCTCAATGGGGATATGCATGTTCCTAACAATAAGAATATCACATTTCTTTTTGATAGTAGGAAGAGGGAATTCAAAACCTCCAATAGTAATAGCTGAAATTTTCCCCATAGAATTGATACTATGAGCTTGAGGTTGGTTCTTTGGAAAGTGTATCATATGCTCATTACCATTGACATGAAAAGTGACATTGCCCTTGTTGCAACCAATAACAGCCCCTACAGTATTTAAAAAGGGTCTACTAAGGATGATCGACATACTGTCATCCTCGGGAATATGAAGAATAACAAAGTTCGTTAAAATAGTAACGTTTGCAACCACAACAGGCACATCCTCACAAATACCGATGGGTATAGCAGTTGATTTATCAGCCATTTGCAAAGTGATTTCAGTAGGTGTCAACTTATTCAAATCAAGTCTACGATATAAAGAGAAAGGCATAACACTAACACCAGCTCCAAGATCACATAAAGCAGTTTTAACATAGTTTCTTTTAATGGGGCATGGTATAGTTGGTACTCCTGGGTCTCCTAGTTTCTTTGGTATTCCACCCTTAAAAGTATAATTAGCAAGCATGGTGGAAATTTCAGCTTCCAGTATCTTTCTTTTATTTGTAACAATATCTTTCATATACTTAGCATAAGGAGGCATTTTAAGCATATCAGTCAAACGCATACGCAAAAAGATAGGTCTAATCATTTCAGCAAAGCGCTCAAAATCCTCATCATATTTTTTCTTGGATGGCTTAGGAGGAAAGGGCATGGGTTTGTGAACCCATGGTTCTCTTTCTTTACCATGCTTCCTAGCATTGAAGTCTCTCTTATCATAGCATTGATTCTTTGATTGTGGGTTATCAGGATCAACATCAGGTTCAATCTCTACATCATTATCACTGCTAGGTTGAGCATCAACATGAACATCATCACTAGCACTGGGTTCATGTTCATCACCACATGGTGTCCCAACATCAGAAATAGAAATATCATTGGGATTCTCAGGTGTGTCTATAACAGATTCACTAGAAGCATGCAAAGTCCTATCATTTTTCCTTTTCTTTTTATTACTAGGACTAGGTGCATCAGTATTAATTCTTTGAGAATCTTGCTCAACTCTCTTAGGATGGCCCTCGGGATAGCCCTCAGGATACAAAGGTCCCTGGGTCATTTTACCACCTCTAGTCATAACCCTAACAGCATTATCGTTGTTCTTAGTATTCAACTCAATGAGAAAATCATCATGTGCCTTAAGTACTTGTTCTACTTGAGTTTTAACCATGGAAGCATGTTTACTAATAAGCTTAAGATCATTAACAGTTCTACTCATATAATCACCCAAGCAGTCAAGCATGTGAGCATTGCGTTTCAATTGTCTACTAACATAAGCATTGAAATTTTCTTGTTTAATAATAAAATTATCAAACTCATCCAAGCATTGACTAGCAGACTTATTATGAGGAATATCACCTTCGTCAGATCTATAGAGAGAATTTACCTCTACTACCTGTGTCGGGTTATCAAGACCATGTATTTCTTCAATAGGCGGTAAATTATTAACATCTTCAGCTTCAATACCTTTTTCTTTCATAGATTTCTTTGCCTCTTGCATATCCTCAGGACTGAGAAATAGAATACCTTTTTTCTTCGGAGTTGGCTTAGGAGTTGGTTCAGGAAGTGTCGCGGGAAACCATGACCACCTATGGGACCAGGATGGCCCCTTGCTGGTTCGGCAGGGGGGAATCACATTGCACAAAGAGCAGACCAACATGGGACAACGTGGCAGAGATCACACACGCAGTTTTACCCAAGTTCGGGCCGCTGTGAGGCGTAAAACCCTACTCCTGCTTTGGTGGATTGATGGTGGAAAGGTGGTGGTGGTGCGTAGTACACTTGCCCGGCAGGAGTTGCTTCGGGGCGGCAGCGACTACGCGTCTACGGGGGTGCGAGTGGTGCAACCTCCTAACCCCCCGAACCGTTACCACGGGCCTCCTTTTATAGATCAAGGGGTCACCACAGTGGCAAATTAGTCATTAGACACTGATATGATAGCGAATAGTGCTATCATACCTAACTCTACAGGCTGACAGTGTGCATTTAATGCGCTGCTTAGTGTCACGTCGGTGGTTGCCCGGCAGGGCTTGCCGGGCTATTTCGCCAGCTCCACGCCTACTCGCTTGACCCGTCATTGGACGGGTGTCATCTGTGGGCTTCCTTGGTAGGATGTGTCCGCCATGTGGTGAATGGTTCCACTTAATCACTTTGCGGCTTGACACCGCACTGATTGATGACATGGGTCGTGGTGGAGTAGTCGGTGAGGTAATCCGGTTTCGGCGAGCCCCGGCAGGCCCTGCCGGGACGCCTTGGTCATCTCCTTCTAGGGGTGGCCTCGCCCCTTGCCGGGCTTGCCTGCCTGGCAAGGGAGGCTTTTCTCTCAATAATATCTGGCTCCTCAGCCTTGGCCTTGGTTCCTTCCGATATGCTTGTTGATGTTTTGAGTCTCTTGGTATCTGATGTCTGCTAGAACTACGTCAGTATTTCCCCAAAGAGGAAGGGATGATGCAGTATAGCGGCGGTAGGTATTTCCCTCAATGATGAGACCATGGTTATCGAACCAGTAGGAGAACCTCCTCACACCACGTAAATAGCCCATGCACACAAATAACAAATACTCGCAACCTGACGTGTTAAAGGGGCTATCAATCCCTTTTGGGTACGAAGCCTCAAGATAGGCAAATAACGTGAGGTAAAAGTGGTAGATAGGATAAATAGATCGCGGAACAAATAAATTACAGGAAGGTATTTTTGTATTTTTGGTTTAATAGATCTGAAAATAAATGCAAAGGAAAATAGATCGCAAAGGCAAATATGATGAAAAGAGACCCAGGGGCCATAGGTTTCACTAGTGGCTTCTCTCGAGAAAAATAGCAAATGGTGGGAAAACAATTACTGTTGGGCAATTAATAGAACTTCAAATAATCATGACGATATCCAGGCAATGATCATTATATAGGCATCACGTCCAAGATTAGTAGACCGACTCCTACCTGCATCTACTACTATTACTCCACACATCGACTGCTATCCAGCATGCATCTAGTGTATTAAGTTAATGGAGAAACAGAGTAATGCAATAAGAATGATGACATGATGTAGACAAGATCTATTTATGTACAAATAGACCCCATCTTGTTATCCTTAATAGCAACGATACATAGGTGTTGTTTTCCTTTCTGTCACTGGGATCAAGCACCATAAGATCGAACCCATCACAAAGCACCTCTTCCCATTGCAAGATAAATAGATCAAGTTAGCCAAACAAAACCCAAATATCAGAGAATAAATACGAGTCTATAAGCAATCATGCATATAAGAGATCAAAGAAGACTCGAATAACTTTCATGGATAAAAATATAAATCTGATCATAAACTCAAAGTTCATCGGATCCCAACAAACACACCGCAAAAAGGCTTACATCATATGGATCTCCAAGAGACCATTGTATTGATAATCAAGAGAGAGAGAGAGAGGAAGCCATCTAGCTACTAATTACGGACCCATAGGTCTACAAAGAACTACTCACGCATCACCGAAGAGGCACCAATGGAAGTGGTGAACCCCTCCATGATGGTGTCTAGATTGGATCTGGTGTTTCTAGACTCTAAGGCGGCTGGAATTGATTTTCGTCGACTCCACTAGGGTATCAGGAATATTGAGGTATTTATAGAGCAAAGAGGCGGTTCAGGGGGCACCCGAGGTGGGCACAACCCACCTGGGCGCGCCTGGGCCTCTGGGCGCGCCCTGGTGGGTTGTGCTCACCTCGGAGCACCCCTAGGTGCTCTCCTGGCCCACTGGATGTCTTTTGGCCCAAAAAAATCCTCAAAAAGTTTCACTGCATTTGGACTCCGTTTGGTATCGATTTCCTGAGATGTAAAAAACATGCAGAAAACAGCAACTGGCACTGGTCACTATGTTAATAGGTTAGTACCAAAAAATGATATAAAATGACTCTAAAATGATTGTAAAACATCCAAGAATGATAATATAACAGATGGAACAATAAAAATTATAGATACGTTGGAGACGTATCAACATCGCCAAGCTTAATTCTTGCTCGTCCTCGAGTAGGTAAATGATAAAAATAGAATTTTTGATGTGGAATGTTGCCTAACATGTTCATCACATTTCTTTTCTTTGTAGCATGGACATTTGGACTTTTATATCGTTCAAAGCAATAGTCTAGTTTTGACATGAAGACTTTAATACTCAAGCATATCAAGAAGCAACCATGTCGCTTCCCAGTCTTTTTCTAGCCTTCACTTGTACTAAGCGGGAATACTGCTTGTGCATCCAAAATCCATAAACCCCAAAGTTATTCCATATGAGTCCACCATACCTTCCTATATGCGGTATCTACCTGTCATTCCAAGTAAATTTGTATGTGCCAAAATCCAAACCTTCAAATGAAATTCTGTTTTGTATGCTCGAACAGCTCATGTATCAACTAGGGTTGTATGTATCTTCCATGTTAGGCGGGTTATTCTCAAGAGGAGTGGACTTTGCTCCTCATTCACGAGAAAATGGCTGATCACCGGGATGCCCAGTCCCATGCTCAAATCAAATCAAAATAATTGCAAACAAAACTCCCCCAGGATTGTTGTTAGTTGGAGGCACCCGTTGTTTCGGGCAAGCCATGGATGGATGTTTGTTGGTGGTGGGGGAGTATAAACTTTACCATTCTATTTGGAAACCACCTATAATGTGTGTAGCATGGAAGATATCGATATCTCTTAGTTGTTATGTTGACAAAGTATACCGCTCAAAATGTTATTTATCTCTATTTCAAAATCGAGCTCTGACACCTCTACAAATCCCTGCTTCCCTCTGTGAAGGGCCTATCTATTTACTTTTATGTTGAGTCATCATCCTCTTATTAAAAAGCACCCGCTAGAGAGCACCGCTGTCGTTTGCATGCATTAGTATTAATTTATATTGGGTATGACTATGACTGGATCTCTTTTACCATGAATTACAATGTTTAGTTAGTCCTTGATCTTCAGAGGTGCTCTGCATTTATGTTTTACGGTCTCAGAAAGGTCTAGCGAGATACCATCTTGTTATATCATATTATGATTGTTTTGAGAAAGTGTTGTCATCCGAGATTATTATTATTGCTCGCTAGTTGATTATGCCATTGATATGAGTAAACATGGGACCTAAGTGTTATTGTGAATATGGTTAGTTCATAATCTTTGTTGAAAACTTGAATGTTGGCTTTACATATTTGCAACAACAAGAGCAAACAGAGTTTGTAAAAGTTTTTCTTTATCACTTTCAGTTTATCAACTGAATTGCTTGAGGACAAGCAAAGGTTTAAGCCTGGGGGAGTTGATACGTCTTCGTCGTATCTACTTTTCCAAACACTTTTGCCCTTGTTTTGGACTCTAACTTGCATGATTTGAATGGAACTAACCCGAACTGACGCTATTTTCAGCAGAACTGCCATGGTATTATTTTTGTGCAGAAATAGAAGTTCTCAAAATGACCTGAAAATCCACGGAGCAACTTTTTGGATTTAATAAAAATTATTGGCGAAAGAATTAACGTCAGGGGGGCCACTTCCTGTCCACAAGGGTGGGGGCGCCCCCTAGGGCGCGCCCCCTGCCTCGTGGGCCCCCTGAAGCTCCAGCGACATCAACTCCAACTCCATATATTCACGTTCGGGGAGAGAAAAAATCAGAGAGAAAAATTCATTGCGTTTTACGATACGGAGCCACCGCCAAGCCCTAAACTCTCTCGGGAGGGCTGATCTGGAGTCCGTTCGGGGCTCCAGAGAGGGGGGTCCGTCGCCGTCGTCATCGTCAACCTTCCTCCATCACCAATTTCATGATGCTCACCGCCATACGTGAGTAATTCCATCATAGGCTTGCTAGACGGTGATGGTTGGATGAGATTTACCATGTAATCGAGTTAGTTTTGTTAGGGTTTGATCCCTAGTATCCACTATGTTCTCAGATTGATGTTGCTATGACTTTGCTATGCTTAATGCTTGTCACTAGGGCCCGAGTGCCATGATTTCAGATCTGAACCTATTATGTTTTCATGAATATATGTGAGTTCTTGATCCTATCTTGCAAGTCTATAGTCATTTATTATGTGTTATGATCCGTTAACCCCGAAGTGACAATAATCGGGATACTTACCGGTGATGACCGTAGTTTGAGGAGTTCATGTATTCACTAAGTGTTAATGCTTTGGTCCAGTATTCTATTAAAAGGAGGCCTTAATATCCCTTAGTTTCCAATAGGACCCCGCTGCCATAGGAGGGTAGGACAAAAGATGCCATGCAAGTTCTTTTCCATAAGCACGTATGACTATATTCGGAATACATGCCTACATTACATTGATGAACTGGAGCTAGTTCTGTGTCACCCTATGTTATAACTATTGCATGAGGAATCGCATCTGACAGAATTATCCATCACTGATCCAATGCCTACGAGATTTTCACATATTGCTCTTTGCTTAGTTACTTTTCCGTTGCCACTGTTACAATTACTACAAAACTGATGTTGTTACTTTTGCTACTGTTACCGTTACTTCCATACTACTTTGCTACTAAATACTTTGCTGTAGATACTAAGTTATCCAGGTGTGGTTGAATTTGCAACTCAACTGCTAATACTTGAGAATATTCTTTGGCTCCCCTTGTGTCAAATAAATAAATTTGGGTTGAATACTCTACCCTCGAAAACTGTTGTGATCCCCTATACTTGTGGGTTATCATAGCTGTCATCGCTCGACTCCGAAGAATCACTAGGCTCAAGAGAGTCACTGGATTCCCAGGAGTCGTCACTGCTGTTGGATGATGCACTAAAGGGGGCAGTGGCATATCCAGCACCCACTACGGCGTCCCTCGAGTTGTCCCCTCCGGGGCAGCATTCCAGCCGCTCGCCCCGCTTGTTGAAGACCTTGAAGAATAGGGTGGCTGCACCGTCATACTCTAAGTGGATCGCCAGGGCTCCCTCCGCGCGGCAAGCCTGGGCGATGGCACCACCTCGACTTCAACCCCGGTGGCCAAGCTGTGGCACCCTGCGTGCTGCAGCCACAGCTCGACCGGTCCCCTCAGAGGCAACTCGCGGGCGAAGAACCATGGGAGCCGGATCCAGGTGTCGGGAGGCATCACCGCCCAAACCACGAACTCGCGCGAGCTACCCTCGGCGTGGGTCCGTGGTGCTGCCAGTAGGGTAATGGAGGCCCTGCCATCCTCATCAGGTGATGTGCGGCGGCGCACTCCATCCTCTTGAGCAAGAGCGTATACCGGGAGAGGGAAACCAGGCGAAGGCCTTGATTGCCAAGGCCTAGCCACCTCACGCCCCGCGCCAGCATCATCGGGGAGGCGGAGCCGCTTCTTAGGTGGGAGAGGGCCAGGCCCCTCCGTAGGAGCCTTCCCCTTCTCTGCCGCGGAGAACCTCCTGATCGGTGCCATGGGAGAAAGATGGAGAGGATAAGAAGCAGGCTTGAACAAGGCGAAAGAGAGACGGGCAGGGGCTCCGCCCGCTCGCACATTTATAGCCGGGAGAAGGTAAATCATCGGACTCCCACGATTTCCAGTAATGATGATCCTCTCTGCATGCAGCATGCAGTTGTCAAGTCAGGCAGTTGACGTGGCAGCATGGGGAAATGGAGTCGCCCACGTCCAATCAATCGCCACGCGTCATCAAGGCCGCGGGCAGTTGGGGCCCGCAACGCTCTACACTTGTCCTTTGGCTTTGCCTGGAAGCCAAGTCCGAGTGCGCCTTGGGCCTGGGGGCTACTGTCGGTGTCCTGGGCTTGGGGGTATCCAGTCCTGCCTGCCTGTGGCCCACCATGTGGCTCCATCGACGGCCTGGTATGGCCCAGCCTCAGCACCAACACCGCAAGATCCTCGCGAGGGGGCCAAGCCTCGCGAGGCGGGCAACGGCAAGACCCCCGAAGGAGTTGGCCTCCTCAGGAGGGCTCCTAAGGGGCGAAGAGTTCTATGCAGCTACCTCATGAGACTCAGTTGACGTGAGCCATGACGACCAAGGCCAGGCGGGCGCAAAGCGCAGGTTTCCTCTTCGGCGCAAGAGAGGCAAGCCACAGGCGCGGAGTCTCGAGGAATCAGCCAAAGGTTTCCATTTCAGTGCAACGAGACCAAGACCGCCGGGACGGCAGGACGTAGGTCATCACCGAGCCCACCGCAGCGTCACGGCCAGAGGCTTTTCACATGCGAAGACTACTTTTGTCAGGATAGAGTGTACTTCTTGTCCCCTTTCAAATCCCACCATTGTGGAATCCCTTCCCGTTCATATTTGGGAAGAGGACCAAGGACACTATATATAGGACTTAGCCACCCCCATAGAGGAGGGAGATGAGAACAAGTAAAACACCACACCAGCTCAAGAACACCTCCCTCCTGAGGCTTGTTCATCCACTGTACTAGTTCATCCATAGCCCCTCGAGGCAATCCACCACACCACACTGGATTAGGGTATTACACCACAAGGCATGAACCAGTATAAATCTCTGTGTCTTTGTGTCTCTTCGAGCTCGTCGCGCTAGGCTTAGGAGGATCACGAGTAGGCAGGCTGGGCAGGTTGAGATCTTCACATGCATCCCAGAGTTCGAACCTCCCAAGGGTTGCAGATCCCTAAATCCGATAGGCCGGCAGGGCAATGGCGGCCCTGCCATCCTCATCAGGCGCCACGTGACGGTGCACTCCATCATCTTGAGCGCGGGCATATAGGGGGAGGGGGAAGCCAGGCGGAGGCCTCGATTGCCAAGGTCTGGCCACCTCTCGCCCCACACGGGCGTTGTCAGGAATGCAGATTCGTTTCTTCGGCGGGAGGGGGTCAGGCCCCTCCCTAGGAGCCTTCCCCTTCTCTACCGCAGAGTACCTGCTGATTGGTGCCATGGAAGCAAGATGGAGAGGAGAAGAAGCAGGCAGGAGCAAGATGAAAGAGAGATGGGCAGGGGCTCCACCCGCTCGCACATTTATAGCCGGGAGAAGGTAAATCTTCGGCCTCCCAGGATTTCCAGTAATGATGATCCTCTCTGCATGCACCATGCAGTTGTCAAGTCGAGAAGTTTGCTGAGGAAGCGTGGGGAAGTGGAGTTTCCCACGTCCAATCAATCGCCACACGTCATCAAGGCCGCAGGCGGTTGGGGCCCGCAACGCTCCGCACTTGCCCTTTGGCTTCGCCTGGAAGCCAAGTCCGAGAGCGCCTTGGGCCCGGGGGCTATTGTCAGCGTCCTGGATTTGGGGGTATCCAGTCCTGCCTGCATGCGGCCCACCGCGTGGCTCCATCGACGGCCTGGTACAGCCCGGTATCAACACCAACACCACAAGACCCTCGCGAGTGGTCAAGACTCGCGAGGCAGATGACGCCAAGACCCCCGAAGGAAGTGGCCTCCTCAAGAGGGCTCCTGAGGGGCGGAGAGTTCTATGCAAGCTACCTCACGAGGCTCAGCTGACGTGAGCCATGACGACCAAGGCCAGGTGGGCGCCAGGCGGGCGCAGAGCGCAGGTTTTATCTTTGGTGCAAGGGAGGCAAGCCACAGGCGCGGAGTCCCAAGGAATCAGCCAAAGGTTTCCATTTCAGTGCAACAAGACCAAGACCGCCAGGACGGAGGTCATCAACGAGCCCATCGCAGCATCACGACTAGAGGCTTTTCGCGGGCGAAGACTACTTTTGTCAGGATAGACTGTACTACTTGTCCCCTTTCAAATCCCGCCGTTGTGGAATCCCTTCCTGCTCATATTTGGGAAGAGGACCAAGTCCACTATATATAGGACCTAGCCACCACCATAGAAAGGGACCAAAATCAGAACAAGTAGAGCACCACACCAGCTCAAGAACACCTCACCTCCTGAGGCTTGTTCATCCACTGTACTAGTTCATCCATAGCCCCTCGAGCCAATCCACCACACCACACTAGATTAGGGTATTATACCACAACGGTGGCTCGAACCAGTATAAATCTCTGTGTCTTTGTGTCTCTTTGAGCTCGACGCGCTAGGCTTAGGAGGATCGCGAGTAGGCAGGCTGGACAGGTTGAGATCTCCGCACGCACCCTAGAGTTCGAACCTCTCAAGGGTTGCCGGATCCCTAAATCTGACATTATGTGCTCACAAAATCCCTAGGAATAGGAAGTGGGTTAGACTTAAATGTGCTAGTCATATTCTTTATGATGCTCTCTTTATGTTTCAATTCTTATCTTTTATGTGAGCCTCATTGAAACCATCATGCCTAGCTAAAAGGCATTAAAGAAAAGCGCTTGTTGGGAGACAACCCAATATTTACCCTTACTGTTTTTGTGTGTTTACATGATTAAGCTACTGCAGTAATCATGTTTTATAACTTTTGTTTCAATAAAGTGCCAAGTAAGACCTTTGGGAAGACTTGGGTGAAAGTTAATGTGATCTTGCTGTAAAAAACAGAAACTTTGCGCTCACGAGATTAGCTGCCATTTTTTACAGAAGAGTGATTTTGAGTTGATTCTTTTTACATAAGATTAATAGACAAATTCCTCACGTCCACCAATTTATTTCATAATTTTTTGAGTAGCAAAAGTATGGTTGTTTTTCATATCATTACAGACTGTTCTGTTTCTGACAGATTCTGTTTTCATTGCATAGTTTGCTTGTTTTATAGTTTCTATGGCTTATATTTCTCAATATAAATTGTAGAAATGGTATGGTACAGTAGGCATTGTGTGGGAACAATTATGAACCTTGTCTTTGACAGTACCAAAGTGAATGGTTTACTCTTTATCATATGAACCTATCTCACGAAGTTCCATTAAGTTTTGTGTTATTGAAGTTTTCAAGCTTTGAGTGAGATATTGATATGAGGAGAATAAGGAGTTGAAATACCCTAAGATTGGGGATGCCCAAGGCACCCCAAGGTAATATTCAAGGAAGACACAAGCGCTTAAGCTTGGGGGTGCCCCGGAAGGCATCCCCTCTTTCGTCTTCAAAACTATCGGTATACCTTACTCGGAGCTATATTTTTATTCGTCACATGATATGTGTTTTGCTTGGAGTGAGTTTTCAATTTTTCTTGATGTTTGAATAAAATCATTGGATCTGAAATCTTGAATGAAAAGGAATCCTCCCATGGGTAGTTAATTATTTGACTACTCAATGTTCTTCACTTATATCTTTGTGGATTAGTTTGCCATTTACTCACGTGCTTCACGTATATCCTATGAGTAAATGGTTGAATGAATTGAATATCATAAATCTGAATTTATATATGTTTCATATGATTATAACATGGGAGTAATGACTTCACACATAGTAAGTATAGGTAGTAAACTTATTGAAAGTTAGCAAACGCAGAATTGGTCATTTGAACAATTCATGAAAGAATATTGAAGGAAGAGAGATTTCACATATAAATATACTATATTGGACATATTTTGTAATTGTGAGCACTCATTAAAATATGACATGCTAAAAGGTTGATGTTGGACAAGGAAGAAAACTTAATGGGTTATGTTTTCCTATATCTGTAACGTTATATTGTCTTGGATCATCCAACATGTTGAGCTTGCCTTTCCCTCTCATGCTAGCTAAATTATTTGCACCAATTAGAGATACTACTTGTGCTTCCAAACATCCCTTAAAGCTAGTTTTTCCATGAGAGTCCACCATACCTACCTATGGATTGAGTAAGATCCTTCAAGTAAGTTGTCATCGGTGCATGCAATAAAAATTGCTCTCTAAATATGTATGATCTATTAGTGCGAAGAAAATAAGCTTTATACGAACTTGTGATAGGGAAGAAATAAAAGTGACGGACTGCATCATAAAGGTCTCTATCACAAGAGGCAATATAAAGTGACGTTCTTTTGCATTAAGATTTTGTGCATCCAACCTTAAAATCCCATGACAACCTTTGCTTCCCTCTGCAAAGGGCCTATCTTTTACTTTTACCTTCTACCCTTATAGAAGAGTCATGGTGATTTTCACTTTTCTTTTTACACTTTCTCCTTTGGCAAGCACCTTGTGTTGGAGCGATCCGGATATATATATCATGTTGGATGTAGGTTTTCATAAATTATTATTGTTGACATTTCCCTTGAGGTAGAAGGTTGGGAGGTGAGACTATAAGCCGCTATCTTTCTTTGTGTCTGATTAAAGCTTTGAAGCCATAAATATCACATGAGTGTTAGCAATTGTGAAAGATTAAATGATAGTTGAGTATGTGGAGTTTGCTAAATCAAAGCTCTCACATAGACCCTTCCTGAAAATAAGATGAATTGCAGTTGTTTGATGACTGAGAATATAGTTTGTTAGTTTCAAGAAAGTTTATGATATATACTTTAACATGTGAATAGCTTGTTACTTGATCATGAAAAGTTTTATGAGATGAGCTACTATTACGATATATAATGATGCTATAAAAAGTGTTTGAAACTATCATTGATCAAACTTAAGAACTTGCTAGCATTTACACTTCATAAATTATTTCTTTTATCATTTACCTACTCGAGGACGAGTAGGAATTAGGCTTGGGGATGCTGATACGTCTCCAACGTATCGATAATTTATGAAGTATTCATGCCATGTTTACTATTGTTTTATATGATTTTGTTATGATTTGATTAGAACTAACCTGGACTGACGTTGTTTTCAGCAGAACTACCGTGGTGGTGTTTTTGTGCGGAAATAAAAGTTCTCGGAATGCGCTGAAAATCAACGGAGAATTTTTCTGGAAAATATAAAAAATACTGGAACAAAAATCTATCGGAGGGGGGTCCCGTGGGCCCCACGAGGGTGGGGGCGCGCCCACCCCCTGGGCACGCCCCTGTGCCTCGTGGACTACACGTGGGGCCCCTTTACTTGTTCTCGACGCCAACCTCTCCTATAAATACCCAAACCTCCAGAAATTAACCTAGATCGGAAGTTCCGCCGCCGCAAGCCTCTGTAGACACGAGAAATCAATCTAGGCCCACTCTGGCACCCTGCCGAAGGGGACCATCATCACCGGAGGCCATGGAGGAGGATCCCGGAGGGGCCATCATCGCCATGAAGGCCAAGATCCAGAGGGAGAACCTCTCCCCATCCAGGGGGAGGCCATGGAGGAGGAAGCACAAGGGGGACAACCTCTCCTTCTCTCTCTCGGTGGCGCCGGAGTGCCATCGGGAGGGGAATCATTGCCGCGGTGATCGTCTTCATCAATATCACCATCCTCATCTATTTTACGCGGTCCACTCTCCCGCACCCCGCTGTAATCCCTACTTGAACATGGTGCTTTATACCACATATTATGATCCAATGATGTGTTGCCATCCTATGATGTTTTGAGTAGATATCCTTTGTCTTTGGGTTGATTGATGATCTAGATCGGTACAAGTTGTATGTTTTATTTTGGTGCTATCCTATTGTGCCCTCTGTGTCGCGCAAGCGTGAGGGATTCCCGCTGTAGGGTGTTGCAATACGTTCATGATTCGCTTATAGTGGGTTGCTTGAGTGACAGAAGCTTAAACCCGAGTAAGGGGGTTGTTGCATATGGGATAAAGGGGGCTTGATATGTTAATGCTATGGTTGTGTTTTACCTTAATGATCTTTAGTAGTTGCATATGCTTGCTAGAGTTCCAATCTTAAGTGCATATGATCCAAGAAGAGAAAGTGTGTTAGATTATGCCTCTCCCTCATATGAAATTGCAATGACGACTGCCGGTCTTGTTAACAATTGCCTAAGATAATTCCGCACACCGGCCCATCATTATTCCACACTCGCTGTTTATAATATTTAGTAATGTATTCTAACCTTATGATAACAACACCTACTTTTATATTTTAGCTTCCCGATACCATGCAAAGTTATCCTCTTCATACCCACAACGTAGTTTTATTTCTCGTTTCTAGTTGGAAGCAAACATTCAGTGTACGTAGAGTCGTATCAATGGCAGATAGGACTTGGGAGAATATTGATCTTACCTTTAGCTCCTTGTGGGTTTGACACTCCATACTTATCACTTCCACCTTTGGGAATTGCTACGATGATTCCCTGCATTGGGGATTATCAGCTCCCCACCGGGAGTGAGTAATTTCATTGTAGGCTCACTGGTCGGTGAGGAGTTGGATGAGTTTCATCATGTAATCGAGTTAGTTTTGTTAGGGCCTGATCCCTAGTATCCATTATGTTCTGAGATTGATGTTGCGATGACTTTGCCATGCTTAATGCTTTTCTTTTTGGGCCCCGGTGCCATGATTTCAGATCTGAACTATTTCTGTTATCACCATTATATCCATGTTCTAGATCCGATCTTGCAAGTTATAGTCACCTACTACGTGACAATAGTCGGGACCACTCCCGGAGATGACCGTAGTTTGAGGAGTTCACGTATTCCCCGTGTGCTAATGCCTTGTTCCGGTTCTCTATTAAAAGGAGGCCTTAATATCCCTTAGTTTCCAATAGGACCCCTCTACCACACGAGGGTAGGACAAAAGATGTCATGCAAGTTCTTTCCATAAGCACGTTTAACTATTTATGGAATTCATGCCTACATTATATTTATGAACTGGAGCTAGTGTCGTATTGCCCTAGGTTATGACTGTCTCATGATGAATATCATCCAACAAATCGCTAATCCAATGCCTACGATTTTTACTACATATTGTTTCTACTAAGTTACTACTTCTATCGTTACTATTACACTTGCTACAAAACCACTGCTATCACTTTTACCGTTACTATTGCTGCTACTACTACTATCAAAATTATCATACTACTTTGCTACTGATCACTTTGCTGCAGATAATTAATCTCCAGGTGTGGTTGAATTGACAACTCAGCTGCTAATACTTTCAAATATTCTTTGGCTCCCCTTGTGTCGAATCTATAAATTTGGGTTGAATACTCTACCCTCGAAAATGGTTGCAATCCCATATACTTGTGGGTTATCAATCAATGAAAAACAATTCCAGCCGCCACAAGTTCCAGAAACCACAGATCCAATCTAGACACCATCACGGAGGGGTTCATCATCCTCATTGGTGCCTCTCCGACGATGCGTGAGTAGTTCATTGTAGACCTTCAGGTCCGTAGTTAGTAGCTAGATGGCTTCCTCTCTCTCTCTCTATCTATCTATCTATCTATCTATCTATCTATCTATCTCTCTCTCTCTCTCTCTTGATTCTTAATACAATTGTCTCTTGGTGATCTATTTGATGTAACTCTTTTTTGCGGTGTGTTTGTTGGGATCCGATGATCTTTGAGTTTATGATCAGATCTATGTTTTTATCCATGAAAGTTATTTGAGTCTTTTGATCTCTTATATGCATGTTTACTTATAGCCTCGTATTTCTTCTTCGAATCTTTGGTTTAGTTAGGCCGACTAGATCAATTTTTCTTGCCATGGGAAGAGGTGCTTTGTGATGGGTTCGATCTTACGGTGCTCAATCCCAGTGACGGAAAGGGAAATTACATGTATGTATCGTTGCTATTAAGGATAACAAGATTGGGTCTATTCCTACATGAATATATCTTGTCTACATCATGTCATCATTCTTATTGCATTACTCCGTTTCTCCATGAACATACACTAGATGCATGCTGGATAGCGGTCGATGTGTGGAGTAATAGTAGTAGATGCAGGTAGGAGTCGGTCTACTAATATTGGACGTGATGCCTATATAATGATCATTGCCTAGATATCGTCATAATTATTTGAAGTTCTATCAATTCCCCAACGGTAATTTGTTTACCCACCATATGTTATTTTTCTCGAGAGAAGGCCCTAGTGAAATCTATGGCCCCCGGGTCTCTTCTTTATCATATTTGCCTTCGAGATCTATTTTTATTCGCTTTTATTTTCAGATCTATATTTCCAAAAAAACAAAATACGTTGTTGCACTTTATTTTATTTTGTGTTTATTTGAGATCTGCTATTATAATCTATCACAATTTTTATCCCGTCAACGTGACAATTTCTGGCACTGTTACCCGAAAGGGATTGACAACCCCTTTAACACGTCGAGTTGCAAGTATTTGTTCTTTGTGTCCAGGTACCATTTACATAGTGTTGCTTGGTTCTCCTACTGGTTCGATAACCTTGGTCTCATCTGAGCGAAATACCTACCGTTGTTGTGCTGCATCATCCCTTCCTCTATGGGGAAATACCGACGTAGTTCGAGTTGCATTAGCAACATACGGACCGTTGTAACCATGGTCCTGCTACCTGGTGTAGTGACCATGGGCCCTCCTACGGGACGTAGGATCCATGGGCCTTCTATGGGCCATAGGATACACGGGCCTTCTATGGGTCGTATAATGAATGGGCCTTCTACAGGCTATATAATCGTTTGGCCAAACATGGGATGTACTATTCGTGGACCAATAACGGCCCGCCAAATGGGCCGTAAATGGGCTAGAGTGGAAACCATCTGTTTATGGCCTGACCATTACGGGATGTTAATAGGCCGTATTTGATGACGCTATGAAAATAGCCCAACGGGTTAACGGGCCACAAACCGGCCGACTGTAACCACGCGCTGAATTTGACCCATAAGCAGAACAGGCGAGTAATGGACCGTAAGTAACCAAATTCTGAAATTGAGCACAAGAATAAATGGGCCCTTAGAAGGCCAAAAGTTAACACGGGCTGAAAACGACCAATGAAATAATGGTCCGTTAATGGGTATAAAGCGATACACTATTCTTTATGGGCCAATTTCACCTCGGGCATTTAATGGGCCCAGAGTTACAAAGGGCCTCATATGGGTCGAAAGACGTCATTGCCCGTACATGGGCCGGAAGTTACAATGGACTGGAATCATATTGGATGGCCCAGATGACGCTACTGGGCCTAAATCGGATAGGCCATAACGGGCCATGAGTTAGCGGGCTATAAATGGGCTATATGCGAACAAGCCGTTAACAGGCTTTCAGTGGGCCAACCCGCTACCTCTTTTCACCGGAATGGGCCTCTATTGGGTTGTGCCACATGTCCACGTGTCATAGGCGCCTCCGGTCCAATGAGTGGATGACATATGTCCCAACGGTGAGCTGACACGTGGTTCCTCTGGCCATTGTGAATTTTACACATGGAAAATCCCCATTGGTCTGGGCTGTTAACGGGTTATCGGATCCAAACTAGAACCCGACAGCTTAACGACGACCCATTACGGTGGATGCCACGTGTCAATTACCCTTGACGAAAGCAATTCCATGACGCGCCATTTATCTATTGGGGATCGTTGCAGAAATTACCAAGATCAATCTATGGAGAAACTAGCAACAATGTTCCTGCTCAAAGCTGGCACTAAATAACAATTATTGAGGTTTAAAACAAATCCCATTGGCAAATGTAGAGGTACCGTGCCTACGGCGATCACATCGACCTTGGAACCATTCCCGACGCGCATCATCACCTCGTCCTTCGCCAGTCTTCGCTTATTCCGCAGCTCCTGTTTTGAGTTACAAATATGAGCAACCGCACCGATATCAAATACCCAAGAGCTACTACGAGTACTGGTAAGGTACACATCATAACATGTATATCACATATACCTTTGGTGTTGTCGGCCTTCTTGTTCGCTAAGTACTTGGGGCAGTTCCACTTCCAGTGACCGTTTCCCTTGCAATAAAAGCACTTAGAGTCTCAGTTTTGGGTCCATGCTTTGGCTTCTTCCCGGCAACTGGCTTACCGGGCGCGGCAACTCCCTTGCTATCCTATTTGAAGTTCTTCTTACCCTTGCCTTTCTTGAAACTAGTGGTTTTATTGACCATCAACACTTGATGTTCCTTTTTGATCTCCACCTCCGCTGATTTCAGCATTGAATATACCTCAGGAATGGTTTTCACCATCCCCTGCATATTGAAATTCATCACAAAGCTCTTGTAGCTAGGTGGAAGTGACTGGAGGATTCTGTCGATGACCGCGTCATTCGGGAGAATAACACACACCTGAGACAAGCGGTTGTGCAACCCAGACATTTTGAGTATGTGCTCGCTGACAGAACCATTCTCCTCCATCTTACAACTGTAAAACTTGTCGGAGACTTCATATCTCTCGACCCGGGCATGAGCTTGGAAAACCATTTTCAGCTCTTGGAACATCTCATATGCTCCGTGCTGCTCAAAACGCTGTTGGAGCCTCGGTTCTAAGCTGTAAAGCATGCCGCACTGAACCAGGGAGTAATCATCACTACGTGACTGCCAGGCGTTCATAACGTCTTGAGTTGCTGGGAAAACGGGTGCTTCACCTAGCGGTGCATCTAGGACATATGCTTTCTTGGCAGCTATGAGGATGATCCTCAAGTTCCAGACCCAGTCCGTATAGTTGCTACCATCGTCTTTCTGCTTGGTTTTCTCTAGGAGCACGTTGAAGTTGAGGGCAAAATTAGCGTGGGCCATTTGATCTACAAGACATATTGCAAATATTTTAGACTAAGTTCATGATAATTAAGTTCATCTAATCAAATTATTTAATGAACTCCCACTCAGATAGACACCCCTCTAGTCATCTAAGTGATACATGATCCGAGTCAACTAGGCCGTGTCCGATCATCACATGAGACGGACTAGTCATCATCGGTGAACATCTTCATGTTAATCGTATCTACTATACGACTCATGTTCGACCTTTCACTCTCTTGTGTTCTGAGGCCATGTCTATACATGCTAGGCTCGTCAAGTCAACCTAAGTGTTTTGCATGTGTAAATCTGGCTTACACCCGTTGTATGCGAACATTAGGATCTATCACACCCGATTATCACGGGGTGCTTCGAAACAACGAACTTTCGCAATGGTGCACAGTTAGGGGGAACACTTCCTTGAAATTTCATGAGGGATCATCTTATTTATGCTATCGTCGTTCTAAGCAAATAAGATGTAATACATGATAAACATCACATGCAATCAAATAGTGACATGATATGGCCAATATCATTTTGCTCCTTTTGATCTCCATCTTCGGGGCGCCATGATCATCATCGTCACCGGCATGACACCATGATCTCCATCATCATGATCTCCATCATCGTGTCTTTCTGAAGTTGTCTCGCCAACTATTACCTCTAGTTCTATGGCTAACGGTTTAGCAATAAAGTAAAGTAATTACATGGCGTTATTGAATGACACGCAGGTCATACAATAAATTAAGACAACTCCTATGGCTCCTGCCGGTTGTCATACTCATCGACATGCAAGTCGTGATTCCTATTACAAGAACATGATCAATCTCATACATCACATATATATCATTCATCACATCCTTTTGGCCATATCACATCACACGGCATATGCTGGAAGAACAAGTTAGACGTCCTCTAATTGTTGTTGCAAGTTTTTTACATGGCTGCTATAGGTTTCTAGCAAGAACGTTTCTTACGTACGCCAAAACCACAACGTGATATGCCAATTGCTATTTACCCTTCATAAGGACCCTTTTCATTGAATCCGACCCGACTAAAGTGGGAGAGACAGACACCCGCTAGCCACCTTATGCAAATAGTGCATGTCAGTCGGTGGAACCTGTGTCACATAAGCGTACGTGTAAGGTCGATTCGGGCCGCTTCATCCCATGATGCTGCCGAATCAAGATAAGACTAGTAGTGACAGGTAAATTGACAAAATTGACGCCCACAACAACTTGTGTTCTACTCGTGCATAGAAATTACGCATAGACCTAGCTCATGATGCCACTGTTGGGGATCGTTGCAAAAATTAAAACTTTTCTACGCATCACCAAGATCAATCTATGGAGAAACTAGCAACGAGAGAGAGGGGAGTGCATCTTCATACCCTTGAAGATCGCGACACAGAAGCGTTACAAGAACACGGATGAAGGAGTCGTACTCGTAGCGATTCAGATCACGGTGGATTCCGATCTAAGCGCCGAACAATGGCACCTCCATGTTCAACACACGTGCAGCCCGGTGATGTCTCCCGTGCCTTGATCCAGCAAGGAGGAGGGAGAGGTTGAGGAAGACAGCTCCAGCAGCAGCATGACGACGTGGTGGTGGTGGAGCAGCGGTTCTCCAGCAGGGCTTCGCCAAGCTCAAACGGAAGAGGAGAGGTGTTGTAGAGGGGGAGGGCTGCGCCTTGGATGTGGTGCGGCTGCCCTTCCTCCTCCCCTTTATTTATAGGGTGAAGGGGGAAGGGGGCGGCCCCTCTAGATAATATCTAGAGGGGGGCGGCGGCCAAGCGGAGGGGGCTTGCCCCCCAAGCCAAGGGGGGCGCCCCTTTAGGGTTCCCCCCCAACCCTAGGCGCATGGGCCCTAGGGGGGATGGTACCCATCCCACTTGGGGCTGGTTCCCTTCCACATACAACCCATAAGGGCCCTCCGGGGCAGGTGGACCCTCCCGGTGGACCCCCGGAACCCCTTCGGTGGTCCTGGTAGAATACCTGTAAATCCCCGAATACTTTCGGTGACCGTATGATGACTTCCCATATATAAATCTTCACCTCTGGACCATTCCGGAACTCCTTGTGACGTCCGGGATCTCATCTGGGACTCTGAACAACATTCGGTAACCACGTACAAACATTCCTTATAACCCAGCATCATCGAACCTTAAGTGTGTAGACCCTACGGGTTCGGGAATCATGCAAACATGACCGAGACAGCTCTCCGGCCAATAACCAACAGCGGGATCTGGATACCCTTGTTTGCTCCCACATGTTCCACGATGATCTCATCGGATGAACCACGATGTCGAGGATTCAAGCAATCCCGTATACAATTCCCTTTGTCATTCGATATGTTACTTGCCCGAGATTCGATCGTTGGTATCCCAATACCTCGTTCAATATCGTTACCGGCAAGTCACTTTACTCATTCCATAATGCATGATCCCGTGACCAACTACTTAGTCACATTGAGCTCATTATGATGATGCATTACTGAGTGGGCCCAAAGATACCTCTCCGTCATACGAAGTGACAAATCCCAGTCTCGATTCGTGCCTACCCAACAGACACTTTCGGAGATACCTGTAGTGCACCTTTATAGCCACCCAGTTACATTGTGACGTTTGGTACACCCAAAGCATTCCTACGGTATCCGGGAGTTACACAATCTCATGGTCAAAGTAAATGATACTTGACATTAGAAAAGCTTTAGCAAACGAACTACACGATCTTGTGCTATGCTTAGGATTGGGTCTTGTCCATCACATCATTCTCCTAATGATGTGATCCCGTTATCAATGACATCCAATGTCCATAGTCAGGAAACCATGACCATCTGTTGATCAACAAGCTAGTCAACTAGAGGCTCACTAGGGACTTGTTCTGGTCTATGTATTCACACATGTATTACAGTTTCCAGTTAATACAATTATAGCATGAACAATAGACAATTATCATGAACAAGGAAATATAATAATAACCATTTTATTATTGCCTCTAGGGCATATTTCCAACAGTCTCCCACTTGCACTAGAGTCAATAATCTAGTTACATTGTGATGAATCGAACACCCATAGAGTTCTGGTGTTGATCATGTTTTGCTCGTGGAAGAGATTTAGTCAATGGATCTGCGACATTCAGATCTGTATGCACTTTACAAATATCTATGTCTCCATCTTGAACATTTTCATGAATGGAGTTGAAGCGACGCTTGATGTGCCTGGTCTTCTTGTGAAACCTGGGCTCCTTGGCAAGGGCAATAGCTCCAGTGTTGTCACCAAAGAGAGTCATCAGGGCCGACGCATTGGGAATAACTCCTAGCTCGGTAATGAACTCCTTTATCTAGATTGCTTCATGTGCTGCCTCTGATGCTGCCATGTATTCTGCCTCACATGTAGATCCCGTCACGACCCTTTGCTTGCAACCGCACCAGCTTACTGCCCCACCATTCAAAATATACACATATCCGGTTTTGGACTTGGAGTCATCCAGATCTATGTCAAATCTAGCATCGACGTAACCCTTTATGGCGAGCTCTTCGTCACCTCCATAAACGAGAATGATATCCTTAGTACTTTTTAGGTACTTCAGGATATTCTTGACCGTTGTCGAGTGTTCCATGCCAGGATTACTTTGGTACCTCCCTACCAAACTTACGGCAAGGTTTACATTAGGTCCGATACACAACATGGCATACATAATAGACCCTATGGTTGAGGCATAGGGGATGACACTCATCTTTTCTCTATCTTCTGTCGTGGTCAGGCTTTGAGCCGAGCTCAATTTCACACCTTGCAATACAGGCAAGAACCCCTTCCTGGACTGATCCATATTGAACTTCTTCAATATCTTATCAAGGTATGTGCTTTGTGAAAGACCTATGAGGTGTCTCGATCTATCTCTATAGATCTTGATGCCTAATATGTAAGCAGCTTCTCCAAGGTCCTTCATTGAAAAACACTTATTCAAGTAGGCCTTTATGCTTTCCAAAAGTTCTATATCATTTCCCATCAATAGTATGTCATCCACATATAATATGAGAAATTCTACAGAGCTCCCACTCACTTTCTTGTAAATGCAGGCTTCTCCATAAGTCTGCATAACCCAAACGCTTTGATCATTTCATCAAAGCGAATGTTCCAACTCCGAGATGCTTGCACCAGCCCATAGATGGAGCGCTGGAGCTTGCATACCTTATTAGCATTCTTAGGATCGACAAAACCTTCCGGCTGCATCATATACAATTCTTCCTTAAGGAAGCCGTTAAGCAATGCCATTTTGACGTCCATTTGCCATATCTCATAATCATAGAATGCAGCAATTGCTAACATGATTCGGACGGACTTCAGCTTCACTACGGGTGAGAAGGTCTCATCGTAGTCAACCCCTTGAACTTGTCGATAACCCTTGGCGACAAGCCGAGCCTTATAGATGGTAACATTACCATCCGCGTCCGTCTTCTTATTAAAGATCCATTTATTTTCTATCGCTCGCCGATCATCGGGCAAGTCTATCAAAGTCCATACTTTGTTTTCATACATGGATCCTATCTCGGATTGCATGGCTTCAAGCCATTTGCTGTAATCTAGGCCCGCCATCGCTTCTTCATAGTTCGAAGGTTCACCGTTGTCTAACAACATGATTTCCAGGACAGGGTTGCCATACCATTGGTGTGGAACGTGTCCTTGTGGACCTACGAAGTTCAGTAGCAACTTGATCTGAAGTACCTTGATCATCATCATTAACTTCCTCTCTAGCGGTGCAGGCACCACAGAAACATCTTCCTGAGCTGCGCTACTTTCCGGTTCAAGATGCAGTACTTCATCAAGTTCTACTTTCCTCCCACTTCTTTCGAGAGAAACTCTTCCAGAAAGGACCCGTTCTTGGCAACAAAAATCTTGCCTTCGGATCTGAGGAGGAAGGTATACCCAATGGTTTCCTTAGGGTATCCTATGAAGACGCATTTTTCCGACTTGGGTTCGAGCTTTTCAGGTTGAAGTTTCTTGACATAAGCATCGCATCCCCAAACTTTTAGAAACGACAGCTTAGGTTTCTTCCAAAACCATAATTCATACGGTGTCGTCTCAACGGATTTAGATGGTGCCCTATTTAAAGTGAATGTGGTTGTCTCTAAAGCGTATCCCCAGAATGATAGCGGTAAATCGGTAAGAGACATCATAGATCGCACCATATCCAATAGAGTGCGATTACGACGTTTAGACACACCATTACGCTGAGGTGTTCTAGGCAGCGTGAGTTGTGAAACAATTCCACATTTCCTTAAGTGCGTACCAAATTCGTGACTCAAATATTCTCCCCCACGATCTGATCGTAAGAACTTTATTTTTCTGTCACATTGATTCTCTACCTCACTCGGAAATTCCTTGAACTTTTCAAAGGTCTCAGACTTGTGTTTCATCAAGTAGACATACCCATATCTACTCAAGTCATCGGTGAGGGTGAGAACATAACGATAGCCACCGCGAGCCTCAACGCTCATTGGACCGCACACATCACTATCTATGATTTCCAATAAGTTGGTTGCTCGCTCCATTGTTCTGGAGAATGGTGTCTTGGTCATTTTGCCCATGAGGCATGGTTCGCACGTGTCAAATGATTCGTAATCAAGAGACTCCAAAAGTCCATCTGCATGGAGCTTCTTCATGTGTTTGACACTAATGTGACCAAGGCGGCAGTGCCACAAATATGTGGGACTATCATTATCAACCTTACATCTTTTGGTATTCACACTATGAATATGGGTAACATCACGTTCGAGATTTATTAAGAATAAACCATTGACCAGCGGGGCATGACCATAAAACATATATCTCATATAAATGGAACAACCATTATTCTCGAATTTAAATGAGTAGCCATCTCGCATTAAACAAGATCCAGATACAATGTTCATGCTCAAAGTTGGCACTAAATAACAATTATTGAGGTTTAAAACTAATCCCGTAGGCAAATGTAGAGGTAGCGTGCCGACGGCGATCACATCGACCTTGGAACCATTCCCGACGCGCATCGTCACCTCGTCCTTTGCCAGTCTCCGCTTATTCTGCAACTCCTGTTTTGAGTTACAAATATGAGCAACCGCACTAGTATCAAATACCCAGGAGCTACTACGAGTACTGGTAAGGTACACATCAATAACATGTATATTACATATACCTTTGGTGTTGCCGGCCTTCTTGTCCGCTAAGTACTTGGGGTAGTTCCGCTTCCAGTGACTGTTTCCCTTGCAATAAAAGCACTCAGTCTCAGGTTTGGGTCCATGCTTTGGCTTCTTCCCGGCAACTAGCTTACCGGGCACGGCAACTCCCTTGTCGTCCTTTTTGAAGTTCATCTTACCCTTGCCTTTCTTGAAACTAGTGGTTTTATTGACCATCAACACTTAATGTTCCTTTTTGATCTCCACCTCCGCTGATTTCAGCATTGAATATACCTCAGGAATGGTTTTCACCATCCCCTGAATATTAAAATTCATCACAAAGCTCTTGTAGCTAGGTGGAAGCGACTAGAGGATTCTGTCGATGATCGCGTCATCCGGGAGAATAACTCCTAGCTGAGACAAGTGGTTGTGCAACCCAGACATTTTGAGTATGTGCTCGCTGACAGAACCATTCTCCTCCATCTTACAATTGTAGAACTTGTCGGAGACTTCATATCTCTCGACCCGGGCATGAGCTTGGAAAGCCATTTTCAGCTCTTGGAACATCTCATATGCTCTGTGCTGCTCAAAAGGCTGTTGGAGCCCCGGTTCTAAGCTGTAAAGCATGCCGCACTGAACCAGGGAGTAATCATCACTACGTGACTACCAGGCGTTCATAACATCTTGAGTTGCTGGGAAAACGGGTGCTTCACCTAGCGGTGCATCTAGGACATATGCTTTCTTGGCAGCTATGAGGATGATCCTCAAGTTCCGGACCCAATCCGTATAGTTGCTACCATCGTCTTTCAGCTTGGTTTTCTCTAGGAACGTGTTGAAGTTGAGGGCAACATTAGCGTGGGCCATTTGATCTACAAGACATATTGCAAATATTTTAGACTAAGTTCATGATAATTAAGTTCATCTAATCAAATTATTTAATGAACTCCCACTCAGATAGACATCCCTCTAGTCATCTAAGTGATACATGATCCGAGTCAACTAGGCCATGTCCGATCATCACGTGAGACGGACTAGTCATCATCGGTGAACATCTTCATGTTGATCGTATCTACTATACGACTCATGTTCGACCTTTCGCTCTCTTGTGTTTTGAGGCCATGTCTGTACATGCTAGGCTCGTCAAGTCAACCTAAGTGTTTTGCATGTGTAAATCTGGCTTACACCCGTTGTATGCGAACGTTAGGATCTATCACACCCGATCATCACGTGGTGCTTCGAAACAATGAACTTTCGCAATGGTGCACAGTTAGGGGGGAACACTTCCTTGAAATTTTATGAGAGATCATCTTATTTATGCTACCGTCGTTCTAAGCAAATAAGATGTAAAACATGATAAACATCACATGCAATCAAATAGTGACATGATATGGCCAATATCATTTTGCTCCTTTTGATATGCATCTTCGGGGCACCATGATCATCATCGTCACCGGCATGACACCATGATATCCATCATCATGATCTCCATCATTGTGTCTTCATGAAGTTGTCTTGCCAACTATTACCTCTACTTCTATGGCTAACGATTTAGCAATAAAGTAAAGTAATTACATGGCATTATTCAATGACACGCAGGTCATACAATAAATTAAGACAACTCCTATGGCTCCTGCCGGTTGTCATACTCATTGACATGCAAGTCGTGATTCCTATTACAAGAACATGATCAATCTCATACATCACATATATATCATTCATCACATCCTTTTGGCCATATCACATCACACGGCATATGCTGGAAGAACAAGTTAGACGTCCTCTAATTGTTGTTGCAAGTTTTTTACATGGCTGCTATAGGTTTCTAGCAAGAACGTTTCTTACGTACGCCAAAACCACAACGTGATATGCCAATTGCTATTTACCCTTCATAAGGACCCTTTTCATTGAATCCGACCCGACTAAAGTGGGAGAGACAGACACCCGCTAGCCACCTTATGCAAATAGTGCATGTCAGTCGGTGGAACCTGTGTCACATAAGCGTACGTGTAAGGTAGATCCGGGCCGCTTCATCCCATGATGCTGCCGAATCAAGATAAGACTAGTAGTGACAAGTAAATTGACAAAATTGACGCCCACAACAACTTGTGTTCTACTCGTGCATAGAAATTACGCATAGACCTAGCTCATGATGCCACTGTTGGGGATCGTTGCAGAAATTAGAAAAATCCTACACATCACCAAGATCAATCTATGGAGAAACTAGAAACGAGAGAGAGGGGAGTGCATCTTCATACCCTTGAAGATCGTGACACGGAAGCTTTACAAGAACGCGGATGAAGGAGTCGTACTCGTATCAATTTAGATCGCGATGGATTCCGATCTAAGCGTCGAACAACGGCACCTCCGCGTTCAACACACGTGCAGCCCGGTGACGTCTCCCGCACCTTGATCCAGCAAGGAGGAGGGAGAGGTTGAGGAAGACAGCTCCAGCAGCAGCATGACAACGTGGTGGTGGTGGAGCAGCGGTTCTCCGGCAGGGCTTCGCCAAGCTCAAACGGAAGAGGAGAGGTGTTGTAGAGGGGGAGGGCTGCGCCTTGGATGTGGTGCGGCTGCCCTCCCCCCTCACCTCTATTTATAGGGTGAAGGGGGAAGGGGGCCGGCCCCTCTAGATGAGATCTAGAGGGGGGGCCAAGCGGAGGGGGCTTGCCCCCCAAGCCAAGGGGGCGCCCCCTTTAGGGTCCCCCCCAACCCTAGGCGCATGGGCCCTAGGGGGGATGGTGCCCATCCCAATTGGGGCTGGTTCCCTTCCACATACAGCCCATAAGGGCCCTCCGGGGCAGGTGGACCCTCCCGGTGGACCCCTGGAACCCCTTCGGTGGTCCCGGTACTATACCGGTAAATCCCCGAATACTTTCGGTGACCGTATGATGACTTCCCATATATAAATATTCACCTCCGAACTATTCCGGAACTCCTCGTGACGTCCGGGATATCATCCGAGACTTCGAACAACATTTGATAACCACGTATAAACCTTCCTTATAACCCCAACGTCATCGAACCTTAAGTGTGTAGACCCTACGGGTTTGGGAATCATGCAGACATGACCGAGATAGCTCTCCGGCCAATAACCAATAGGGGGATCTGGATACCCATGTTGGCTCCCATATGTTCCATGATGATCTCATCGGATGAGCCACGATGTCGAGGATCAAGCAATCCCATATACAATTCCCTTTATCATTCGGTACGTTACTTGCCCGAGATTCGATCATCGGTATCCCAATACCTCGTTCAATCTCGTTACCGGCAAGTCACTTTACTCGTTCCATAATGCAGGATCCTGTGACCAACTACTTAGTCACATTGAGCTCATTATGATGATGCATTACCGAGTGGGCCCAGAGATACCTCTCCATCATACGGACTGACAAATCCGAGTCTCGATTCGTGCCAACCCAACAGACACTTTCGGAGATACCTGTAGTGCACCTTTATAGCCACCCAGTCACGTTGTGATGTTTGGTACACCCAAAGCATTCCTACGGTATCCGGGAGTTACACAATCTCATGGTCTAAAGAAATGATACTTGACATTTGAAAAGCTTTAGCGAATGAACTACACGATCTTGTGCTATGCTTAGGATTGGGTCTTGTCCATCACATCATTCTCCTAATTATGTGATCCCGTTATCAATGACATCCAATTTCCAATAGTCAGAAAACCATGACCATCTGTTGATCAACGAGCTAGTCAACTAGAGGCTCACTAGGGACTTGTTGTGGTCTATGTATTCACACATGTATTATGGTTTCCGGTTAATACAATTATAGCATGAACAATAGACAATTATCATGAACAAGGAAATATAATAATAACAATTTTATTATTGCCTCTAGGGCATATTTCCAACATTATCGTCATGGAAGTGGACACTTCCGTGATGATAAGTTTGGTATTGTCATGGAACACTTCTACGACAGCACAGCTATGACTATCTTGATTTTGTCACAAAATCGTCATGGATGTACATGCATGGCAGAAAACGCGACCTACTATGACAAACACGTATCATCACGGAAGTGATTTTTTTTGTAGTGAAGGGTCATAGTGCGGAGGACGAAACATCCCTCATAGTATCTACATGGGGGCTGAAGCCGACGACTGGTAACTTTCAGGTTTAAAACGACCGCACAGGAGTCAAAACCAAATCAATATATATATATATATATATATATATATATATATATATATATATATATATATATATATATATAATACAAGTATGATAAACCATACAAAACAACTACATTATAAAGCAAAAGGCACAATTGCCATTTAACACATGATAGTTCATTCAAGGATTACATCTTTGGCACACTGGTCCTCTATCGTCCGAGAACCATCCATCACGATGGGGAAATACTGCTCGGGACGTTGATGCTCCTTTCCAGCAGGCGGGGGACCGATGGCCATCTCAACTGGCTTGATCTTGGCCAAGTGCACCATGGTCTTCACAAAGGCCATCCAAGCCCCCTCAATATAGACAGAACACTTAACAACGTCAATCCGAGAGGACGCATCACACAATTACTACACCAGGCCGAAGTAACTACTCGGTATTGGCTCTATTGGCCACAGTCGGACACAGAGGTCCTTCATGGCAGGTTCCACCATCTGATGCAGCTCCATCAGTTGCTTCATCTAGTTGCTCAAGAGGGGAGGGTGTTCGGGTGCTTGGAACTATGCCTAGAACAGATTGTGTTTGGTATCACCCTCTCGAGACGCATAATACCTTGCTGCATCCGCTGCACTCCTCGAGAGCTCCACAAATGCGCCTGATGAACGCCAGACTCGTGTGAGCAATGCAAACATGTGGCCGCCAAAGGCACTCTATAGTAAGTATGGCTTACCATCGGCAATTTTCTTCACTTGACGAAGCTCCTCTCGGGCGCCTCGCATCTCCATCCCGGCCTCTTGGATCTCCTACTTTACCTTGGACAGTTTGGTGGCTTGACCATTATTCTTCTGCTCAAGGTCCTCACATTTAGTGATGGCATCCTTGAGCTCCTGCTGCACTTCGGCCACTCAGGCTCATGGTTCTCACTGACGTCTTCACCGTCATGAGTTCAGCGGCCGCTCGCTCGGCCGTCGCCTTCTGTTTGGCTGCCTCTTCCTTGGCCTTCTTCAATTCAGCCTTGAGGCCCTCGACCTCCATGACGACATTTTCAATTATAATTAGGCACCTCTTGCTCAGGGATAATCCCAAATACCTTATCCGGTAAGGCAATCGTAAAATTGCTAAGTCTCGACCGGACTAACCTTGCACTTTGTCGAACTGCTTATTGACAAGGTCGAGCTCCTCATTGGATCTCTTGAGCTTCCGATTCATCTCGTCCAACGCCACGACATTCGCAGCCGCTGCTAAAGACAAAGCCTATAAAAATAAATAGAACAATTGTTTAACACTCCCGATTCTAGGATTTTCGATCCTCTGCCAAGTTTTTCAATCCTGACAGAGTCTCGGGGGTTGCTATATATACAAGGATTGTACACCTTTGTTAAAAATCTGCTTTGTGGAAGGAATATTACATGGCTTACCACAAAGCCCGTTAGGAGGCCACCGAAGGCTTCCTTCAGTCTGTTGTTAACAGATCGATTACTTTGCAACACCACGCCCGTTCGTGGTGTTCTGCAATGACAAAGGAGTTGTTCAAAGCCTCCTCCATCACATCCGGCCACCAGCCGTAGCCTGGTCTCTAGTGTTAGGCACTGGCGGTGGGGCCCCGCCTTCCCTCTTGGGAGAGGGCGGAATTGACGCCTCCGAGGGCCTTGAGGGCTCCCAAGTTGCCTTTCAGGAGGGCTCAGATTGACTGAGCTCCCCCTCCTTTTTTCCCAGGAGGGATCCCCCCTCTTGGTCTTCGGTAACCAAGGTGTTGACCCTGGCCATGATCTCGTCACCTCCACCCCCGTGTCCGGAATGGGAGGTGTCCTCCGGGACAGCACCTCCCTGATCTTCCCAGTAACCGGAGGAGGCTGTAGGATCGAAAGTATGTCTAGAGGGGGGTGATTAGACTAAATGACCAAATAAAAACCTAGCCTTTTCCCAATTTTAATTCTTGGAAGATTTTAGCAACTTAGCACTAGTCAAGCAATCAACCTACATATGCAATTCTAAGAGTATAGCAGCGGAATGTAAATCATTGCATATGAAGGTAAAGGGAGGAGTTTGGAGGGAGCAAATGCAATGTTGACACGGAGATTTTTGGCATGGTTCCGATAGGTGGTGCTATCGTACATCCATGTTGATGGAGACTTCAACCCACGAAGGGTAAAGGCTGCGCGAGTCCAGGGAGGGCTCCACCCATGAAGGGTCCACGAAGAAGCAACCTTGTCTATCCCACCATGGCCATCACCCATGAAGGACTTGCCTCACTTGGGTAGATCTTCACGAAATAGGCAATTTCCTTGCCCTTAAAAACTCCTTGGTTCAACTCCACAATCTTGACGGAGGCTCCCAAGTGACACCTAACCAATCTAGGAGACACCACTCTCCAAAAGGTAATAGATTGTGTGTTGATGATGAACTCCTTGCTCTTGTGCTTCAAATGATAGTCTCCCCAACACTCAACTCTCTCTCGCAGATTTGGCTATGGTGGAAAGATGATTTGAGTGGAAAGCAACTTGTGGAAGGCTAGAGATCAAAATTCTTGTGGTTGGAATGGAATATCTTGGTCTCAACACATGAATAGGTGGTTCTCTCTCAGATAATGAATGCAGGAAGTGTAGGCACGTTCTGATGGCTCTCTCCATGAATGAAGAATGGGTGGATGGGTATATATAGCCTCCACACAAAATCTAGCCGTTACACACAGATTCCAAACTTGGTGAGACCGAATGGTGAAACTCGGTCAGACCGATTCCGGTCAAAATGTGAATGTTAGGCTTTTTGGTGGGACCAATATGATCAACTCGGTGGGACCGATGCGCTAGGGTTATGTAACGCCCCGGATACAACTTTCCATATTCGTAACTCCAACTCTTGCCTTTTCCGGAGATGCGATATGATATTTCCTTCGTGGTTGGGTTTTTTCTTTTGTTTTGCATTTTGCTCATGTCATGCATCTCATCTCATAGCATCATGCGCATTGCATCTGCGTGTTTTCATAAAACTTGCATTCGCTCGTAGTTGCCGCTTCTTCCTTGTCCCTGTTGACCCCTCTCAGATCAACCGGACTGCTCTCTTCTCTCTCTTTTCTGAGCCCATCAAAACCCCTTGTCTCCATGGAGTTTTGTCAAACCCCTCTTGCGCGCGTCCGAAAACTGCTCCGAACCCGAACCGGGCTGTCGTGACCGATGGGTCCAGATCATACCCAAACATCTATAAAACATCACCGGTTTCTCATTTGGACCTCCTAACCTATATTTTCTCAGTCATCCGATTACGATCGGAGAGTCATTCTAGCCCCTTCCTAAAATTCTTTTGCTATATATATTAGACCGACCCCTAAGCCAAACCCTAAATTCGAGGAGGTTTGTCCTTACTGCCGCCACTCCAGCAAATCTCCCTCGGGATCTCACCCGAGCCAACCACCCACACCCCAGATCCCCTCCTCTCGGTCCAGAGCAGTAGCACAGTGCCCGAGCTCCTCCTCTTGCGCCTCTTCGCTCGACCCCCTTCGCCTCGTGACTTCGCCGCCGGCAAGCTTCGTCGGAGATGAGCGCCGACGTCCGCTTCTTCTTCATCTTCCCGTGCTCCTCCCGTTTTCATCTCTCATCTCCTTGCCTATCTCTCTTTATGTGAGCAGGGAGCCCGCCATCGACAACCACAACAACGACCGCCATGGATTCCCGGCCGCCGACCCGCAGCTCCTCGCCGCCTTGAAGACCCACGCCCCCACCGTTCTGGCGTTGCCCTTCCTCGGAACCGCGCCAAGCTGTCGTCTCCTACCTCGCCGTCCAGTCACCGCAGGTCACCTCGCGCGCCAAGTTTGCCGCCGCCAATCACCTCGTCTCCGGCCAGAAGGAGCCTCCCTGAGCTCCTCCCTCCTCACCCGCTCGAGACCAGCAGCTCTCTTCGAGCTGGCAACAGCAGCAGCCCCAGGCCGACCCCGTGCCCTCTCCCTCGGTCCATCCTCCTCGTCCTTCTTTCTCTCTCTCTCTCTCTCTCACACATCCCTCTCTCTCGCAGGAATTTCTCTCGTCAGCCATGGCGCCCGCAAGCCCAAGCTCGCCGTTCTCCGCCAGATCCGGTGCCTCCCGCTCGGATCTGCGCCCCCACGACCTCGTTGCAGCTCTGCATCGCCGCAAGTCCCTGCCGCCGCCCCTGCTTCCCTTGCTTCTAGCAAGACAGGATGACGCGCCCCTGCTCCTCGTGTTGACCGTATCGTCAACCCGCCCGAGCGGGTCAACCTCCTCTCTAGCCGTGTGCTAAGTCCCAACTCACCTCTGCCTCGCCCACGGGCCTCTTCCTCGTCCAGCCCAGCACCAGATCCGCATGCCTCAAGGCCCAGTGTGAGCAACCCTCGCCCAAATCCAGATTCGGACCATGTCATGTTTTTTCCTGTTCTGCGAATTTGTCCAATTATCCAGAGATTACAGTTTTATAGAAAACCCCCTATTATTCATGCATTTAATAACTCACAAACCATGCATCTTATGTAAATAATTTATATATGTAAAATGCTTAGTTTTTCATGTAGTTTCATAATCTGCTATTTTCATCCATGTTTAAAATGTTTAAAATGTTGTTTGTTTAAATTTGCTCAAATGCCATGCTAAAATGATTTATTTCATAACTAAATAACCGTAGCTCCAATTTTAATAAACTTTATATGTAAATGGGGTGGAAAAATGCATAGATTAACATGGTGCACTTTATTTTCCTGTTTAAAACAATAAAATATGTTTTAGGGTAGAACAGTACCAAACTCAAAATATGCACATGGGGATTTTCCGGAATTGTTGTTTGTTGTTCCGGCCTCATTTAAACTTGCCTAAATAGTTAGTTTACTTATGTTTCACCTCTTGCCATGTTTAACAACATGTAATATTAATGAGTACCTAACCAAGAGTGAACTAAATAATTGTTGTGGTGTTTCGTCAATATGCAACTCGTTGCATATTGAGCTCCACTTAATTTGTAGTATTGTTTGTTGCACTTTGCCATCCCATGCCTAGTTAAACCGGGCATGCATCATACTTGATTGTGCATCATGCCATGCTTATGTGATGGTTGTTTACCATGTTGTTTGTTTCTTTCCGGTGTTGCTTCTTAGTTCCAGTAATGTTGCGATTGTGAGGATTCGTTCGACTACTCCCATTCGTCTTTTTCATGGACTCGTTCTTCGTCCTAGCGAGATTTCATGCAAGATGACCGTCACCCTGGATCTCACTACTATCATCGCTATGCTAGTTGCTTCGTTCTATCGCTTTGCCGTGCTGCCTATCTCTTGTTGATCAAGCCTCCCAAATTGCCATGTCAGCCTCTAACCTTTTTCACCCTTCCTAGCAAACCGTTGTTTGGCTATGTTACCGCTTTTGCTCAGCCCCTCTTATAGCGTTGTTAGTTGCAGGTACAGGTTATGTGATGATCGTGACGTGAGAGCGATGTTACTTGTTTTGGAGTTCTTCTTCTGCTTCTTCTTCGATCAGGGGATAGGTTCCAGGTCAACAGCCTGGGCTAGCAGGGTGGATGTCGTTTGAGCTTCTGTTTGTGTTTCATCCGTAGTCGGATGTTGCTCTTATGTATGATGTTGTTGTATTCGTGTGGCATTGTGTGCCTCTTGTATGTATCCCCAACTATTATGTAATGGTTTGATGTAATGATATCCACCTTGCAAAAGCGTCTTCAAGATGCGCTTGTATCATTGGTGGGACCTTCGAGTTCCTTTAGGATAGGGTCGCATCTTGGGCGTGACAGCTTAGGGCATAACTTACTCTCGGTGAGACAGATCACATGAACTCGGTGGGACCAGTTTCAGTAATAGGCACACAAGGAGTTAGTCAAGCAAACTCGGTGGGACCGATTCGCTCATTTCGGTGTGATCGAAACGTTACGAAAAGGAAACAGGGAGTTTGCATTGCAAACTCGGTGGGACCGATCGCTCATTTTGGTGAGACCAAAATGTTACGAAGGGAAATAGAGAATTCACAACCCCATCTCGATGAGATCGAGATCCCTATTGGTGAAACCGAAGTGATTAGTGTTTGTGGCAGTGGCTATGTCAAATGAGCTCGGTGGGGCTGGATAGATCAAATCGGTGGGGCCGACTTTGAGTTTAGGTTTAGGACATATGAGGAAATGAGAAAGTGGTTGAGGGTTTTGGAGCATATCACTAAGCATTTTGAGCAAGCAAGCCATTAAGCAACACCTCATCCCCTTTTAATAGTATTGGCTTTCCTATGGACTCAATGTGATCTTGGATCACTAAAATGAAAATGTAGAGTCTTGAGCTTGTTGCCAATATGTGTCCTTAGCATTTTCAGGGGTCCACATCTCTAGTACATGCCATGCCAATCATTGAACTTTCTGAAATGATCATATTGAAAGAGTATTATTTCAATGAGCTATATGTTGTTAAGAATTACCAAAACCACCCAGGGATTAGTTGCAGTTTCAATCTCCCCCTTTTTGGTAATTGATGACAACATATAGATCAAAGCTTCGACAATTGATAATAAGAATGAAATATATCGTCGCTTTGAGAAGTATGTGATAAGCATGAGCTCCCACTAAATTTGTGCATTATTTATGATTTTCTTTTGAATGCAAATGCACAACCAAGTAGGATCATGGGTTACTCTTCTATGTCACATACATCTTGGTGGAGCGCTCAAAATGATAGAAATAGGAACAGGCACTCATCACCAAGGCAAAGTGAATAATCATACATAAAAGATAGAGAATATCATCATCCAAGCACAAGCATTAAGTATGATATGATCAAACACATGATCATACAAGTATCTCACACACATAACCATAAAGTATCAACTAAGCAAGCAAGCAAATAAGTAGCAAAAGAAGCAAAGCTCTCTCTCTCTCCCTCGAAGCATCTGATCTATACACTTTCTCCCCCTTTGGCAACAAGTTACCAAAAAGCTTGAAAATGCATAGTGCTATGCGGCTCTCTAAGCTTGATCTTCAGGAGGTGGCGTTGAGAGGACTCCAAGGATGAATGCATCTGTTGAGGTTGATGGAGCTGGTGGAGTTTCCACTGGAGGGGCAACTAAAGCTGTGGTTGCAAGTGCTGACGTACTAGCTCTTGTGTCTTCACTGGCACTACTGCAGATCTCTGTGCCCTAGGCACTCTCTGAAACACTTTGGTGGTTGCTTTACCTTTCCTCTCTTCAGCCTCTTCTTGGAGCTGCTCAACTGTTGTTTGTATTTCTATCACCTTCAAGTCAAGATCACAGAACTTTGTTTCAATGATCCTCTCCAGGCTCTCTTGATTCCGAGTCAGGGTGGCCAATCCTTTCTCAATCCTCAAAGTAGCTTGAATAAGATATCCAAGTTGGTCTTGCTTTAACTTGAGGAAAACTTGTGAATCCTCTTCAGCACTTGGCATCTTTGCTGCCTTCTCAGCTTTTGCTTTCTACCTCTTCTCTTAAGCCTCCACTGATGTGGGATCTTCAGCATTCATGACAATTGTGTTGTCCTCAAAGTCAGGCCTCAAGGGAAGGAGCTCTTTGTCCAACAAATACACACGTTTGCTCATCTTGGAATTTATCAGCATCTGGATGTGTGGAGCATACCCACATGACCTCTGGTCAGCAGCTGTTCTCTTGATGGTCTCAACAATCAAACTCATCACTTTGAACTTCTGGGGCAAATCAAAGAGCTGAAGCAAGTTGATTGAGTGGCCTCCGATCATCATGTGATCTCCTAGTTTGGGAAAACAAGGTGTGCCTCAGTATGGTGTTCATGGTGGCCAATCCTGACATCAAATAGTACATTGAGCCTAGCTTATGTGTCTCCAAGGCTTTGTCAGGTATCTCCTTATACATGTTGTCCATGGAGTTGCGATCCTTCTCGCGCTCAGCATAGACATCAATGTCTTTTTTAGCTTTTTCAAGGGCATTAATGAGCTTGGCCCACTCAGCAACAGAAGACCGGTACCTAGTACCTTCAGACATCCAAACAATCTTGCCCTCAGGATAGAAATGAGTTGTTGAATAAAAGCTCATAATGAGCTCATCATTCCACTTGGTCAATTTCTGACCCACAAACTTGTCAACTCCATTGAGTCTGAAGCTCTCATGCACTCCTAGAAAATGATCTTCATTGGCATCAATGTATTTCCAATCCACCCACTTCATGTCACACACAATGGGCTTCTTATCTAGGAGCATAGTCTCATAGAAGTCTCCAAAAGGTAATAGATGGTGTGTTCATAATGAACTCCTTGCTCTTGTGCTTCAACTGATAGTCTCCCCAACACTCAACTCTCTCTCACAGATTTGGCTACGGTGGAAAGATGATTTGAGTGGAAAGTAGCTTGAGGAAGGCTAGAGATCAAGATTCTTGTGGTTGGAATGGAATATCTTGGTCTCAACAAATGAGTAGGTGGTTCTCTCTCAGAAAATGGATGCATGAAGTGTAGGCACGTTCCGATGGCTCTCTCCATGAATGAAGAATGGGTGGAGGGGTATATATAGCCCCCACACAGAATCTAGCCATTACACATAGATTCCCAAACTCGGTGAGACCGAATGGTGAAACTCGGTCAGACCGATTTAGGTCAAAATGTGAACATTAGGCTTTTCTGTGGGACCGATATGATCAACTCGGTGGGACCGATGCGCTAGGGTTAGGGCATAACTTAATCTCGGTGATACCGATCACATGAACTCGGTGGGACCGATTTCAGTAATAGGCAAATAGAAAGTTGACCAAGCAAACTCGATGGGACTGATTCGCTCATTTCGGTGGAACCGAAACATTACGAAAAGGAAACAGGGAGTTTGCATTGCAAAATCGGTGGGACCGATCGCTCATTTCAGTGAGACCGAAACATTACGAAGGGAAACAAAGAATTTGCAATCTCATCTCGGTGAGACCGAGATCCCTATCGATGAAACCGAAGTGATTAGGGTTTGTGGCAGTGGCTATGTTAAATGAACTCGGTGGGGCCGGATAGATCAAATCGGTGGGGCCGAGTTCGACTTTAGGTTTAGGACATATGAGGAAATGAGAAAGTGGTTGAGGGTTTTGGAGCATATCAGTAAGCATTTTGAGCAAGCAAGCCATTAAGCAACACCTCATCCCCTTTTAATAGTATTGCCTTCCTATGGACTCAATGTGATCTTGGATCACTAAAATGAAAATGTAGAGTCTTGAGCTTGTTGCCAATATGTGTCCTTAGCATTTTGAGGGGTCCACATCTCTAGTCCATGCCATGCCAATCATTGAACTTTCTGAAATGATCATCTCGGAAGAGTATTAGTTCAATGAGCTATATGTTGTTAAGAATTACCAAAACCACCCAGGGATTAGTTGCACTTTCAAAGGCGTAGAGCGCGATGCAGTCCCGCTCTCCGCCAGTTCGGCCGGCGGAGAATTCCCCTCCGAAACTTGATCGGTGGGGAGGTCGCGCGATGGGCTGTGACATGAAATGCGCGCATACTATCAGTAATGTACTAATGAAACAAGTACCCATGAATCTCTGGATCTGTACCTCATGGCGGGAGGCTTGGCCCTGGGGTTCCTCTTTGGAACCTCTTCGGATCCCGCGGACTCCTTGTCAGAATCCGAGCTTGTCACGCCCAATATGCGACCCTATCCAAAAGGAACTCGAAGGTCCCACCAAGGATAGACCCGCATATTGAAACGATTTTGCAAGGTGGATATCATTACATCAACATTACATAATATATGGGGATACATACATAAGGCATAAAATGCCACAAGAATACAACATCACAATACAATAGAGCATCATCCGACTACGGATGAAACACAAACAGAAACTCAAACGACATCCACCCTGCTAGCCCGGGCTGCCGACCTGGAACCTATCCCCTGATCGAAGAAGCAGAAGAAGAACTCAACGCAAGTAAGCATCGCTCTCGCGTCATGATCATCGCATAACCTGTACCTGCAACTGTTGTTGTAGTAATCTGTGAGCCACGAGGACTCAGCAATCCCATTACCATGGGTATCAAGACTAGCAAAGCTTAAAGGGAAAGGAAGGGGTAAAGTGGTGAGGCTGCAGCAGCGACTAAGCATATATGGTGGCTAACATACGCAAATAAGAGCGAGAAGAGAGCAAGCGGAACGGTCGTGAAGCTAGCAATGATCAAGAAGTGATCCTGAACTCCTACTTACGTCAAACATAACCCAGAAACCGTGTTCACTTCCCGGACTCCACCGAGAAGAGACCATCACGGCTACACACACGGTTGATGTGTTTTAATTCGGATCTGGTGTCAAGTTATCTACAACCGGACATTAATAAATTCCCATCTGCCTATAACCGCAGGCACGGCTTTCGAAAGATTATACCCTGCAGGGGTGTCCCAACTTAGCCCATGACAAGCTCTCGCGATCAACGAAGGAATAGACCTTCTCCCAGGAAGACCCGATCAGACTCGGAATCACGGTTTACAAGACATTTCGACAATGGTAAAACAAGACCAGCAAGACCGCCCGATGCGCCGACAATCCCGATAGGAGCTGCACATATCTCGTTCTCAGGGCAACACCGGATGAGCAATCCGTACAAGTAAAACCAGACCTCAAGTTTCCCTGAGGGGGCGCTGCAAAGGGCTCTAGTTCGGACCAACACTTAGACAAGCACTGGCCCGGGGGGGGCTGTAATAAAGATGACCCTTGGGTTAATTACTCCCAAGGGAAATATAGGTGGTGGTGAGGCAAATGGTAAAACCAATGTTGGGCCTTGCTGGAGGAGTTTTATTCAAAGCGAACTGTCAAGGGGGTCCCATAAATCACCCGACCACGTAAGGAACACAAAATCCGGGAACATAACACCGGTATGACGGAAACTAGGGCGGCAAGAGTGGAACAAAACACCAGGCATAAGGCCGAGCCTTCCACCCTTTACCAAGTATATAGATGCATTAATAATATAAGAGATATTGTGATATCCCAACATAATCCTGTCCACCATGGAGCAATCTTCAACTTCACCTGCAACTAGCAACGCTATAAGAGGGGCTGAGCAAAGCGGTAACATAGCCAAGCAATGGTTTGCATAGGAAAGGTGTCAAAGGTTAGAGGTTCATGGCAATTTGGGAGGCTTGAAGAGCAAATGATAGGTAGCGCAGCAAAGCGATAGAACGAAGCAACTAGCATAGCAATGATAGTAGTGAGATCCAGGGTAGCGGTCATCTTGCCTGAAATCCCGCAAGGAAGAAGAACGAGTCCATGAAGAAGACACATGGACGTAGTCGAACGAATCCTCACAATCGCAACATTACCGGAACTAAGAAGCAACACCGGAAAGAAACAAACAACATGGTAAACACACAAGCATAAACATGGCATGATGCACAAACAAGTATGATGCATGTCCGGTTTAATGAGGCATGGCATAGCAAAATGAACAAATAAAACTAAAAGTTAAATGGAGCTCAATATGCAACGAGTTGCATATTGACAAAACACCACATGCAAGTATTTAGTTTAATCTCGGTTATACTACCAAACAATATTAAATGTTGTTAAACATGGCAAGAGGTGAAGCATAAGAAAGCTACCTAACTAGGCAAGTTTAAATGAGGACGGAAGTAACAAACAACAATTCCGGAAAATCCCCATGTCCATATTTTAGTTTTGGTACTGTTCTGCCTATTACATAATTTTAGAGTTGTTAAACAGGAAAATAAAGTGGACCATGTTAAACTAGGCATTTTCCACCCCATATACATATAAAGTTTATTAAATTCAGAGCTACGGTTATTTAGTTATGAATTAAAGCATTTTAACATGGCATTTATGCAAGTTTAAACAAACAGCAAGTTAAACATTTTTAACATGGATGAAAATGGCATATTATGAAAGTAGATAAAATTCTAAGCATTTTTCATATATAACTTGTTTTAAACCGATGCATGGTTAATGAGTTATTAATGCATGAACTTTAGGGGTTTTCTGAAAAACTGAAAATCCTCGAAAATTAGCTAAATTCGCTGAAACTGAAAAAAAACGTAACGGGCTGAAACTACACAGAACATGGGCTAAATAGAGGAGGGGCTGTGGGCGCTCACCCATGGGCCAAGCCCAAGAAGGCGAGGAGGGAGAGACTGAGGCTGGCTGGCTTCGGCTGGGCCTTGAGGCGCGCTGGAGATGGGCCAGGCGTGCTGGGTTGGGGCCCACGTGGCCAGCGACGACCGAGGGCGTCGTCCTCGCGCTCACGCGCGGAGGCAGGGGAGGCCGGCGGCATGAAGAGATCCGGTGAGTGGGGAGGCGCGGTGAGTCGGGACCTGCGGAGAGCCGTGGATCTGGACGGGATCCACCGGATCTGTCCATTCCCGGTGACAGAAGGAGGTGGGCGGTGAGCTCGACGCCGGTGGCGACGAAGCTCCATGGCGCAATGGTGGCTCCCTGCAGGGCACAGAGAGCGAGCGAGGTGAGGCGAGAGGGAAGGCGGGGGGGGGGACGAAGGAGAAAGGAGGCGGGCGGCGCGGTCTGGCCTGGGCGACGGAGGAGGCAGGGTCCGGCGGGGCTCCGGCGACGGCTGCAGGCAAACATGCTCACCGGCGCTGCGGGAGAGAGCAGCGCTCGGGCTCCCTCCCGATCCAGATCGAGCGGGGCAGCAGGGAGCTCGGGGCTGCGGGCTGAGGGACGGGCCCCGATGGGCTTCGGGGGCCCCGTGCGGCGCCTGGACGGGCCGCGGCGCGCTAGCTGTGGGGAAGGCGACGTGGCGCTCGCCTAGTGGCTGGAGGCTGCGGCTGTGTGGCGGTTGGCCAACCGGGACGCGCCAAGTGGCGGCGGTGAGGTGGCCTGCGTCGGATTTTGAGGAGGCGGAGGCTAGAGGTAGGTGGAGGGGTTAGGCTGCCCAAAATGGACAAGGGGTGTCCATATATAGCAAAATCTCTACTCCTAATGAAGCAGTTGGTAGTCTCGCTTCCAGGTTTTTTTTCGTCCCACCACTTCCGTCCGGGTTTTTTTCGTAGGTTAACCGTCGTAGATTTTTTTCGTCGCCTCCCCCACTTCATCGGTTTATTTTCACTTCACCCTCACACACAACGAAAAAAACTGAATGGATCAGAACTTTCCATACTGACGCAAATTATTTAGTAATGTCTTTATGTAAAAGAATCAATCACAATCAATCTCTAAAGATCAAATCTAAATTAATTAATCTTCATAACGTTTGTTTCCTTCCGAATCACGTCCATAACTTTCCTTCCTTGTTTGGGCAGAAACTGTTTGGTAGCAGAGATTAGGAAGCTTCCTATGAGTGTAGTAATAGGAAGTATTCTTTTTCTTGATGATTCGTTTCCATGCATGATGATAGTAAATTAGGCCAACATTCACCATTATTTATCAACGTCATCAATCGTATCCATTCCTACCAGTTTTAAGGGAATCTGCTCGCTATGTCTTTTTTAAGGGGATCCGCTCGCTAAGTCGTCGTCGCACGTTATTTTCACAAGCAATTCCCCTAAAAAGGCGTGGGTATTGGTAGTTGAACGCCCGCTAGGTTTTACGCATGTCCCATCCTCGCGCTATGCCGCCGCCACCCGCCGAATTTCCAGCCGCCCGAGCCCGTTAACTTCGCCAGCCATCGGGTCGACTGCCCCCGCCCCAAACCCCCATCCCCGAGCACTAGCTATCGCCGCGTTGCCGCCCCAAGCTCCACGCCACCGGGAACTAATCAAGCGTCGTCCCGACACCGCCGTCGCCGGCCCAGCACCTCCAGCCTTGCATGGACAGCTTCAATGTGCAGTCTCCCTTGCTGCCTCACCTTCTGCCAGCGCATGCAGCGGCGGGGTTGGACGCGTGCGTGCTTGCTAGCTTGCTCTCCGTGCGTACGTACTTGCTCTGCGTGCGTCGCACCGGCCAATGCGCATGATGCGTGTGTGCCTGCTTTTCTGTATGTGTATGCTAGCGTGATGCGTGTGTGCGTTGCTGTGTGTGTATGATATAGATGGCCCGAGTGTGTGCATGTTGTGCTCTGCTCTTTGCTGATCTATGTGTTGGTGCTCCTGCTATATGTTCATGCCATACAAATGAAATTTCTGTTAATCTTCTGACATGTTGAGTTGGTTCTCTCTGTCTTCTGAGGGGGTGAATGCAAAGCAGTCTATCAAGCCAGGCACTATTGCTGAGCTAAATTGACAAAAAAAATATTGGTAGCTATAGTTGTAGTTTAAGTAGTAGCGAGTTGTCTGATATGTATAAAGAGCCCGTTGCAACTGAGCCCGTTGCTAAATTGACAAAAAAAGGTCGCCAGTGTCACTTGATATGTATGAGAATATTAAATGCATTATTAACATGATTAATATTGAACTCTTAAAGTTAATGTGGCCCCGTTGCAACGCACGGGCGTTCTTCTAGTTGCTAGGGTTTGGGGGTTAGGAGGGGTTTCGGGACCCTCGGATCGCGATCCGACGGTTCCGGAGCGGAGAGCGACTAGGAGAGGGATTGGTGGGCTGTGAAGAGAGGCCTTGGGCTGAGAAGAGAGAAGAGAAGGGCAGCCGGGCGGTAGTTTCGGAGACCGAAACGTCCGACGATTAAACCGACTATATCGTGGTTACAAATATAACGGTTGGGCAATCAAATGGACTCCGAATGCGACGAAACTTGACAGGCGGCATGTCTACACTATATTAAGACCGCACGACAAGTTGCAACCCATTCCGAGAACATGTTTATGCCACTTATAAAATAATATATCAGAGGTGCCGCGGCCGCGTGCGAGTGTGTCTGGACTCAGAACGGACAACGGAGAGAACCGGCGGAACACGAACGGATGCAAGTTTTATGAAAACGATGCCGATGCAATGCGCATGATGATATGAGATGAGGTGCATAACAAGAACAAAATGCAAAACAAACGACAAAAACCCAACCACGAAGGAAATATCATATAGCATCTCCGGAAAAGGCAAGAGTCGGAGTTACGAATATGGAAAGTTGTATCCGGGGCGTTACAGAGTTGTCATCAAGCAGGACCAACTTGGACCTGCGCTATTTCTTTGGGGCATGAGGAGGTTGCTCCTCCTCGTTGTCTTCTAACGCCGCCCTCTTCCTTGCACGGGAGGAGTCGCTCTCCTCCTCGTCCTCCTCCTGCTCCCCCTCGGTGGCGGAGGGAGCTTGGGTTTCCCTAAACTTGGAGTTCGGGTGTGCTCGTGAGAGGAGGCCTTCTCTGGTCTCCCTCACCTCGCTCCTCTTCCTCTTCTACTTCCTTTCTGGTGCCCTGTATGATGCCATGGTCAGCATCTCCTCCAACAAGGCTGGCTTGGGGTCTTTGGGCTACGGGGACGCGCTGTTCATCTGTGCGGCTTTATTGAGCCATGCTTGCGAGGAAGGGGAAGAAAGAGTCAGATCCCTCATTGAAAAATGAATACCCGAACACAAGATGATAAAAGCTTTATTACCTTCTTAGGGGGGGTGCTCAGCGTCAAGGCCGATATCCTCCTGTTCGACCGACCAGTCCTTCTGAGGTTTGAATAGCACCCTCCACAACTTCTCGTGGGTTGTGCCACGGAAGTGGTGCACGGTGACGGGGTCTTAAGACTTATAGGCCCACATTGGGGCATCCCGTCACTGGCAAGGGAGGAGGCGGCGGCAGAGCATCACTTGAATCACATTGGTCAGCTTAGCGCCCGCATTCTTCATGCTAACAATGCGCTTCTGCAGCAATTGCACCTCTGCGAGTGACCCGAGTCAGGGCTCTTCTTGGTCCACGAGGTTAGCCTCGTGGGTGGTCCGGATCTGAATTGGGAGCTCCTTCCCAGGCTTTGTGGCGTGGTTTTGTGATATAGAACCACTCCTTCTACCAAACCTTGACAGTATCTATGAATGTGCCCTCCGACCACTCAACTCGGTCGAGCTTGCTGACCATCGCCCCCCACAGTCCGCTTGTTGGCCGTCGACGATCTTCGGGTTGACATTGAAGACTTTAAGCCACAAGCCAAAGTGCGACTGGACCTGAAGAAGGGCCTCGCAAATGATGATGAAGGCCGAGATGTGGAGGATCGAGATCGGGGCTGGATCATGAAAATCTAGCACATAGAAGAACATCATCCCTCGAACGAAGGGGTGGAGCGGGAAGCCCAGTCCCCAGATAAAGTGGGGGACGAACACCACCCTCTCGCCTGGTTGTGGCATGGGGATAACCTGGCCCTCCTCTGGAGCATGGTGAACCACGCTAGCCGGGATGTAGCCGGCACGTTTCAGGTCTTCGATGTCCTTGTTGGTGACAACAGAGGTCTCCCACTTGCCTCCCGCACAGATCCGACCATGACCGAATTAAAGGAATGTTCGGGGAGGAGTTCTTGAGAGCGAATGGGATGGGGCACTTGAGCTCTGTAGATGGGGAAAGCGATGGCTAGAGGAAGGAGAAGGTGTGCACAGATGAGGATGCTTATTTTCCTTTTATAGGCAGCCGTAATGCCAAAGATCCTTTTACTGTACCGCAGACCTCACCACTTCCTGATATAATCGTTGCGTTATACACAAGTGGGATAACACAAAATCCTTGATCATAATCCCTTAAAGGGCGGGCACAATCTCCACCTCGATGGGATGTGCCAATGGAGGCGTTGCCTCAAACCGCGAATCGAGCTTTCACAATGGTTTGATGTTTATGACCAGGTGTGACCCTTCACCGAAAGTTGTCAGGCGGAGGCACTGTTCACACCTGGGCGGTTGGCCTTCGAGGCTAAGTAACATATGCAGTTCGAATTTCAAACTTTACCCGATTAACACATGGCCGAACTCAAGCTTAGCAGCTCTTGGAACTTGATTAAAGGAGATTAAGCCGAACAGGAAGAAGGAGAGGAACTCACCCCACAAGCCGGAGACATCAGGTACATCAAGATCTCAAGATGCGATGAAGCACCAACATTGGAGGCTAGTTCAGGGGCTATTGAGGGAGTCCTGGATTAGGGGGTCCTCGGCCTGCCGGCCTATCCCTCATGGGCCGGACAGTTGGGCCGCGTTGCCAATGCTAGGAGGCCAAACTATGAGGGGAGTTCGTATCTGGCCAGGAAGCCTTTGGTGCCTTGGTGCGTCCTCCAAGTCAAGATAAGAAGAATCGGTATGTTTATCCCTTCCTTATAACCGACCATGTATAACCCTAGCTCCCCTAGTGTCTATATAAACAGGAGGGTTTAGTCCGTAGAGGCTAGAACAACAATCATCATCCTACTAGCCTAGGGTTTAGTTCATCTGATCTCGCGGTAGATTGACTATGTAATCATCATGTACACTTCAATATAATCAAGTACGACATGGGGTTTTACCTCTTAGAGAGGGCCTGAACCTTGGTAAACACTATACTTTTCGTCCCTTGTTCCCCATTGATCTAAGGTCCACAACTCAGGACCCCTTACCCGAGAACCGCCGGTTTTGACACCGATAGTAAGCTCAAAGGATTCTCGGGACAATGGAGAGTATTTCGGGGTATCTTGTAATAACAATAGCAACTGGGAATGAATGTATGAATGACAAGTGCATGTACTTGTCCGTAAGGATATATCAGTGGTGGGGAATGGCAAAGGCGGTGGGCATACGGGACTCTGGAAAACATCAAAGTATCTTCGGAATCTTCTAATGAAGCTGTCGATCATCTAGAATGAAGGGGCTCTCCAAGAGGAAGTAGTTACGAGATCCTAGTTAGAGTTAGAAAAATCATTTAACCTGAATAGAAGAGAGATCAGAATCACAAGTAAGACGAGGAATAAAATATCCTAATACCACCCGATTGTGATGTGGGCTCGTAAGCCACACGACAATGTTAGTAAAAGTTTTCCAAAGACTAGACTCAACTTTGGCCAAGGAGTTGGAAGGGGGGTTCCTCCAAGCAGTCGACTCTGATACCAACTTGTGACGCCCCCGATTCAATCGTACACTAATCATACATGCAAATGTGTACGATCAAAATCAGGGACTCACAGGAAGATATCACACAACACAACTCTAGACACAAATTAAAATAATGCAAGCTTTATATTACAAGCCAGGGGCCTCGAGGGATTGAATACAAACGAGTCAGCGGAAGCAACAATATCTGAGTACATACATAAGTTAAACAAGATCTGCCTTAAGAAGGCTAGCACAAAAGCTACAATGATCAAAAAGGCAAGGCCTCCTGCCTCAAAGCCTCCTAACTACTCCTGGTCGTCGGTAGTCTCCATGTAGAAGTAGGCTCCGTTGGGGTAGTAGTAGTCGTCGGGGGTGGCATCTGGCTCCTGTGATCCGTCATCTAATCGCAACAATCGAGTATAGGGGGAAAGAAGTAGCAACACAACTATGAGTACTCATCCAAAGTACTCGCAAGACTTACATCAGAACTATGCTAAGCATGCATCGGTATCAAAGGAATGGGGCTATATCTTTGGACTGAACTGCAGAAATGCCATAATAAAGGGAAGGCCTAGCCTATCAAAGACTAGCATCTTCAAGCTTCTTACAACACCAGAAGAGATAAGAGCAACATATCATAATAGTAGTAAGCATGTTGTAACATCCACGGCCAGAGATCCTTTCTCGACTCCCTGCAAGAAAGCAATCCCGGAGCCATCATATCCATTTCATACCTCAACATCCAGTTCTAGTTGTATCGATCGGGATACAACTCCAAGCGTCCGTTACTGTGCACACGGCTATTCGAATAGATATACTTCCCTGAAGGGGTGCACAAACTTACCCAACACGCTTGATCAACTCCGACCGGACACACCATCAGGTCATGACCGGCCTCGGCCGATCAACACACCACAGTCCTACCTAGGCTCAACAGAGAGGCCAGCACGCCTGTCTACATCCTAAGCGTGTAGGGGTCTTGGGCCCATCACCCTTTGCACTCTTGCATGTTGCGCACGCAGCCGGTGTCAATCATGGCTACCTCCTTATACAAGGCAGGTGATTACTCGGGCCACCCAGGCGCGCGCCGCTCAGTCATTGACGTCCTAAGAGCTTTCGGCTGATACATACGATGTAGAGTGCCCATACTTAATCTTGCATGGTGGGTAGTGCGAAAAGGCCAGAGGCCTACTCGAATCATATATAGAAATCGTTAGTGTCTTGGGAGCGTGCGGTAACGAGTAGAGACTCACGATCATGTGACCCCTTCGCCCTGTCTCATGGACTTACGTCAAGGGCCTTAATGCCCGGCCATGCCACGTAGAAATCTCGTAGGTACCCTCCAGGTCAACTCGACTACACATCAACTCGCGGGTACCTCATGGGCAACCCGACTCGCAAGAGACTATCAGGAACTCAGGTCCACCTCTACCGGGGTGGTACCGCCTGTCCCTCCAGTCCTGCAATAACAATAACTCTCACGGGAACCCCTCAAGGCCGACCCGTCTTTAACATGGTCCTGGGGTTAAAGTCAAAGTAACCATGTGTTCATAACATCAAGGGAGAATCCGAGGAATCACCCTCGATGGATCCCACTCAATGTAACCGTCAAGGTGAACTTAGAGGAATCACCCTCGATGGTTCACACTTGAGGTGTTGCACGATAGAGCCATTATCGGGAGTGGTGAAGGAGGAATCACCCTTCGTAGGCCATGTCCGATTAGCTACACTACAAAGTTGTCATCAAGAGTGCATTACGAGGTATCACCCTCGGCACCCAATACCAACTCCGCAGAGTCATACAATTAAGGGGGTGAAGTGATGTGCCGGGCTCGGGACGTCGATCACGTTGATCAAGGCATCAGTCATAATGCGGGGGCAATAGGGACAAGGTGAGGGGTCATTGGTGGATCACTGACTAACCTATACTAAGCAGATAGGATAAACAGGTAAGGTACAAAAGCAGGTTACAAAAACAGGCTATGCATCAGAATAGGAGCAATCAATTATAGTAGCAAAATCTAATGCAAGCATGAGAGAGATTGGAATGAGCAATATAGGAATGATCAGGGGGGGCTTGCTTGCCTGGTTGCTCTGGTGAGGAGGGGTCGTCGTTGATGTAGTCGATTATAGGGGTATCAGCAGCAGTCTCGAGGTCTACTGGAGAAGGAGGGGGAAGAAACAATAAATAACATGCATACAAATGCAACAGAAAGCATGACATGACAGTAAGCTACACTAGGGGTGACCTAACGTAGTGCTAATTGTGAATATTTTCCCGGCTCCAGGCATATATCGGACAGATGATCCGGAGGGGATGGTTCCAAGTTTGTAGTGTTAGAGGCATGTGACACGTATGTGGATATCATATTCGGATTCATCTTATTTTTCTGATCGACTTTAATAGAAAACTTTTTCATCTAACTTACGGTTTAGTTTTTATTAATTTTTGAAGTTTTATTGATATTCTGGAATTTACTGGATTTAAATTAAATCAAAATTATATAAATAGAAATTGCTAAATGTACACAGAAAGTGTAAACATGAATATGCTCTGGAGGCTGGCAGGTGGGGCCAGTTGACCAGGTCAACTCAGTCAGCAAGTTCAGCCAACAATCAACTATTGACTTTGACTTGTCAAACTGGTCAGTGGGACCCACCGGTCAGTGAAAGGGACTATTAACATTATTTTAGTTAATCTAATTAGCTTAATTAGTAAGGTGGGGCCAGACTATATTGGCGTAACAGTTAATTAACATGGGTTAATTAGGTGCTACAGTTGTGGGGCCACAAGTCAGTGGCTGTTAGCGCCCTGATTAGCGCCTAATCTAAACCTAATGGGTCAGGCCCACATGTCACTAGGGTTGTCATTGCCTAGACTAATTCCTGAGGGCCGGGGCCCACCTGGTAGTGACTCCAGCGAAGGTTCAAACGGTGGGGCGTCGGCGGCAAGTAACATAGATAGTGGTAATGCTCGGGATTCTCCCAGAGGCGACCAAATCGAGCGCGGGATGGCTCGTCCGAATAGGCAAACGAGCGTGCATCAAAAGGAGTTAGCAGCACGAGCTGGGGGTGGTCGTAACAGCGACAACGGAGACGGCCGAGCGGCGGCAGTGATTGACGTCCAGCCGAGGTAGCTCTACAACTCGAGATCGAGCAAGGTGAGGGGCTAGGCGGCAACTTCAGACCTCCATGAGCACGCTGGTGCAAGTGGCTCAAGCGTAGGGGCTCGAGAGCGTTAGACTCATCGGACATGGCAGTGGCCGGAGCTCGGGTTCGCGAGGAAGCTAGCTAGGCAGCGCGTGCGAGGCAGGAATGAGAGGGGAAATGGGGCGGCGCTCACATCGGTGATGAGGAGCGGCTCGGGGTAGGCGGAGGCGATCGAGGTGCGGTGAATCGATGACGATGGCGGTGGCGGCCGAGGGGGAAGAAATTGACGCGGGCGTCGACCATGTGGCCTCCCTTCTCCGATCCAATGGCGAGGAAGATGAAGAAGACGTCGGCGGAGCTGATGGACATGGCGGCGCGACGTGGGGAGGCTGGTGGCTGCGCTGGTTCACAGCGACATGCTTCGGTGCGCGTCTGCTAGCTCGATCAGAGGGGAAAGAAAGAAGGAGCGACGCAAGGGGGGAAAGAGAAGGCTAGGGTTTGCGGGGAGATAGGGGGGCTTATAGGGCGTCACGGGTGCCTGGATGGCCGCCACGCAATGGATTGGTGGCGTGGACGGGCGCACGACATCCACCTCCCCTCTGATGAACAAAGGTAGGAGGAGATGGTGCGATGGGCCGGCTGGGCTGCCCATTTGCTAGATGGGCCAAAAGCCAAGGGGGATAGTCTCCTTTTCTTATTCTTTTTAGATCCTTTTTCTGTTTTCTTTTTCCACTATTGTTTTGCATTTTATTCTTGTACCAAAATATTTTTGTTGTAGGTGAAACTTGTCACATAAATATTTGGCCATATTGTGAAGCTGCACAACAAGTCTCAGAGTATTTGGAGTTTTTAAACATTTTCAGAAATTGAAAAGGTCTAGTATTTTGTTGCTGAACCACTTAATTAATTTCCAGGGGTATTTGGGGAATTTTAGTGATGTTGTTTTCCTCAACATAAATACTTGGAATTATTTACAAATTTATGAACTATTTTGTTTGCATTTTTGAAGATGTAAACTTTTGACTTGCAAATCAAATTGGATTTTGAATTTGATATTTTATCAAGAGGAAATTTGGCTTGGTAATTCTAGATGACATGCCACCATCAGTGTGGGTTACTGTAGCATGACACTGGGGTGTTACAATAATATTATGACAAACTATTCTCATTGGCATAACGAAAGGGCTCAAACTAGTAAGAATGTAAATTCCATTGAAGAAATTAATATTTTGAGTGATAAAATGGATGCGCTTATGAAATTGGTTGCTGGTAAAAGTGCTCATGTTGATCCTAAAGATGTATAAATAGGAATTCTAAATTAGTAATGCAAGAACTAAAATATAAAACACATAGAATGATTTACTACATTTAATTATCGAGTTGAATCTTTCTCATGCATATTTGCATGCTGAGGTGAGTTTTTCCCATGCATGTTTGCATGCTAAGGTGGCATATGCGTATGTTGAGAGAAATATGCGAGTGAATGCTAACTTTTTATGACAACGCGTGGTGAGGATATTGTCCTTCGGCCCCGTCTTCGTCGCATCGCCGACTCTTTCAATGGCGGTGTGGGGCTCATGAGGTGTTTTCTAGGAAGTGATGCATGTCTACTAGCTCTTGGGGTGGAGTTGGTGGCGCGTGCTATGATGGCGGCGGGTGCTAGCCATTTTTTTTCAGGGGCACATACGCTAGACTTGGCGATGGCTTTGGATTCTGGCGCTGGTTCTTCCGACCCAGTGACTTCTTGTCTGCGGAATAGGCTAACCCCAAATTCAAGGTTGAGGAGGAGCAGCGCCACTGGCTTGTCTTGGAAGCCATGGTCGCCGGGATCCAGAGGGACTTATTTATAATTTCTATTGTTTTATGGGTCTCCTTGTAAGGCCGAGCTTTTAATAAAAATATCCGGCTCCTGCAAAGAAAGAATGCTAGCTTTTAGATATAGAAGATTTTTCATAAGGGCTAATTTTTATCATACACTTATAAATATAAGTCATCTATTCACACGTTATTACTTCCAAAGTATAATTAAAGACAAATATGAACTTTCGGAGCGTCAAGGTCGGCTGGTCTAAAGTATAATCGTACCATCATCAAAACTAATACTTGTACTTTAGTGATCTATGAAAGGTCTTTCTATTTCTTTAGAGAGAGAGAGTATTTTTGTAAAGCAAACAACCGGTTCTACATATTTTGGGCACTCGTGGTAGTACCTAAATTATTCTTAATATAGTTGAAGAAACAAAATCATCAAACTGAAACGGCTGAGAAAGCAAAATCATAATTGTGAAACACGCTTCAATTTCGTCGAATTCAAAAAGTAATCATCACGGCTAGGTAAACGCACTGCTTTGCCATTCTGTTTTCCCGTCTCCCCCGAGCCCCAAACAGGACCGCGTCAGACCACCAACCCGACAATCAGCTACAGTCCCACGCGCACGCTCCGATCCGGCCTCCCGCCTCGACCCCGATGAGCACCGCCTCCGCCGACGTCGGGGACGCCGGCGATGGCGCCTCCTCCGCCGCCACAGCGCCCGCTGGCAGGCGGATCCCGCCGGCCTCGTCCATGCCGTGGGTCCGCAACCTCCGCCGCTTCGTCGGCACGGGCGCCGGCCTCGGATCCGAGGCCCTCATGGGTCAGTGCCCCTTCCCTCCCCGCCCCCTTCCGCCCACCACCCTTGCGGAGTTGTGTTGCTAGGCTAGGCTAGGCATGGTTGGAATTTCGCGCTTCGTCTTCGGGAATGTCGGTAGGATTAGGGTTTACTGGGTCTCCTTCGAAATGGCTATGAGAATGGGTGAGGTTACGGTGCCGGGTTTTAGCGGCTGGCGTTCGCTTGACGAGGATGAGATTACCGTGCCTCAGGTTGTGGGATCTAGTAATGCGGCCGTCATACGTGAAAGAGTGGTCGCCCATGACCTGCAACCGGCGATTTGGGTTGAGAGGGGAAGGCATTCCCTCAGAAAATCCGGAGGTCTTCTCCGGCTCCATTTTCCATAAGAGACCCACTGGGTACGGAGGTACTACCTCTGTAACTAAATATAAGACGTTTTTGCAGTTCAATTTAGTTACAGAGGTAGTATATGTTATGGTTTAAGAAGGTAACACCGTAACTGACTTTAGTCGTGTGCACTTGCAGGTTGCTATTTTACTCCTTAGTTGATTCGACTCTGTTGTTACTAGGCATCAGGGGCAGCTCCTGATTAGTTTGACCACTTCTGTTGTTCAACTTTTGCATTTTCCATGTGGCATCACTGATCTGTTTGAACTTGCAGAATTGGAAACGAAAAGGATATTGCTTGAGATATTTAAAGAGCGGCAGCGAAAGAGCGCTGAAGCTGGTTCCATCCCAAGTTTTTACAAGAAGGTGAAGCAACTTGGTTTACTTACTTGGATACAGGAGCTCTGGTTCTTATATTCCATGATTAAACTTGCCGTCTATCTAAATAAAATATGTAATTGTGCTAGTTGCTTTTATCAGAGATAATAAGTAGCAATGCCAGCCATTTTGGATTTCACATTGCATCACGGGACTACGCGACTTGTCAATATGTGATGATACTAATGTTTCCTTTTTTGTACAGAAACCTGAAGATGGATCTATTAGCAATAGAGTCCAGAGGTTGGCCAAATACAGATTTCTAAAGGTAATTGAGCTTGAGCTGGCTGCTTGGGCATTTAACCACCTTATGATTTAGGCCTTATGAGAGCTATTGCAAACAAATTGCAGAAACAATCAGAACTTCTACTTAATGCTGATGATCTCGATGCCATGTGGGTTTGTCTCAGAGAAAATTGTGTTATTGACGATGCTACTGGTGCTGAAAAGGTAAGGTAGCTTGGTGCCCGTATTTTATACCGTATGCAGATATATTCAATTTTGCGCTATTGACTTGCTTCCCCTAATGTTATCTGACTTCCTTGGATAATTATATCCATGCTATGATATATACAGTGAGCACTGCTATAATGGAAATATTTTTCTCGTTTTGTGTCTAACAGGTGTCATTATTTATAGTTTCTGCATGTTTTAATATCTGTGCATATATAATATATTCAATGACATTATTGTACATCCATCTGTGTTCATTCTAATGTTCATGTTTATTATACTTCTCATTCAATTCTTTTTTCTGGAGCACTGCAGATGAATTATGAAGATTTCTGCCATATTGCCACAGTGTGCACAGAGCAAATTGGCCAGAAATGCAAACGCTTCTTTAGCCCTTCGAACTTTATGAAGTTCGAGAAGGATGATTCTGGGAGAATTGCAATCTTACCATTCTATCTTTATGTTATGCGAACAGTAAGTTATTTTCAAACCTAAAACTGTTAACTCTAGCAGTTTGATTTGTATGAGTATGTTGTGCTTCATTTTTAGCTGTAATGGACTATATGCAACAAAAGCCTACACTGAAATTTTTCCTTCCATTCTTACCCGATTAAGATTTTGCTGCATAATGTAGCTATGAAAGTGGCACTCAACAATTGCTCCATCTGTTTGTAGTTCATTGCCATGCCAATTCTGTTGAGTTTGTTAAGAATTAGGAGGTATTTCCTTGTCTTTATAGAGAAACAACTGACAATAGTACTGGTATTTTCAGAACACAAGAACCTGAAATAGGTAATGGCATAATGCACCAAAACAAGCTAAAAACAATCACCATATACCAGATTGAGAATCATGCAAGACTGGACCGCTAGATAGTAGTATAAATATATAATATCACAAGTTTGAACTCTCAGCAGCCACTTATGTTGAAATGAGCTGTTTTTATGTATCACTTTGCTAACTGTTTCTACTTTCAGGTTTCTCTTACTCAAGCAAGAATTGATATGAGTGAACTTGATGAGGATTCTGATGGTTTCCTTCAACCTCATGTATGGACTTCCTAACACATGTTAATGAAATTTCATACCTTAGAAGTACGTCACATTCCTTAATTTTATTTGCAGGAAATGGAAGCATACATCAGAGGACTTATTCCCAATTTGGCACAATTGCGTGACATGCCATCAGCCTTTGTTCAAATGTACTGCCGCATAGCTGCACGGAAGTTCTTTTTCTTCTGTGATCCACACAGACGAGGTACAAAACTGGACTTTTAATACAGTGGAATTGACATGCAAATTGTTCTTTATGCGAGGAATTGTCTTCCATAATTGTCTGCTTTTCAGGGAAAGCATGCATAAAGAAAGTATTGTTGAGCAATTGTCTTCAAGAGCTAATGGAATTGCATCAGGTAATAGCTATATGGATCACATACTTTGTGCAAATTTGGTCATCTTGTACTTTGCAGTGTAATGTTGCACTATACAATATATTCTGGACTGCCTGTTGGTTCTCATCAACTCTATTTTCAGGAGAGTGAGGAAGAGGTAACTGATACCGAGCAGGCTGAAAATTGGTTTTCCTTGACTTCAGCTCAGCGCATATGTGGTATGTTAGCTGCCCTCATTCTTCTTTTGCCATTGAGGTCATTTTCTTGCACCAAGTTACATTGTTTTTCGTCCCCGTGCAGTATATACTCGATTTAATTGGTATGCTATTGTTATCCCTCTGCAGATATGTTCCTTGCACTAGACAAAGATACAAATGGCACACTGAGCAAACAAGAGCTGAAGGAATATGCTGATGGCACACTAACAGAGATCTTCGTCGAAAGAGGTTAAAATATGCTCTCTGCTCCGCTTTCATTGTTTCTTCTAAAGCACCTTAACCAAATGGGAAACATAAACTCTTAGTATGCTACTCCAAATCTTCAATGTTCTAATGCTCTTAATACACAGATCATTGATGTCTTCTTATAGTCTTCAGTAACGAATACAGAATAACAATGCAGTTTTACTTTTCAGTTTTTGATGAACATGTACGCCGAAGCAAAGTTGGAGGTGGCAACAGTCGTGAGATGGATTTTGAGAGCTTTCTCGACTTTGTTTTAGCCCTAGAGAACAAAGACACCCCTGAAGGGCTGACATACTTATTTAGATGCCTTGATCTCAACGGAAGAGGATTTCTGACAACTGCTGATATTCATACTCTATTTAGGTATGTATGTGATAGTTTGTAATATGAACTGTGTAGTATTGTGGTGGTAGCTACTTTTTCTACAATAATTTTGGTGTTAACCTACCTATATTTTGTTCATGGATGTACTGATGCAACCCCCTTCATTCCCCACTTTACTTTGTCATGCATATTCCATTTAGCTGAAAATATCTGCCTGGCAAAGGGAGCCGAAGTAGGAGAAACATATGGTCATTCATAATCATTATAGGAGTAATTACCTGTTGTCCGCACAAGACATAGCACCATTCTATTCAAAGTCGAGAACAACCTTGATAAATTTTGACCAGTCTTTTGTTAATCTCTTCCTCAATAACTTTATATCACAGTGTGTATTAAATAATAATTGGCAGTAATTTATTCGGAAGGAAAACTGTATTCAATGATGCCCTTGTGTCTAATGCTTGGTCCTATTTATAGTGCATAGGCTTTCCCGTGAAATCCTGTTTTCTGAACAGGGGTTTGAACAATTCTGTACCTGTTATTCGTTTCACCAAATTGGGCCTTAAAAGAGTGTTCTTCATGTTCTGGGAAACAAATTATATTCTGGAAGAAAAGAAAGGAGGATGTGAGAGTTAGCATTCCTGCCTGATACCATCTTCCTAGATTTAGTCTGCCATGTTTATGTGCTTGCTGAACTTCCGGACTGTTCTGCTGGCCTCAACAGGCAGAACATCATTGTTTTAATACTTTTTTAATATGGATCGGAGGGAGTACCTTTTTTACACTCTCAAGTTCCCTATCTATTGTACTAATCAGTTGCACTATGTTAGGTATGAAACCTGAAGTGAGTAAGTCACTCGCAATGGTATCCACGAACCTTGAACTAAACTTGGGGTTGGGCCCGTGGTACTCTAAAGCAGTGCACCACCTAGGTGCATCCACACCCTATACTTAAGCATCTGGAATGTAGTGTAAAGCTGCATGAATAGGGAACTTTACTAGGAGACTCCCGCAGTTCCTTCCTTGTATAGTTTGATCAACTGCACAATCATCTAACAACCATTTGCATATTTTTTTAATTAGGAATCACAGTTCACAGTGTCAGTTATTAAGAGAGAAACAGTCATACATGAGAGATGTTATGCTATAAATTTTATGTCAAATCTTTGAAGTTGTAATCCAAGGCATATTCTGCCACTAGTCTTACACGAGATGCGATCGCAGGAAATATTAATGTGACCAAAATTTTAATGGCTGTGGCCCTCTCAGAATACCTACAGGCCAAAATAATCCAAGGCATATTTCAATGTCTGTGGCCCTCTCACAATACCTACAGGCCAAAATATTAATGTGATGCCAATTGTGAAATCAGAATGTGTTGAATAACCACCTTATATTTGGTATCATAGTTGTGTCATTTCTTAGTAATCTTTGATTGCATTTCTAATCGAAAATTCACATTGGAAAATTTCTTTGTATTGACCTCATGACAACCAAGCAGCCATTTTGTCTCATGCAATGGTGTAATTGTTTACAGAGATGTGCACCAGAAGTGGATCGAGGGGGGGAACTACGAGCTTTGCATCGAAGACGTAAGGGATGAAATCTGGGACATGGTGAAACCAGCTGACCCTCTCAGGATCGCACTCGCGGATCTCCTTTCCTGCAAGCAAGGTGGGACTATCGCCAGCATGCTTATAGACGTCCGCGGCTTCTGGGCCCACGACAACAGAGAGAACCTCCTCCAGGAAGAGGAGGAGCAAGTGGAAGAGGCTTGAGTGCCAGGCAACAAACTATGGTGCTCCGCTCTCTCGACAGTAGTGAAGCCAGCATGTGCTTCCTGCCTGCGTTATTGTAGTTTACGTAGTTGTATTAGGCCTGTTGTATAACTTGTGTAAGTGTGCCATTTGTGTGAGTGGGTTAAATCCAAGTGATTACGAGTTTGTACGTGTGGCGTGGTGGTGCAGGCTAACTGTGGATCATTCTCAGGACTTGTTTGAACGGTGGAAGCCTCAGTATGTGAAGTATTTACTTGAACGCTCTGGCAAATTATACAGTGCGTGTATTTTCTGTTTCTCCCACCGATTTTTAACTGCAGTACCTATGCGCTCCCTTGTGGATATGATCTATTTGTACCTGATGGAATTTGCTGATGTTTTTCTTTTGAAATAGAGGCAAAGTTTGTTACAAGACATAGAAATACACGACATACGGATTACTTGCGCGCAATAAAAGACCCTAGTTTACAAAGGTGGACGAAAGCAAGATTAGTGGTGGGGCATTCTTATGCTTAAAAACCCTTATGTTCTGCTTGTTCCAAATTGTCCAAGAGACTAGCATGGTGATGGAGGCCTTGGCTTGTCGATTTGGCGCGTTGTCGGCGCAAGTGCTTGCCCACCACTCTTCAACCGTGTAGAACAAGGGCCGCACAGAAGTGTCGAGTCCGAGCATGGGGAATTTCCTAATGACCAAATACCAAAGGCGCCGGGTGTAGCGGCACTGGTAGAAGAGATGGGGTCCGCATTCTTGCACACTCTTGCAAAGAGGGCAAACATCACAATTTGGCCACCCTCACTTTGCCAATCTGTCCGCCGTCCAGATTCTATCTTGAAGGGCCAACCAAGCATTTTTTTTACTTTTGGAGGTGCTCAAACCTTCCAAATCATCCTATACATGGGCGAAAGAACCATCCCTACGAATTGCGCCTTGTATGCGGATGCCGCCAAGTACTGCCCACTGCTCGTATGCTTCCAAATGATTTCATCCTCTGTGAGCTCGTCAAGGTGGATCTCATTTAGTAGGATCCAAAGAGCGAAGAATTGTGTGATGTGCTCGGCGGTGATGTTGATGGGGGTTTTGATCTTGAGGATCCACGCGTTGTGCTTGAGGGCCTCCTTGATCTTCCAAAATTTTCTCTTGGAAGCTTCATAAGTGAGCGGGGCAATGTCTTTTGGCATATGCCCAAGAAGCCAAGGAGAATCCCAAAAGGGGGTCCTCGCGTCGTTACCAACGGTGATGGTGGTGGAAGCATAGAAAAAGTTGAGGTCCTCCGCATCGCATGGGTTTCCCATCCCCACCCACATCTTGGTGGGTTCTTTCCATTCATACCACGACCAACATAACCGGAGAGCCCTCGTAAACTTGGTGGTGTTGAGGACCCCGAACCCCGAATTGTCTGGCAAACTTTCTCCCAATTCACCTTGCATTTAGCCCCCGATGTCTTGTCAGAATTGGACCATAGGAAAGCTCGTTCAAGCTTGTTGACGTTGTGGAGGATGGTTGGAGGGATGACCAACGGGGTGACGGGGTAGACCACTTGGGGCGTTCGACCGATGGTGGTGACGTTTCAGCCACCATGCGTTGGCAACTTGCTTGCCACTTTGTCCACGAGAAACTGAAGGTCTAACAATTTTAGCTTCCACACGAAGAGGGGGAGTCCCAAGTATCGCAAAGGAAAAGATGCCCGCGCAGACTGACCCAAATCAAGGTGGTTGCAACAAATGGGCACCACCGAGCTCTCCTGGAAATTGGTGCAAAGGCCCGTGACTTCCCCAAAACCCCTCAAAATGCTTGCAAAGTTATCAACATCCTACTTGACCAGGGTCAGGAAGACAGTCACGTCGTTCGCCTAAAGAGAGGTCCTCATCATGGCCCCCCTTTCCTAGATATTATGGAGGAGCCCCTTCTTTGTTGCCACATCTACAATTTTTTTGGAGCGGGTCGATGGTGATGACAAAGAGAAGCGGGGATCCCTGCCGAAGTCCATGCCTATGCTTTATTGGGCAACCGACAATACCATTCAGGATGATCCTTGAGGATGAAGAGCTAAGGAGGGCCGCGATCCAATCCCTGAATTTACTTGAAAATCCTCGCCGCTGGAGGAGATCAAGCAAGTACTCACACTTCACTGAGTCGAAGGCCTTGCGGATATCGAGCTTGAAGAGGAGGGATGGGGTCTTCCTCTTGTGAAGGCGTCGGGCAAGATTGCAGACATACAAAAAATTGTCGTGAATGCTTCTTGTTTTGATGAAGGCGCTTTGGGCGTTAGAGATGAGATTTTTCATATGTGGGCCGAGCCTCATGGAGAGCACCTTCGCAATAATATTTGCGATCGCGTGGATGAGGCTAATGAGTCTATAGTCGGCGATCCTCTCTGCCCCTTCCTTCTTGGCAAGAGCACCACATTTGCGGAGTTGAGCCACTCGAGATTTGAGGTGTGCAGGGAGTCAAAATGTGTAATGACCCTCATGAGGTCACGCCTGATGATGTGCCAAGACTTCTTGAAAAAGAAGCCCGTGAATCCACCCGGCTTTGATGCTTTGTCACTTGGCATGTCGTTGATCACATCAAAGACCTCAGTCTCGGCCATTGGGGAGCCAAGACCATGCAAGTCAATAGGCTCCAAATTTAGCTCATCCCAATTTTGCGACATCGGGGACCTCTCTTCATGACATTGGAAAAATTGTCATGGATTAGCTTTTCTTTGGGGTCGTGCTTGGTGACCCAGCCATGCTCATTCTTGATTCTATGGATATGATTTTTTTCTCCGCCTTGCATTGACTCGGCGGTGAAAGAATTTTGTATTAGTATCCCCTTCTTTAAGGTTGGAAATTCTCGCACATTGTTTTGTGCGCGATCTTTCGAGCATAGCCAAGGCGATGACCCTTCTCGTGAGCCTAGCCCGGAGCTCAAGATCCTCGGTGGAGAGGAGTCTAGCCTCTTGGGCGACGTTGAGGCGAAGGATCACCAAAAGCATGGCTTAGTGGTGGATTTTAGTCTTGGAGAAAAGACCCATGCTCCATTCTGAGAGGCGGAGTGCCTTCTTCTTGATCTTGTGGTAGAGGATCACCAGAGCATTGTTTTTGCCTCGATCCTGCATTTTGCTGTCTGGGAAGTCCCTCTGTTTTTCCGATTCAACCGGTATCAGTCTAACTCATTTTATTTGTAGCAAAGCTAACACATGACTTTGCATAAACGGTCAAGTTCGCAGTTTTTTATTTGATCATCGCAGACCTGATGAACCTGCTTACACCATGAAATTGAAGGATAATGAGCTCTTACACTTACTGTCTTGAGTATAGTAGAGTGAAGAAAAAAAAAGTTGGTATGGGGGTTGGTAGGCGAACCCATACGCCACAGTGTAGGCCCTAATGGCAGGACCGAATCACCGTGGCAACCCAAGCGTGAGTGTGGGCTACGGCTGGGGAACGCGTCCCGACAGCCTTAATGCCTTGGGCAGCCATAGGCCGCGTCTTGGGCCAAAATCGACAGTTGACGTAAGGTGCCCCAGAGTTTTCCGGACCCTAGTCTTCCACCAGGCACAGTCTTTACATACCAACATGCCTTTTCAGTGTTAACGTATACGTACAACGGTAATCTACCGTGCACAACTTTGACACGGGCTACCAAACCTAGCAACCCCCAGCACCAACTCTTTAGCCCTCCGAAGCTGGAGTGACAGGCGCGAGCCACCGCGCTCGGCTGTTGTGTGCGTCGGGAGGCAAGTATTTATGCCGGTGCGTGCGCGCTTCGGGTAGCGAGGTGGTACTATTGTTTGAGTCAGTTCTCTAGCACGAACCTAGCTGGGCCGCATGAACACCTTGCAGCTTAGGCCATGCTTAGATCCAAGGGACTATTTTTAGTTTGACTAAAACTAGTCTCTTTTAGAGGCTAAAGTTCCAATCAACCCTGACTAAAGAGAGGCTAGAACTAGTCTTGAGACCAAAAATTTTTAGTCAGGGGAACCCTACTAAAATGTGGATTAGTCCTCTCTCTCCTTATTTAACTCCTCTCCTTTAACACATGCGAGTTCGGGATTGGAGGGTTTGGAGGATAATAAATGCTCATTAACTCATTTTAGTCTATTTAGTATTTGTATCCAAGCATGGGTGAGGCTAACAAGTTTTAGTCCCACTACTTTTAGTCATGGGACTAAAACGTATCCAAGCACCCTCTTAGCTGGTTGTTGGTGTAGGGAACAAACACAGTGGCATAGGGATCAAACACGCACCCTTCCAAAGCGCTAGCATACTATTGATTGGGCCGCCCAGAAGGACTCTCATGTTTTTTCCCACGGTTTTAGGAATGTTGTCACATAGCGCTAAAAAATAAATGGAATGTTGTCACATCTCATTTTCCCCTCAATTTTGGAAAGTTAAAGAAATAATAAGAGGGAATTGAAACATTTGAAATTTGATTATGATTCCTTGGTCCTAGCTAATTTTGACTAGGAGTTGTTTGAATTGAATGAAAATGTGGCTCAAAACAATTTGGAATTATTTCAAACCTTCAATTGTCACTTAGTGATTATTTATAAAACCAAAATTGGGCTCACAAAATGCTTGTGACCTTTGTTAAATATTTTCGGTTGGAAATAAATTCCATACACCCCAAATATTACTGAAGTCCTAAAGCTAAAATTGGGAATTAAATTGAACCATACAAGAATTTAGGGAGTAAATCAATGTCCCAAATTAGGGTGACAATTCAAGTATTTAATTTTTGCATAAATGTATTTCATAAGTCACAAATAATATCTTGAGCCTTTGTTATTTTTCCCGAAAGGAGTTGAGTGAATTTGATTTTTGAATAAATTCAAAAGTGAAAAGGGAATTATTTGAAATAAGGCTACATATTTTATTTTGGCAGGAAAAGTCATTTCCATAAGCCGTAAATTTTGGCTTGAACTTGTGTAGATTTCCCTATTTGAATTGGAGCATGTTTGGTTTTTGAATCAACTTAAAATTCAAAAAGGAACAATCAAAACATAAAAATAAAAGATAAAATAAAAAGGTCAGCTAGCCAGCTGACCTAGCAAGCACAGTGCGCCCTAGCACGACGTGCAGCTGCAACCGAGCCAACCCAACCGACCCAACTTAACGTCCCTGATGGGGCACACCCACGTTTGAACAGGGACATCAAATCAAGATCCGGCAACCAACACACCACCAGCAATTCTCTCTCTCTATCTCCCTCTCCCCCCCTCTCTCTGCCATTGCCAGGCGAGACCCACCAGTCAGCTCGTCCATAGCCTCCCGCCCGAGAAGCTAGCGCCCGCGACCCAATGATAACCCACAAGTATAGGGGATCACAATAGTTTTCAAGGGTAGAGTATTCAACCCAAATTTATTGATTCGACACATGGGGAGCTAAAGAATATTCTCAAGTATTAGCATTTAGCAGCTGAGTTGTCAATTCAACCACACCCGAAAGACTTAATATCTGCAGCAAAGTATCAATATGAGATGAGCTCATAGGCAATGGATTAATGATGGATAATTATGTCAAATGGCATTCATCATGCAACAATTATAACATAGGGTGACACAGAACTAGCTTCAATCCATCAATATAATGTAGGCATGTATTCCGAATATAGTCATACGTGCTTATGGAAAAGAACTTGCATGACATCTTTTGTCCTACCCTCCCGTGGGAGCGGGGTCCTATTGGAAACTAAGGGATGTTAAGGCCTCCTTTTAATAGAGAACCGGACCAAAGCATTGGCACTTAGTAAATACATGAACTCCTCAAACTACGATCATCACCAGGAAGTGTCTCGATGATAACCCACAAGTATAGGGGATCGCAAAAATTTTGAGGGTAAGTATTTAATCCAAATTTATATATTCGACACAAGGGGAGCCAAATAATATTTGAAGGTATTAGCAGCCGAATTGTCAATTCAACCACACCTGGAGATTAATTATCAGCAGCAAAGTGACCAGTAGCAAAGTAGTTTGATAGTTTTGATAGTAGTGACAACAACAACGGTAACGGTAACAGTGATAGCAGTGATATTGTAGCAGTAACGATAGCAGTAGTAATAGTAGTAACTTAGCAAGAACAATATATGATAAATTCGTAGGCATTGGATCGGTGACTTGTTGGATGATATTCATCATGTGACAGTTATAACCTAGGGCGATACGGCACTAGCTCCAGTTCATCGATATAATGTAGGCATGTATTTCGTAAATAGTCATACGTGCTTTATTAAAAGAACTTGCATGACATCCTTTGTCCTACCCTCCCGTGGCAGCGGGGTCCATATTGGAAACTAAGGGATATTAAGGCCTCCTTTTAATAGAGAACCGGAACAAAGCATTAACACATAGTGAATACATGAACTCCTCAAACTACAGTCATCACCGAGAGTGGGCCTGATTGTTGTCACTCCGGGGTTGTCGGATCATAACTGTAGTAGGTGACTATAACTTGCAAGATCGGATTTAGAACATGGATATAATGATGAATTCATAAACGGTTCAGATCTGAGTTCATGGCACCCGGGCCTAAAGTGACAAGCATTAAGCATAGCAAAGTCACAGCAACATTAATCTAAGAACATAGTGGATACTAGGGATCAGGCCCTAACAAAACTAACTCGATTACATGATGAATCTCATCCAACTCCTCACAAACCAGCGAGCCTACGAAGGAATTACTCATTTCCGGTGGGGAGCATCATGGAATTGGCGACAGAGATGGTTGGTGATGACGAAGAACGAAGATCCCCCTCTCCGAAGCCCCAAACGGACTCCAGATCTGCCCTCCCAAGGAAGAACAGGGCTTGGCGGCGACTCTGACTCGTGGATCGTGATAATTCTTTCTCACTGCTTTTTCTCTGGAATAATGTGATTTTATATTATCAGGGGGGGTCATCAGCGGGGCCACCAGGTGGGGACAACCCACTTGGGCGCACCAGGAGAGGGGGGCGCGCCCTGGTGGGTTGTGCCCACCCACGGGCCCCTCTCTGGTGGGTCTTGGCTCCAAAAATCCTCTTTTATTCCATAAATATTCCTCGCAAAGTTTTGTTTCATTCCGAGAACTTTTATTTCTGCACAAAAACAACACCATGGTAGTTCTGCTAAAAACAACGTCAGTCCGAGGTTAGTTTCATTCAAATCATGCAAATTAGAGTCCAAAACAAGAGGAAAAGCATGAGAAATAGTCGATACGTTGGAGACGTATCAACTCCTCCAAGCTTAAACCTTTGGTTGTCCTCAAACAATTCAGTTGATAAACTGAAAGTGAGAAAGAAAAACTTTTACGAACCCTTTTGCTCTTGTTTGCATAAATAAGCTTAAACAGCACCCAGGTTTTCAGCCAACATTATAACTAACCATGTCAACAATAACATTTAAAGATTATAATGACTCATATTAATGACATAATCAGCTAACGAGCAATAATAAAATATCTCAAACAGCAACACGTTGTCAAAACAACCATGATATAATATGACAATAGTGGTATCTCGCTAGCCCTTTCTGAGACCGCAAAACATAAATGCAGAGCACCTCCAAAGTTTAAACAGTGACTAAACATTGTAATTCATGGTAGAAAAGATCCAGTCATGATGCACCCAACATTAGTTACACATAATACATAAATCATTATAGCTGTGCTCTACTCAGTTTCTGGCGCTTATTTTAGAAGGCGGTGATACAACATAAAACTAAATAGATAGTCCCTTCGCAGAGGGAAGCAGTGATTTGCAGAGGTGCCAGAGCTCAATTTTTAAAACAGATATAAATGATATTTTGAGACATGCACCCTTCTTATTCACTTCACGACCATCGATTATCAATATCTTCCATGCTAAGCACGCTAGTGGCGGTTCCCAAGTGATAAAAGTAAAGGTTGACTCCCCCTCCACCATCAATCACACTCCACGGCTTGTCCGAAACAACGGGTGCCGTCCATACCAACATAAGTCCCGGGGGAGTTTTGTTTAATTATTTTCATTTTTGAGTTCGGGACTGGGAATCCCTATTACCGTCCATTTTCTCGTGCGATGGCGAGTGAATAAACACTCGACCTGAAAATAACCCGCTTAGCATGGAAGATACCAACCACCTCCTGTCGTTTCACGAACGATCCAGGCACACAAAAAGGATAAATTTTTTAGAAGTTTTTAGAGGTGGCACATGCAAATTTACTTAGGACGGCAGGGTAATACCACATATAGGTAGGTATGGTGGACTTATCTGGAATAACTTTGGGTTCAAGGTTTTTGATGTACAAGCAGAGTTCCCACTTAGTACAGGCGAAGGCTAGCAATTTAGATTGAGAAGCGGCCAGCTAGAGAGCAACAACGATCATAACCATGCATTATGCATAAGTAACATTGGACACTAGCATGAGTAGGATATGGGCACCATGAACATAAATATCATAGAGGCTATGTTGATTTTGATTCAACTACATGCATGAACATGTGCCAAGTCAAGCCACTCGAACATTCAGAGGAGGATACCATATCAACATACTACATCACAATCATTTTAACGCTATGTTGATATCCAAGATAAATCGTTATCAACTCCCAGCTACTTATGCATGGCATGAGAAACTATAATCTCCAATTGCATTGCAAACATGTTTAATCATAATGGGCTATCATGGATACTAGGTTAAACATATTTAAAAAACCAGAACAAGTCAAGTTCATACCAGTTTCTTCCTGCCACGGCCAGTTCATCGGATGTCGTCGTTATTGCCTTTCACTTGCACGACCGAACGATATGAAAATAATAATAGTGCAAGAGTGCCATGGACTAAGCTGGAATCTGCAAGACATTTTATTCAATCGGAGAAGACAAGGTAAAATGTGCTCTTATTAGTTCAACAATTATTCATATGAGAGCCACTCAACATTTTCATCGTGGTCTTCTCCTTGGTAAGACTCGAATAAAAAGAAAAGAAGTTCAGAGAAACACACTGGAATATTTTTGGAGTTTTTTGGTTTTCTAGAACGGGCAAATAAAAGGGAAAAGCAAAAACGAGAAAAACTATTTACACGGGAAAGCTCTCGACAAGCAAAAGAAGAACAAGGAAATCTGTTTGGATTTTTTTTAATATTACTACTAAGCATGCATAGAAAGTAAACTAGCTACAACTAATTTTTTTGGTTTTTCTAAAGTTTTTCAAACACACAAGAAGAAAGCAAGAAAATAAATCTAAGTATGGATGATACAATAAAAAAGTGTGAACACCGAGAAATGAAGTATGTGTGCATGAATATAGTGTCGGTGGGAACACGTACTCCCCCAAGCTTAGGCTTTTGGCCTAACTTGGTAGTCGATCAGTAGCCTAGAGGGTAGAAGTCTGCGTGGAAGCTCACAGAGGCTCTAGGTGCGGATGCCTCGGCACGCTGTGCTGCCACCACTACTGCGTTATGAGCTCGGGCCTCGCTCTCAAGAACAAAATATCTCCCCTTGTTGTGATAGTCAAAAAGAGTAGGTGCGGGCAAATATGTATGCACAAAAAAGGTTTGGTCAAACAACAAATTATAATTGAAGTCATGATTTTTTCCTTTGAGGATCTTATGATCTTTTAAGGTGTCAAAGTCTAAATACTGCGTGGGTAGGATAGGGTCAAAGGGTAAATGTGAAATGCCCAACTCTCGTGCCAAACGTGTGGCATAAATTCCCCCATAGCACCAGCCACCATTAGCATTATTCTGAAGTCTACGTGCAACAATCGCTCCAATATTATAGTTCCATTCACCAGTGAGAGCGGTGTGGATGAGGCTCAAGTCTGGCGCACACAGTGTGCTACAGTCTTGCTTGCCTACTATGCATTTCCCGTTAAATAATGCAAAGTACCGAATTGCGGGAAAGTGGATGCTCTTTATTCTGCCTTGTGTCACTCCCCTATTTTCACCGTAACAAAGGCTAGTCAAGAAGGACTCGTACTCAGCCCTCGGTGGTCCATCAAGCGAACCCCAATATGGCAGTTTGCAATGGTAAGCAAACTTCTCCAGTGAGATGGTAAATGGATTATCATAAAGCATAAAAGACACCCTAGGCTCACGAGGGAAAAATGTAAATCTTTTGACAAATGTCTCAGTGAGGAGTTGGCGTTGGTCACACTTATTTGAAAGGTAAGGACCAAGGCCAGCATTGTGAACATATTGCTCAAATTCCTCCTTAATGCCCACACGCACCATATATTCATCGCAAGGCCATAAGCATGTTTTGGTGGCAGCATCACGCGTGGAACTTTCACTTGGTTCCAGATAGGACTGGCGAGCAGAACTGTCACTAGAAGATGCCCCCGAGGATCGTCTCCTCGAAGATTTCCTTCCAAATAGGTTCATCGTGTCTGCGTACAATTTTCTGAAAATAAAATTTTTGAGGTGACAAAAATTTGTCAACAAAACTTTACAAAATTGATAGCAACTACTCCTAGGGATACATAGAGGCCATAACAAGCATTCAAACTACTTAGAACACTAAGAATTCAACATGCAAGCTCATCTACAGTAGCACCAAGAGAAGCTAATTATTCAAAGTATAAACCACTAAAACAAAAACTAATTGGACAAATGGTGGAGTCACATACCAAGCAACAATCCGCCGAAACAGTTTCGGAAACGAAGCTTCGAGCTAAGAGATCGAAATCCGCGGGTTTGAGCTCAAGAACACGGGAGAGAGAGCAATGGGGATTTTTTATGGACATAAGTGATGATGTGGGCTAAAGAGATAAGTGAGGGGGCCCACGTGGGGACCACAACCCACCAGGGCGCACCTGGGGGTCCTGGCGCACCCAGGTGGGTCGTGCCTACCTGGTGCACCTCCCTCTGGTATTATTTGCACCAAAAATTCATAAATATTCAGAAAAAATCATATCAGGTTTTCAGAGCATTCTGAGAACTTTAATTTTTGGGTAATTTTTTATTGCACGGGAAATTTAGAAAACAGACAAAACATGGCATTTTATTTTATCATCGGGCATCTCAAGTATAACAAAGTCAGTCAAAATAGTAACGTTAGCAACAACAACGGGCACATCCTCATAGATACTGATAGGTATGGCAGTTGATTTTCCAGCCATTTGCAAAGATATTTCAGTAGGTGTGAGTTTATTCAAGTCAAGTCTTTTATATAAAGAGAAAGGCATAACACTAACACCAGCTCCTAAATCACACAAAACAGTTTGCACATAATTCTTTTTGATAAAGCAAGGTATAGTTGGTATTCCCGGATCTCCAAGTTTTTTAGGCACTCCATCTTTAAAAGTGTAGTTAGCAAGCATAGTGGAGATTCCAGTTTCCGGTATTTTTCTCCTATTTGTGATGATGTCTTTCATATACTTTGCATAAGGAGGCATTTTCAAGATATCAATCAAGCAAGTACGCAAAAAGACTCAGCATTTCAGCAAAGCATTCAAATTCTTCATCATCTTTCTTTTTAATTGACTTAGGTGGAAAAGGCATAGGTTTTTGAACCCATGGTTCTCTTTCTTTAGCGTGTTTTCTAGCAACAAAGTCTCTTTTATCATATCTTTTATTCTTAGGTTGTGGGCTATCAAGATCAATAGGTGGTTATATCTCAACATCATTATCTGGTTCTTTATCATTATTTGTTTGAGTGTCTTCAGGAACCTCATCATTGTCTTTTTCATTATCACTATGTGGATGTTCATTACCCGATTGAGTTTCAACATCCGAGATAGAAGTTCCATTTTCATTATCAGGAGGTTTGTCTATTTCAAGTTCACTAGAAGCATGCAAAGTCCTATCATTTTTATTTTTATTTTTCTTTTTATTTTTCTTTTTAGAAGAACTAGATGTAGTGGTGTTATTTCTTTGCGAATCTTGTTCAATTCTCTTTGGATGTCCCTCAGGATAAAGTGGTTCCTGAGTCATTTTACCTCCTCTAGTTGCAACTCTAACAGCAAAGTCATGTATATTATGATTCATTTCATCAAGTAATTCTCTTTGCGATTTAGCAACTTGTTCTAGCTGGGTTTGAACCATAGAGGCATGTTTTCCAACACCTCTAACATCATTTGAGATTCTAAATAACAAGTCACTCAAGCGAGCAATCATATCAGAAATATGTTTCAGTTGTTTCATAACATTTGCATTGAAGTGATCTTGCTTTCTAATGTAACTATAAAATTCATAAAGGCATTGACTAGGATGTTTATTACGAGGATCATCACTATCATTGAATTTCATTAAAGATTTTACCTCTACCACCTTAGGTGGTGGTGGTGCTTCAAACCCATGTATTTCTTCGATAGGTGGTAAATTTTTAACATCCTCAACCTTAATACCTTTTTCCTTCATAGATTTCTTTGCCTCTTGCATATCCTCAGGACTGAGATATAATATACCCCTCTTCTTCGGAATGGGTTTAGGCAGTGGTTCAGGAATAGTCCAATCATCATAATTTTTCAATATGTTATTCAATAGTTCTTCAGCTTGAGCAATAGTTCGTTCCCTGAGAACACAACCAGCACAACTATCTAGGAAGTCCCTAGAAGCATCGGTTAGTCCATTATAGAAGATATCAAGTATTTCAGTTTCCTTAAGAGGATGATTAGGCAAAGCATTAAGTAACTGGCAAAGCCTCCCCCAAGCTTGTGGGAGACTCTCATCTTTAGTTTGAACAAAGTTAAATATTTCCTGCAAGGCAGCTTGTTTCTTATGAGCAGAAATTTTTTTTAATAGAGAACCAGACCAAAGCATTGGCACTTAGTGAATACATGAACTCCTCAAACTATGGTCATCACCAGGAAGTGTCCCGATGATAACCCACAAGTATAGGGGATCGCAACAATTTTCGAGGGTAAGTATTTAACCCAAATTTATAGATTCGACACAAGGGGAGCCAAAGAATATTTGAAGGTATTAGCAGCTGAGTTGCCAATTCAACCACACCTGGAGATTAATTATCTTCAGCAAATTGATCAGTAGCAAAGTAGTTTGATAGTTTTGATAGTAGTGACAGCAACAACGGTAACGGTAACAGTGATAGCAGTGATATTGTAGCAGTAACGATAACAGTAGCAATAGTACTAACTTAGCAAGAACAATATACGATAAATTCATAGGCATTGGATCGGTGACTTGTTGGATGATATTCATCATGTGACAGTTATAACCTAGGGCGATGCGGCACTAGCTCCAATTCATCGATATAATGTAGGCATGTATTCTGTAAATAGTCATACGTGCTTTATTGAAAGAACGTGCATGCCATCTTTTGTCCTACCCTCCCGTGGCAGCGGGGTCCATATTGGAAACTAAGGGATATTAAGGCCTCCTTTTAATAGAGAACTGGAACAAAGCATTAACACATAGTGAATACATGAACTCCTCAAACTACGGTCATCACCAAGAGTGGGCCTGGTCGTTGTCACTCTGGGGTTGTGGGATCATAACCGTAGTAGGTGACTATAACTTGCAAGATTGGATCTAGAACATGGATATAATGATGAATTCATAAACGGTTTAGATCTGAGTTCATGGCACCCGGGCCCAAAGTGACAAGTATTAAGCATAGCAAAGTCATAGCAACATCAATCTAAGAACATAGTGGATACTAGGGATCAGGCCCTAACAAAACTAACTCGATTACATGATGAATCTCATCGAACTCCTCACCGACCAGCAAGCATACAAAGGAATTACTCACTCACGGTGGGGAGCATCATGGAATTGGCGATGGAGATGGTTGGTGATGACGAAGAACAAAGATCCTCCTCTCCGGATCCCCAAACGGACTCCAGATTTGTCCTCCCGAGGAAGAACAGGGCTTGGCGGCGGCTCCATCTCGTGGATCGCAATAATTCTTTCTCCCTGATTTGTTTCTGGAATAATGTGATTTTATAGTATCAGGACCCCCAGGCGCGCTCTGGTGGGTCTTGGCTCCAAAAATTCTCTTTTATTCCATAAAAATTCCTCGCAAAGTTTCGTTTCATTTTAAGAACTTTTATTTCTGCACAAAAACAACACCATAGTAGTTCTGCTGAAAACAGTGTCAGTTCTGGGTTAGTTTCATTCAAATCATGCAAATTAGAGTCCAAAACAAGAGAAAAAGCGTGAGAAAAAGTCAATATGTTGGAGACGTATCACCCGACTATTGTCACTCTGGGTTGCCAGATCATAACATGTAGTAGGTGACTATAACTTGCAAGATAGGATCAAGAACTCATATATATTCATAAAAACATAATAGGTTCAGATCTTAAATCATGGCACTCGGGCCCTAGTGACAAGCATTAAGCATAGCAAAGTCATAGCAACATCAATCTTAGAACATAGTGGATAGTAGGGATCAAACCCTAACAAAACTAACTCGATTACATGCTAAATATCATCCAACCCATCACCGTCAAGCAAGCCTACGATGGGATTACTCACGCACGACAGTGAGCATCATGAAACTAGATGAAACCCCGCGCGTTGCTACAGGACTTCTAAATTATACTTTTTGCAAGCAACTTGAAAGAAAGAAATTATAATACATGAAATAGAAAGAAACAAAGTTGATATGTCCTTTTGAATGTTGAATGATACATACATACATGGTATGGACTTGGACTCGACACTAACATGGCATAATCATGTATTTCTGTCCTTGGTAGTCAGGTTGGCTTCAAAGAGCATTGAAACAATTAAAGTTCATAAAGTGTACTGTTAACTTTGATTGAGTTCAAGACAAAGGCGCTTAAATTCACTTGTAACTAAATGTAAAATGTTTGTATAGTTAACCCTACTAAATAAAGAATAAATATGACCATATGAAATTGAGATTGTTTCTCGCTAATTCAAATCGCAAAAAAACGTAGTACTTTGTTCAAGAATAAATTATAATGATAACACATATTTTGGGGGTATGGAAAACAAATTGGAGCACTACTATTTGGCATTTAGCTCACTTTTTTTGCAACAACAAATGAATATGCATACTTCCTGCAAAAAGAATGAATGCTTATTTCACAGAAACTGTAAACATGTTTTCTTGTGCTTTAGAAGTGTATTGTGCTAGCAATACTCGATATGATTATTTAATAATAAGAAACGATATGAGAGGCTAAAGACACCAAAAAGTTAGGCATCAAGAGAGCAAGACATGAGCAGCCACATGTCATGATTTAAACATCCAAAGACATCATTAATAGAGGGCTAAGATATTTACCTCTTAATAAAGTTGCAAAGGGAGCTTGATATGAAACGTACATAACCTGCCTACTCAAATACTTATCTTATTTATTCCCGAGGAAGCAACAATTATAAATTAGAATTAGTAAACAATGGAACTTGGTATGTACTCTAAATTCAGTTAGCTAATAGAGGGCTAACACTTCAGGTTTACAATAGCTAAAAAACAATTACCTGCTATGACTTGGGATGTGCTTATCACCCTTAGCCAAAATTTAGGTGCACTTGAAACAGAAATTATAGTAAACTCGGAATGTAAAAAGAGAGGGGATATATCAACATGACACGGTAGGTAATTGAAATCTTCATGTTCACTTTAGGTACGAATTGCAACAGAACTTGATTACTCTAGGAAGACGACCATCCTTCAATAATATGTGCACAAATGAAAAATTATAAACCAAATCATGGAGAAATAAATGGCCCGACTCAAAATTATTTAAATATTTTGGTTCATAACCAATTCACCACTTCATCAAGGTTTAGCAATGTGCATGTGGAGACGGCAACATCTCCAGGTGAAGCTATCGGCCATGACAGTAAGGCAATAGGTAGTGCATGTGGGGGGCGGAATTATCATGCTTCAACCTGCGGGTTAATCGAGAGTAGACGCATATTAGGGCATAATCTGGTGTGTGGTTAATTACATAGAGACACTTCAACTCCACAAAGCAGAAAAAATCAAAACAAACTACAGAAGCAAGGGGGGATATTGGCTGGCATACCATATGTTGATCAATACATACATCTTGTGGCATGGCTGCATGCGTATAGTAGGCGAAAAGGCAGAGCCAGGGCGAGGCAGTTACACTCCCGGCATAGACATTGATGACTCGATTGTTGGCAGCAATGCAGCGTCGATCTTCAGTGGCGTCAGACAATTAGATCATTCGTATTTCCATAGCCACGGATAAAAAGATCAGATGAGGAAATTAGAGAAAAAATCTGATTATAGATCAGATGCAATCTATCAAACAGAACAACAAAAACTGATGGAGAGAAAACATACAGTTCCACGAAGAACCTCGGAGGCACACCACGAATTTGCTCCTCCTACTCCTCACAAACCTCAAACAGAGTGCAAGTGATGGATCTGTTCGTCCTTCTCCTTACTGATCTAAAAAATCAAAAGAAAAAGGACAACAAAATCTCACTGAAAACATTGTAGGAACATCCAATCGTCTCCGATGCGTGCTTCAGCGGCCGGCTCAGCAGGCCCACCACCGTGGATCGCGGGAACACCCAAAGGACCAGGCTGCGGAAGTAGCCCGACAGGATGGCCAGGCGTTGCCGCACATCCATGGAGATGCAGATGGTGGAGGTCTCGCTGGGACTGAGCTGACGCACGTGCGTCCATGTGCGCCAGTGTGCTCTTGAACCGGAAGAACGGCCGGCCGTGCCCCTTTGATGCAGTAGCACCACCGACACACAACAAAATCTCACTCAGAACTTTGTACGAACATCTGATCCAAATGAAAGATTCAAGAATGAAAGAGGGAGAGGAGGAAGAATCAATGTGAGGAAGAAAAGAAGATTGAAGATGAAGAGGCAATGAGAAGATAAAAGGGGTGAGGTGAAGTGCCTCGTGGGGAGGAACCGGAGGAGTAATGAAGAGATGGGAATGGGGGTGATTATCACCACACAAATTATTTTTTTAGACATGGAGAGAGAGAGGGGCTGTTGGCCTTCGACTCTTGGGGAGAATATGACATTTTCTCCTGTGAGGGTGAGAAGCATGGGCTTTTTTCTACGTGGCTGGGTGTTGATCAGTTTTTACACCCGGTAATTAACTGCTGGCCGGAACAGCTGCTGACATGGCACATGTGATTTGGCGGGATGGTTGCATGTCAAGAGAAATGAAGTAATGGACCTACTTGATGATGTGGATAGCTTGCATGTGAAGAGAAATATATTAGTGGGGATGAACTATTTAGGTATCATAGATCAGTGATGGAGGATGGTTGATGATGACGACGACGATGATTTCCACTCTCCGGAGTCCCGAACGGACTCCAGATCTGCCCTCCCGAGGAAGAACAAGAGGCGGCGGCGGCTCCGTATTGTAAAACACGATGAATCCTTCTCTCTGATTTTTTTCTCCCCGAACGTGAATATATGGAGTTGGAGTTGAGGTCGGTGGAGGTCCAGGGGGCTCACAAGGACAGAGGGCGCGCCCTCCACCCTTGTGGCCAGGGTGTGGGTCCCCTTCAGTTGATTCTTTCACCAATATTTTTTGTTTATTTCAAAAGTGATCTCCGTGAAGTTTCAGGTCATTCCGAGAACTTTTATTTCTGCACAAAAATAATACCATGGCAATTCTGCTGAAAACAGCACCAGTCCGGATTAGTTCCATTCAAATCATGCAAATAGAGTCCAAAACAAGGGCAAAAGAGTTTGGAAAAGTAGATACGATGGAGACGTATCAACTCCCCCAAGCTTAACCCATTGCTTGTCCTCAAGAAATTCAGTTGACAAACTGAAAGTGATAAAGAAAACTTTTACAAACTCTGTTTGATCTTGTCATTGCAAATATGTAAAGCCGGCATTCAAGTTTTTAGCAAAGATTATGAACTAACCATATTCACAATAATATTTAGGTCTCACATTTACTCATATCAATGGCATAATCAACTAGCGAGGAATAATAATAAATCTCGGATAACAAGATGGTATCTCGCTAGCCCATTCTGAGTTTGCAAAACATAAATGCAGAGCACCCCTGAAGATCAAGGACTGGCTAGACATTGTAATTTATGGCAAAAGAGATCTAGTTACAGTCATATGCAATATCAATTAATAACAATGCATACAAATGACAGTGGTGCTCTCTAACTAGTGCTTTTTATAAGAGGATGATGACTCAACATAAAAGTAAATAGATAGGCCCTTCGCAGAGGCAAGCAGGGATTTGCAGAGATGCCAAAGCTCGAGTTTTAAAACAGAGATAAATATATTTTTGAGCGGTATGCTTTCATTGTCAACATAACAACCAAGAGATCTCGATATGTTCCATGCTACATACATTATAGGTGGTTCCCAAACAGAATGGTAAAGTTTATACTCCCCCACCACCAACAAGCACATTCCACGGCTGGTCCGAAACAACGGGTACCGTCCAACTAACAACAATCCTGGGGGAGTTTTGTTTGCAATTATATTTTGATTTGATTTGAGCATGGGGCTGGGCATCCCGATTACCAACCATTTTCTCATGAATGATTAGCGGAGTCCACTCATCGTGAGAATAACCCACCTAGCATGGAAGATATAGACATCCCTAATCGCTACATGAGCCATTCGAGCATACAAAACAGAATTTCATTTGAAGGTTTAGAGTTTGGTACATGAAAATTTACTTGGAACGGCAGGTAAATACTACATATAGGTAGGTATGGTGGACTCATATGGAACAACTTTGGGTTTATGGAAGTGGATGCACAAGCAGTATTCCCGCTTAGTACAAGTGAAGGCTAGAAAAAGACTGGGAAACGACCAACTAGAGAGCGACAACAGTCATAAACATGCATTGATATTAACAAACAATGAGTGCAAGCATGAGTAGGATATAAATCACCATGAACATAAATATCATGGAGGCTATGTTGATTTTGTTTCAAGTACATGCGTGAACATGTGCCAAGGCAAGTCACTTAAATCATTCAAAGGAGGATACCATCCTATCATACTACATCACAACCATTTTAATAGCATGTTGGCACGTAAGGTAAACCATTTTAAACTTCTATCTAATTAAGCATGGCATGAGTAACTATAATCTCTAATTGTCATTGCAAACATGTTTCATTCATAATAGGCTGAATCGGGAACGATGAACTAATCATATTTACAAAAACAAGATAGGTCGAGTTCACACCAGCTTTTCCTCATCTCAATCATTTCATCATATATCATCATTATTGCCTTTCACTTGCACGACCGAATGGTGTGAATAATAATAATAGTGCACGTGCATTGGACTAAGTTGGAATCTGCAAACATTTATTCAAAGGAGAAGACAAGGTAATATGGGCTCTTTGTTAGATCAACAATAATGCATATGAGAGCCACTCATCATTTTCATCGCGGTCTTCTCCTCTCGACCCCAAAGAAAAAAAGGAATTTCAAAGAAACACACTGAAATGTTTTTGGAGTTTTTGTTTTTTCTAAAGGAAGTAAAACAAGAACGAGAAAAACTATTTACACGGGAAAGCTCCCAACAAGCAAAAGAAGAACGAGAAATCTTTTTGGGTTTTCTTTAATAGTACTACTACATAGACATGTAAAGTAAACTAAACTACAACTAATTTTTTTGCTTTTTCTCAAAGTTCTTCAAACACACAAGAAGAAAGCAAGAAAATAAAATAAACTAGTATGGATAATATAATAATAAAGTATGAACACCGACAACTAGAATGAGTGTGTGAACATGAATGTAATGTCGGTGAGAAATACGTACTCCCCCAAGCTTAGGCTTTTGGCCTAAGTTGGCCTAGGGCCACCACTGGCCTGGATGATATCCGAAATCATAGTTGGGGTCATACTGTGTTGTGGCAGCTACCGCCTAGCGAGCTGCTTCCTGGAGTCGAGTGGCCTCCGTTGTTCTCTCATACTCATTTGCCTCCTCTCTAGTTATAAAATATCTCCCATTTACCTGAAAGTTAAAGAAGGCAGGAGCAGGAAGTGTAATATGGACAACACGCCATCTGTCAAAGATTAGTTGGTACTGGAGGGACTGTTCGTTCCTCTAAAGAAACTGGTAGCGTACCATAGCATTATAATCTAGAAAAGCAGGTGGCAACTCAATGTCATTCTCTCTTATGGGTACACCAAGATAATTAGCTAAACGAGTTGCATAAATCCCCCCAAATAAATCCCCATCTTTAGCATTAAGATGTAACCTCCTCGCAATAATAGCCCCCAAGTTATATCGCTTATCACCTAACACCGCACTCTTGAGGACACTAAGATCCGGGACGTAAAGGTGGCTATGCTCATGCTTACCATTAATGCATCTACCTATAAAGAGAGCAAAGTAATGTATGACAGGAAAGTGAATGCTCCCTATGGTAGCTTGTGTGATATTTCTAGTTTCTCCCACATTGATGCTAGCATGGAAATCATTGTGTTCAGATTTGTGAGGCTCACTATGAATGCCCCACTGTGGGATTTTGCAAGCAGTATTAAAATCTTCAAGGTCCATGGTATATGATTCATCATAAAGATCAAATAAAATAGTATGGGTATTGCGCTTAGATGAAAATTCAAACCTCCGCAAAAAGGAATCAGTAAGGTAATAGTATTGTTGGCACTTATCTGATACGAAGTCCTCAAGATCAGCATTACGTACATACGTATCAGATTCATCCTTGAAGCCTGCATGAACCATAAATTCATCTGACGACCATTCACAAGGCCGCACTTGAGCTTCCCTTGGTGGTTCAAGGTATGGCTCACGTATCGCGAGCCTCGGTGCTTGCTTCCTCGAAGAACCACCTTGGTACATTTTCCTAGACATTTTTCTTCCTCTAAAAAATTTGTGAAATTTTTAGTGACTCAAAATAAAAGTGAACTAAACTCAACAAGATTGATAGCAACTACTCCCACAAGTGCCTAGAGGCTATATCATGCATCAAAACTACTTTGGACCATATAAATTACATGCAAGCTCAAGAACAGGGTCACCATAGTAACAAAAATTTGCAATAAATAAAGAACTAGAACAAAAACTAATTGGACCATTGGAGGAGTCACATACCCAAGAACAATCCCTCGAAACAGTTTTGTGAATGGAGCTTTGAGCAAGGAGATCGAAAATGGCAGCAAAATGAGCAAGAACACGAGTTTGAGCTATGGGATGATTTTTTCTGAGGAAGGCGAAGTGGATGGGTGCTGGAATAAGTGGAGGGGAGCCATGTGGGGCCCACAATACTGGGGGCGCGCCCCGGGGGTAGGGCGCGCCCTCCGTCCTTGTGTCTCACTGGTGCATCCCCCTGGTGTGTTCTCAGTGCCAGAAATTCTCAAATATTCTATAAAAAATCATACTAAATTTTCAGGGCATTTGGAGAACTTTTATTTTCGGGGTATTTTTTATTGCATGGATAATTCAGAAAACAGACAGAAAATACTATTTTAGCTCTATTTAATCTAAATAACAGAAAGTAAAAGGAGGGTACAGAAAGTTGTGCTTCCTAAATTCATCCATTTGCAAAGAGATTTCAGTAGGTGCTCATCAAAAGGAATCCATTAACAAGATTAATCAAGTCTTATTAACAAACTTCTTCCGAATGGCATGAAACTGATGAATTTTTGAATAACACTAGGTTACCTCAACGGGGATATGCATGTCCCCAAAAATAAGAATATCATATTTCTTTTTGACAGTACGGAGAGGGAATTCAAAACCTCCAATAGTAATAGTTGAAATTTTTCTAAGAGAACTGATACTATGAACTTGAGGTTGTTTCTTCGGAAAGTGTACCGTATGCTCATTACCATTAACATGAAAAGTGACATTACCTTTGTTGCAATCAATAACAACCCCTGCAATATTCAAAAAGGGTCTACCCAGGATGATCGACATACTGTCGTCCTCGGGAATATCAAGAATAGCAAATCCGTTAAGATAGTAACGTTTGCAACCACAACATGCACATCCTCACAAATACCGATGGGTATACCAGTTGATTTATCAGCCATTTGCAAAGAGATTTCAGTAGGTGTCAACTTATTCAATTCAAGTCTATGATATAAAGAGAAAGGCATAACACTAACACCGGCTCCAAGATCACATAAAGCAGTTTTAACATAGTTTCTTTTAATGGAGCATGGTATAGTTGGTACTCCTGGATCTCCATGTTTCTTTGGTATTCCACCCTTAAAAGTATAATTAGCAAGCATGGTGGAAATTTCAGCTTCAGGTATCTTTCTTTTATTAGTGACAATATCTTTCATATACTTAGCATAAGGAGGCATTTTAAGCATATCAGTCAAACACATACGCAAAAAGGTAGGTCTAATCATTTCAGCAAAGCGCTCAAAATCCTCATCATCATTTTTCTTGGATGGCTTAGGAGGAAAAGGCATGGGTTTCTGAACCCATGGTTCTCTTTCTTTACCATGCTTCCTAGCAACGAAGTCTCTCTTATCATAACGTTGATTCTTTGATTGTGGGTTATCAAGATCAACAACAGGTTCAATCTCTACATAATTATCATTACTAGGTTGAGCATCATCATGAACATCACCATTAACATTATCACTAGGTTCATGTTCATCACCAGATTGTGTCTTAGCATCAGAAATAGAAATACCATTGGGGTTCTCAGGTGTGTCAATAACAGGTTCACTAGAAGCATGCAAAGTCCTATCAATATTCTTTTTCTTTTTATCAGATTGACTAGGTGCATCAGTATTAATTCTCTGAGAATCTTGCTCAATCCTCTTAGGATGGCCCTCAGGATATAAAGGTTTCTGGGTCATTTTACCACCTCTATTCATAACCCTAACAACATTATCATTGTTCTTATCATTTAACTCTTTGAGAACATCATCTTGTGCCTTAAGTACTTGTTCTACTTGAGTTGTAACCATGGAAGCATGTTTACTAATAAGATTAAGATCATTTTTAACTCTAGACATATAACCACTCAAGTGTTCGACCATATAAGCATTGCATTTCAATTGTCTACCGACATAAGCATTGAAGTTTTCTTGTTTAACAATAAAGTTATCAAACTCATCCAAGCATTGACTAGCAGACTTATTATGAGGGATATCACCTTCATCAAATCTATAGAGAGAGTTTACCTCTACTACCTGTGTCGGGTTATCAAGACCATGTATTTAGGCGGTAGATTCTTAACATCTTCAACTTTAATACCTTTTCCCTTCATAGATTTCTTTGCCTCTTGCATATCTTCAGGACTGAGAAATAGCATACCTCTTTTCTTTGGAGTTGGCTTAGGAGTTGGTTCAGAAAGTGTCCAATCATTATCATTACTCAATATATTATTCAATAGCAATTCATCTTGCTCAATAGTTCGTTCCCCGAAAACACAACCAACACAACTATCCAGGTGGTCTATGGAAGCATCAGTTAGTCCATTATAAAAGATATGAAGTATTTCATTTTTGTTGAGAGGATGATCAGGCAAAGCATTAAGTAATTGGATAAGACTCCTCTGAGCTTGTGGGAGACTCTCTACTTCAATTTACACAAAGTTAAATATTTCCCTTAAGGCAGCTTGTTTCTTATGAGAAGGAAAATATTTTGCAGAGAAGTAGTAAATCATATCCTGGGGACTACGCACACAACCAGGAGCAAGAGAATTAAACCATATCTTAGCATCACCCTTTAATGAGAAAGGAAACAATTTAAGAATATAGTAATAGCGAATTTTTCCTCATGAGCAAATAGGGTGGCTATATCATTCAATTTAGTAAGATGTGCCACAACAGTTTCAGATTCATAACCACAGAAAGGATCAGATTCAACCTAAGTAATTAACTCAGCATCGACAGAGAATTCATAATCCTTATCAGTAACACAGATAGGTGAAGTAGAAAACTTAGGGTCATATTGCATTCTAGCATTCAAAGATTTTTCTTTTAGCTTAGCTAACAGTTTATTAAGACCATATCTATCATTGCAAGCAAGAAAGTCTCTAGCAGTTTCCTCATCCATAATATAACCCTCATGTACAACAGGCAATTCATATCTAGGGGGAGAATCATAATCTTCAGTTTCAATAATATCATCAATTTCAGTAATTTCATTCTCTCTAACCATAGCAAGTTGTTCATCAAGAAATTCACCTAGTGGCACAGTATTATCAAGAAAAGAAGTAGTATCATCATAAGCATCATGCATAGCAGAAGTGGCATCATCAATAACATGTGACATATCAGAATCAATAGCAGGTGTAGGTTTCGCAAGTTTACTCAGAACAGAAGGTGAATTAAGTGCAGAGCTAGATGGCAGTTCCTTACCCCCCCTCGTAGTTGAGGGAAAAATCTTGGTTCTTTGATCTTTCAAAATCCTCATAGTGATCAACAGATATAAATCCCAAGTGACTCAAAGAATAGAGCTGTGCTCCCCGGCAACGGCGCCAGAAAAAGGTCTTGATAACCCACAAGTATAGGGGATCGCAACAATTTTCGAAGGTAGAGTATTCAACCCAAATTTATTGATTCGGCATAAGAGGAGCCAAAGAATATTCTCAAGTATTAGCAGCTGAGTTGTCAATTCAACCACACCTGAAAGACTTAATATCTGCAGCAAAGTATTTAGTAGCAAAGTAGTATGGAAGTAATGGTAATGGTGGCAAAAGTAACAGTAGTAGTTTTGTAGCAATCGTAATAGTGGCATCGAAGAAGTAACTTAGCAAATATCAATATGAAACGAGCTCGTAGGCAATGGATCAATGATAGATAATTATGTCGGATGGCATTCATCATGCAACAGTTATAATATAGGGTGACAGAGAACTAGCTCGAATTCATCAATATAATGTAGGCATGTATTCCGAATATAGTCATACGTGCTTATGGAAAAGAGCTTGCATGACATCTTTTGTCCTACCCTCTCGTGGCAGCGGGCTCCTATTGGACACTAAGGGATATTAAGGCCTCCTTTTAATAGAGAACCGGACCAAAGCATTAGCACATAGTGAATTCATGAACTCCTCAAACGACAATCATCACCGGGAAGTGTCCCGCTACGTCTTGAGCTTGCATTGGTTTTCCTTGAAGAGGAAAGGGTGATGCAGCAATAGTAGCGTAAGCATTTCCCTCAGTTTTTGAGAACTAAAGTATCAATCTAGTAGGAGGCTCCTCAAAAGTCCCACGCACCTACACAAACAAACAAGAACCTGGCAACCAACGCAATAAAGGGGTTGTCAATCCCTTCACGGCCACTTGCGAAAGTGAGATCTGATAGAGATAATATGATAAGATAAATATTTTTGATATTTTTATGATATAGATTGGAAAAGTAAAGATGCAAATAAAAGTAGATTGAAAGCTTATATGATAAAAGATAGACCCAGGGGCCATATGTAACATCCCAAATTTTCAGTTTGGAATGTTATACATTAGATCATCATTGCATATCATATTTTATTGCATTTTGGCTCGATCCTAGAAATTCTACGCAACTCAAGGACCCACGGAGACAGTTGGGGATTTTGTTATTTTCATATTTGAGTTTTCTCAAATTTTGAAAATAGGATCATTTGATTTTAATTATTTTATCTTCAATTATTTCTATTATAAAAATATGAGAGAGAGAATAAAATTACTTTCCCAAAATAAAGAAATATTGAGGATTTAATAATAAAATCAAACAAGATCTTATTTTGGAGTTTTATGGCTATTTTATTTGAATTAGGAAAAATGCGCGTTTTCCAAAATTGCATTTAGGCCCCAAGTAAATGTTCATCTTGTCCGGCTCGATTTTAGAGGACGGGGAAAATTTATTTCGGGATTTCTGGAGTCCGTTTAGTATTTATTTTTTTATTGTTTTTCTGCATGAAATTATTTATTAAAAAAACGCTAACCGACCTAACCGGGTCGTGTCCGACAAGGACACTTGGCCCGCCCGGCCTTTATAAGCGCCGGGAAGCCATCCCGAGCCCACCAGAAACCCTAGCCATCGCCGTCCTCGATCCGCGCGCCGCCGCGAGCCGCCGCCGCCACCCCTCGCCGCCGACCGCCCCGCCGCCGCCGCCGACCACCCCGCCACCGATCGTCTCGTCGCCGCCCTTTGCCGACCATCTCGCCGCCACCCGCCGCCGCCCTCGCCGGAGTCCGCCACCGCCTAGGTTTTCGCGAGAAAACCGATTATTTTTAAAAAAAACCTAGATCCGTTTTTTTATTAGATCGTTTTTTTCGGTTTAGTTTATTTAGCGAACGCCCGTTCGTTCGTTCGTTTTAACAAATGGTTTTCGTCTTTTAGCCACAGACAGCGAACGTTCGTTCGTTAGCCTGTTCGTCCGTTTTTCTTTTTCTCGGATTTTCCGCGATTATTCTCGATCGTGATTTCTGATCCGTTTTTCGTTCTAGTATAACTTTTCACTCGTTTATCGGAATCAGGCGATTCAAGCGCCTAAAGTTTCGTCTCGAAACCATCTTTCCCTTTAACCAACTTAAACAAGTTTTTGCTACTATAAAATTTGACTTAGGTCCAGATTAGTTAATGAAGCCTGTTTCTTTCGCCGTTTGACTTTCGTTGCTTCGTTTGATTTGTTTCTTTTTGCAAACCGGAGTTCTTAAGTTGAACTTTCTAGCTAGATCTCTTACTTGAGTTTTACCTGTGCATTAGATGAGTACTTATTGTATGCTTGTTTGTGTGCGATAGAGTACCCGGAGTGTGCCGCTTGCTACTTCGAATCTCTAGGTTTCACGGATCATCAGCAAGGCAAGTAACACTTTGATCATACCCCTTTACTACCCAGCTTTATTGCATTAGATCACTCCCCAAGCAATTGCATGATTAGGATCTGATTAATATGTGGGGTTTGGGAAGTAGATGAGGTAATACCTATTACTTGTTTTATTATCAAACCTTTGGGAGTTACTTCTACGTTTGCTTATTTTGCCATGCTATGCTAGTAGATGTGTATTGGGTGAGTGTATCCATGAAAGATATGAGATTGTTAACTAATGGTTTATTTAAGTTGGCAACTTAAATTCACATCTGGGTGGATTGAGGCACCTGGGGAACCCAGTGTTGCCTGTATTTTTTGGAAATCCCGGGGTACCGTGTGATTCACCTATGGACCGCCACCCAGGCTCAAAGGGATCATGAGATTATTCATGCTAGAAACTTCCGTGTGCAGCCGCAAGCTACTATGTGCTCTAGCATAGTTGATTAAGTTGCGTGAGCTCTTGAAGAGGTAGACTAGCAGATGTAGGGGATGTAGGTTGGTACTGTCTACCCGGAGGTAGAGAGTTAATGCTTCTGAAAGACTGTGTCTCGGTCATCCGTTTCTCAACCACCATGTAGTGCGAGAAAACAAGCATAGGAGATCGAGTCTTGCGGGGAAAAGTGCGCAAACCTCTGCAGAGTGTATAAACTAATCATGGTTAGCTGTGTCCTCGGTTATGGACGTTTTGAGTATCTAGTACTTGGATTATCATGTGAATCTCATCATGTTACTTAATTTAATTTTGTTGGGTTAATGATGATGCTTAATTGGGATTGAGTTGGAGTACCCTTCTCAATGTTTAACAACCACCATGATAGTTAAATAAAATTTATTCCTTTGCAGTAGGGAAAAATTGGCTTTATGCAAAACTGTAACCATAGAGCTTTCCACCAGCCATATATGCATGTAGTATAGCATATCTCTGTTCATTACTCTCTATGTGTTACATTGCCAGCATATTCCATGTGCTAACCCATTTTCGGGCTGCAACGTTCATGTTGCAGACTTTTTAGACGACGAGTAAGGTGCCTTAGGTCGTGATCTTATACTCAGTGATGCCGTTGGAGTTGATGGACTCACTTATCTTCCAAGCCTTCCGCTGCTATCGTTATTAGATGGCCTTAAGCCATATTATTGTAATAAGTTCTCTTTTGAGACATTCGATGTAATAAGTGTGTGATTGCTACTCTGTTATAAATCCTTCAAGTACTGTGCGTGTAAGCATTACCGATCCAGGGATGACACTGATGCACAGAGATCAAACTGTTTGAGGTCTGGTCGCTACAAGATGGTATCAGAGCATACGCTGACTGTAGGACACGACCACTAAGCTTAAGCCCTAGATCACTACTCTCTCTTCTCATTTCTGACTCCTCATCTTTTCTACTATTTTAGGATGGCGGATGCAAGGAACAAGTTCACGCAACCGGATGAAGATACACCCTTTGGACGCCACTTGAAGGAAGTTACTAGATACCTGAACATCGGAGTGCCAAGCTTCACCGGGACCTACATCGCCACTTTACCCGAAGAAGAGTGTTGGATGATTCAAGTTCAAGTTCCAGGAAGGACGTTCATGCCGGTCATTGAGCCCATAGAGTTTTCCTTTGATGCACCAACCTGGAGTCTAGGAAAGAGCATGGCAGCCCACATCACCATGGGACACATTGGAGAAGTTTACCACAAGGATCTCAAGGATACTATCTACCAGATTTGTGGGCACCGAGATGAGCAATGGGAGATGATCAACACCAGGAAGGATAGATCAATTGCAGCTTTCATCCAGGAGTTAAACCAGCACATTCGTCGCCAGGAGAACCAGATGTGCGCAGGCATGATAGATCTGAAGAAGGCTATGACCAAGATCACGGATCTGGAGGAAGAACTTAAGTCTACACGCGATGGATATGAGGAAGAAATGACGACACTCGTGGACAAGAATGAAGATCTGAAGAAGAAGCTAAAAGTATTTATGGGATTCCCCGCGACTGGAGAAGAAGACGGTGATTGCACTTGCCCGGAGAACTACATCATCATCGACGACACCGACTCAGACCCAGACGATAGAGATGATGACTTTGTTGATGAAGCTGGAGCAGATATCATGGAGTCTTCGACCGATCAATTTTTCTAGTCGACCACCATAGCAGTAGTAGTATTCCTCCATGTATATAGTATAGTCCGAGCACTTTTGTAACGATAGTTAGACCGTTGTATGCCCTTGTTTGAATTGATTGTAGTGATATTGTTTGCATTTGTCTCATGAGCATATGGGTAGTGTTTTTCTCTCTAGACCCCATTCTATTCTATATTCTCATCTTTTCTAAACTCTCAGATGCCTCCGAGACGTGACAATGGATTTGCTTTCCCACCGGAGCTCACTCAGTTGATCCAGCAGTAGAATGCATTGATGCAGATGCTAGTCCAGAATCACAATCAGGGGAACAACAACAACAACAACAACCCACCACCACCACCACCTGTTGAACACTTAGCCCGTTTCTTGAGGCTGAATCTGCCGGTGTTCTCCAGTAGCACCGAGCCGATAGTTGCAGATGATTGGCTCCGCAAGATGGGAAGGGAGTTGACCACTGCAGGATGCACAGATGCGGAGAAGGTGTGTTTTGCTGCACATCAGCTTGATGGACCCGCATCATCATGGTGGGAGAATTTCACAACCACTTGTCCTATCAACACTGTCACATGGGATCAGTTCCAGCAGGCTTTCCGTACTGCCCATGTTTCAGCAGGAGCAATGGCCATGAAGAAGCATGAGTTTGGCAACTTACGCCAAGGAGGACATACTCTTGGTCAGTATGTGGATGACTTTAGTAAGCTAGCATGTTATGCCCCAGATGACGTTGCTACGGATGCAGCTAAGCAGGAGAAGTTTTTGGAAGGACTGAATGATGAGCTGAACATGCAGTTGATGGTAGCAACCTTCAACAACTACCAGGAGTTGGTAGATAGAGATCTCATGATTGAAGGGAAGTAGCAACAGATTGGCAACCACAAGAGGAAGTATGGACAAGGGAAGTACAATTCTGGAGCTCAGCAGAAGCCTCGTTTTACCCCGAACTCGGGAGGACATTTTCAGCATACTCATGGAGGAGGAAGTTCGCACAACCATAGTGGCCCCAAGAATGGTAATGGGAATGGAGGAAGCAACGGCCAGAACCGTACCAACCCATCAACACTATCCAAGAGGGATCTGAGCCACATTACCTGTTACAAATGCCAGAAGACTGGACATTATGTCACCGAATGTCCTGAAGCAAAGAATGGAAATGTCAATGGAAGCTCTGGGAAGAAGCCCAACCCTTTCAACAAAGGGCAGGTGAACCACGTTAGCATGGAGGAGGTTGAAGCCCAGCCAGATGCAGTAATAGGTAAGTTTTTGGTTAAGTCATTTACTGCAATCGTTCTTTTTGATACTGGTGCATCGCATTCATACATATCAAGGGGATTTGTGGATAAGTATAAACTGCCAACCCAAGCCCTTAGGTCACCCATGTTAGTAACCTCGCCAGGAGCAGAGTATATGGCTAGTCTATGGTGTGATCGGTTACCATTAAGGATTGGTAACTACATGTTTCCCTCAGACCTAATAGTATTGGAGTCCCAAGGACTGGATGTGATATTAGGCATGGATTGGTTATCGAAGTATGGAGGGAACATTGAATGCGCCAGTGAGTCAATCTTGCTTACCACGCCAGAAGGAAGAAGGATCAAATATGTATCCCGGCATGTGCCGAAGAGGACTCAAGTAAATTCCTTATCAGGAGTTGTACAGGAGGAAGTACAAGTAGTGAAGGATTTTCCTGACGTATTTCCAGAGGAGTTGCCAGGCATGCCACCGGATAGAGACATTGAGTTTTTGATTGAGCTTTTGCCAGGCATAGGACCAATATCAAAGAGATCGTACAGGATGCCCATAAAAGATTTGGAGGAAATTAAGAAGTAGATTAAGGAGTTACTGGATAAAGGCTATATTCGCCCAAGTTCTTCACCTTGGGGATCGCCAGTGCTTCTAGTGGAGAAAAAAGATGGATCATTGAGGATGGTTATTGATTATCGAGGATTGAATGAAGTGACAATCAAAAACAAGTACCCGTTGCCGATGATCCATGACTTGTTTGACCGACTGCAAGGAGCTAAGGTATTTCCCAAGATCGATCTGCGATCAGGATACCACCAGTTGAAGATTCCAGAGCAGGATATACCTAAGACGGCTTTGACCACCAGGTACGGGATGTATGAGTATACCGTTATGTCATTTGGTCTGACAAATGGACCTGCCTATTTCATGAACATGATGAACAAGGTGTTTATGGAGTTTTTGGATAAGTTCGTCGTGGTGTTCATTGATGATATTTAGGTCTACTCAAAGAATGAAGAGGAGCATAAGGAGCATTTGCGTTTAGTACTTGAGAAGCTCAGAGAACATCAGTTATATGCCAAGTTCAGCAAATGCGAGTTTTGGTTGAAGGAAGTTGGATTCCTCGGACATGTTATATCCGGAGAAGGAATAGCAGTATACCCCCACCAAAGTTGTCACTGTGACAAACTGGGAAGCCCCAACAACAGTTGGAGAGATCCAGAGTTTTCTTGGACTTGCAGGATACTACCGGAGGTTCATTGAGAATTTTTCAAAGATTGCAAAGCCCATGACGGAGCTGTTGAAGAAGGACACCAAGTTTAAATGGACTGAGGAATGTGAGGCAAGTTTCCAGGAGTTGAAGAAACGTTTGGTTACCTCACCAGTGTTGATTCTGCCAGATCAGCGCAAGGATTATGAAGTATATTGCGACGCTTATCGTCGAGGACTTGGAGCAGTGCTTATGCAGGAGGGAAGAGTTGTTTCATATGCCTCACGACAACTTAAGCCTCATGAGTTGAATTATGCTACACATGATTTGGAGTTAGCAGCCGTAGTGCATGCATTGAAGACATGGAGACATTTTTCTCATCGGAAACCATTGTGAGGTGTACACGGATCACAAGAGTTTGAAGTACATCTTCACGCAGAAGGAGTTGAATCTCAGGAAAAAGAGATGGTTGGAGCTTATCAAGGATTATGATATGAGATTGCATTATCACCCCAGAAAGGCTAACGTAGTAGCCGATGCGTTGAGCCACAAGAGCCATGTCAACACACTCATGACTGGAGAGTTATCGAAGGAGTTAGCCGAGGATCTTCGCGAGCTATGTTTGGAGATAGTTCCGAGAAGGCTATGTAGCAGCATTGGAGATTCGGTCTACTTTGATGGATAAGATCAGAGAAGCTCAGAAGACTGACAAGGAGATTGCCGAGATAAAGGAGAAGATGAGCAAAGGAAAAGCTAAAGGTTTTCATGAGGATGAGCACGATACCTTATGGTTTGAGGACCGCATCTGTGTGCCTAATGACCCAGAAATCAGGAAGTTGATTCTGCAGGAGGCCCATGATTCGCCGTATTCGATTCACCCAGGAAATACCAAGATGTACCTGGATTTGAAGGACACTTTCTGGTGGACCGGAATGAAGAAGGATATTGCGGAGTATGTAGCAGTATGTGATGTATGTCAGAGAGTGAAGGTAGAGCATCAGAAGCCAGCAGGATTGCTACAACCATTACCGATACCCGAATGGAAGTGGGATAAGCTAGGCATGGATTTTATCACGGGATTGCCCAGGACTCGTTCAGGATATGACTCAATATGGGTTGTAGTCAATCGTTTGATGAAGGTAGCTCATTTCATCCCTGTGAAGACCACTTACACCAGTGCTAAGTTGGCAAAGATATACATGACCAGGATCGTATGTCTGCATGGAGTTCCGAGGAGCATTGTATCAGATAGAGGAACCCAGTTTACCTCAAAGTTCTGGAATCAGTTGCACGAAACTTTGGGTACCAGGCTAGAGTTTAGTACAACCTTTCATCCGTAGACAGATGGACAGACCGAGAGAGTCAATCAGATTCTGGACGACATGCTGAGAACTTGTGCGCTAGATTATGGATCTAGTTGGGATGACAATTTGCCATATGCAGAGTTCTCTTACAACAACAGTTATCAATCCAGTTTGAAGATGGCCCCTTTCAAAGCTCTGTACGGAAGGAGGTGTAGGACACCGTTGTTGTGGGATGAAGTTGGAGACTGCCAGTTGTTTGGACCAGATTTGATTAAAGAGTCTGAGCAGAAGGTGAAGTTGATTTGCGATAGGCTCAATGTAGCCCAGTCCAGGCAGAAGAGCTACGCAGATTCTAAACGTTAGGAGACAGTTTACGAAGTCAAAGACAGAGTTTATCTTTGTGTATCTCCACTTCAAGGAGTTAAGCGCTTTGGAGTTCAGGGAAAGTTAGCGCCACATTTTGTAGGACCATACGAAGTTTTGGAACGTATGGGAGAAGTTTCTTACAAGTTGGAATTGCCCGAAGGATTGTCAGGAGTTCATGATGTGTTTCACGTTTCCCAGTTGAAGAAGTGCCACAAAGAGATGGCTGATATACCGCTGAGAGATACAGTGCCACTGGAAGCAATTCAGTTGGATAGTGATTTGACCTATGAGGAGAAACTAGTCAAGATTCTCGAATATGCCAGCTGAGTCACCCGCAGCAAGGTTATCAAGTTTTTCAAAGTTCAGTGGAGCCACCATACCGAGGATGAAGCCACCTGGGAGCGAGAGGAAGATCTACTGTAAAATTTCTTGAAACCCTCTTTCCGTTTAACCAACTTAAACAAGTTTCTGCTACTGTAAAATTTGACTTTGGTCCATATTAGTAAATGAAGCTTGTTTCTTTCACCCTTTGACTTTTGTTGCATCGTTTGATTTGTTTGTTTTTGCAAACCGGAGTTCTTAAGTTGAACTTTCTGGTTAAATCTCTTATTTGAGTTTTACCTGTGCATTAGATGAGTACTTATTGTATGCTTGTTTGTTTGTGATAGAGTACCCGGAGTGTGCCTCTTGCTACTTTGAATCTCTAGGTTTCACGGATCATCAGCAAGGCAAGTAACACTTTGATCATACCCCTTTACTACCCAGTTTTATTGCATTAGATCAATCCTCAAACAATTGCATGATTAGGATCTGATTAATATGTGGGTTTCGGGAAGTAGATGAGGTAGTACCTATTACCTGTTTTATTATCAAACCTTTGGGAGTTACTTCTACGTTTGCTTATTTTGCCATGCTATGCTAGTAGACGTGGATTGGGTGAGTGTATCCATGACAGATGTGAGATTGTTAACTAATGGTTTATTTAAGGTGGCAACTTAAATTCACATCTGGGTGGATTGAGGCACCTGGGGAACCCAGTGTTGCCTGTATTTTTTGGAAATCCCGGGTACCGTGTGATTCTCCTATGGACCGCCACCCAGGCTCAAAGGGATCATGAGATTATTCATGCTAGAAACTTCCGTGTGCAGCCGCAAGCTACTATGGGCTCTAGCATAGTTGATTAAGTTGCGTGATCTCTTGAAGAGGTAGACTAGCAGATGTAGGGGATGTAGGTTGGTACTGTCTACCCGGAGTAGAGAGTTAATGCTTCTGAAAGACTGTGTCTCGGTCATCCATTTCTCAACCACCATGTAGTGCAAGAAAACAAGCAGAGGAGATCGAGTCTTGCGGGGAAAAGTGCGCAAACCTCTGCAGAGTGTATAAACTAATCATGGTTAGCTGTGTCCCCCGTTATGGACGTTTTGAGTATCTAGTACCTTGATTATCATGTGAATCTCATCATGTTACATAATTTAATTTTGTTGGGTTAATGATGATGCTTAATTTGGATTGAGTTGGAGTACCCTTCTCAATGTTTAACAACCACCATGATAGTTAAATAAAATTTATTCCTTTGCAGTAGGGAAAAATTGGCTTTATGCAAAACTGTAACCATAGAGCTTTCCACCAGCCATATATGCATGTAGTATATCATATCTCTGTTCATTACTCTCTATGTGTTACATTGCCAGCATATTCCATGTGCTGACCCATTTTCGGGCTACAACGTTCATGTTGCAGACTTTTCAGACGATGAATAAGGTGCCTTAGGTCGTGATCTTATACTCAGTGATGCCGTTGGAGTTGATGGACTCGCTTATCTTCCAAGCCTTCCGCTGTTATCGTTATTACATGGCCTTAAGCCATATTTATTGTAATAAGTTCTCCTTCGAGACATTCAATGTAATAAGTGTGTGATTGCTACTCTGTTATAAATCCTTCAAGTACTGTGCGTGTCACCATTACCGATCCAGGGATGACATTGATGCACAAAGATCAGACTGTTTGAGGTCTGGTCGCTACACCATAGGTTTCACTAGTGGCTTCTCTCAAGATAGCATAAGCATTATGGTGGGTGAACAAATTACTGTCAAGCAATTGATAGAAAAGCGAATAATTATGAGATTATCTAGGCATGATCATGTATATAGGCATCACGTCCGTGACAAGTAGACCGACTACTGCCTGCATCTACTACTATTACTCCACACCTCGATCGCTATCCAGCATGCATCTAGAGTATTAAGTTCATAAAGAACAGAGTAACCATTAAGAAAGATGACATAATGTAGAGGGATAAACTCATGCAATATGATATAAACCCCATCTTTTTATCCTCGATGGCAACAATACAATACGTGCCTCGCTGCCCCTGATGTCACTGGGAAAGGACACCGCAAGATTGAAGCCAAAGCTAAGAACTTCTCCCATTGCAAGAAAGATCAATCTAGTAGGCCAAACCAAACTGATAATTCGAAGAGACTGGCAAAGATAACTTAATCACACATAAAAGAATTCAGAGGAGATTCAAATATTTCTCATAGATAAACTTGATCATAAACCACAATTCATCGGATCTCGACAAACACACCGCAAAAAGAGTTACATGGAATAGATCTCCACAAGAGAGGGGGAGAACATTGTATTGAGATCCAAAAAGAGAGAAGAAGCCATCTAGCTAATAACTATGGACCCGAAGGTCTGTGGTAAACTACTCACAACTTATCGGAGGGGCTATGGTGTTGATGTAGAAGCCCTCCATGGTCGATTCCCCCTCCGGCGGAGCGCCGACGAAGGCTCCAAGATGGGATCTCGCGGATACAGATGGTTACGACGGTGGAAATAGTTTTTTGTGGTGCTCGTCGATGGTTTCAGGGTATGTGGGTATATATAGGAGAAGAAGTAGGTCGGTGGATGCTCGAGGGGCCCATGAGGGTGGGGGACGTGCCCACCTGTAGGGGGCGCGCCAGGCACCCTCGTGGCCGCCTCCTGTGTTGCTTGACGTCCACTCCAAGTCCCCTGGATCACGTTTGTTCCAAAAAGATTTGCCCCCGAAGGTTTCATTCCGTCTGGACTTCGTTTGATATTCCTTTTCTTCGAAACACTGAAATAGGCAAAAAAAGAGCAATTCGGGCTGGGCCTCCGGTTAGTAGGTTAGTCCCAAAAATGATATAAAAGTGTAAAGTAAAGCCCATAAACATCCAAAACGGGTAATATAATAGCATGGAACAATCAAAAATTATAGATACGTTGGAGACATATCAAGCATCCCCAAGCTTAATTCCTGCTCGTCCTCGAGTAGGTAAATGATAAAAATAGAATTTTTGATGTGGAATGCTACCTAGCATAATTCTCAATGTAATTTTCTTTATTGTGGCATGAATGTTCAGATCCAAATGATTCAAAATAAAAGTTCGTATTGACATAAGAAATAGTAATACTTCAAGCATACTAACTAAGCAATCATGTCTTCTCAAAATAACATGGCTAAACAAAGTTACCCCTACAAAATCATATATGTCACGACCGGCTTTTCAATAAAATGATTATTGATAAAACCGATCTTTTAAACCCAGTATAGGAAATGTCATCCTTTCTGGAAGACAAAGCTTGATAAACAGAGAACCATTAGCATCAAATATATTACAGGATTGAGCTGAGGCTGCTCAACAGTTTATTACAAACCCGCCAATATCTTACATAAGAGCGGTTAAGTCACGGGGGTGGATTGGCATGCTACTAGCTCGAGGAAAAACGATGGTGGATAACTTGACTTCTACTGGCAGTATATCGAGCGTCGAGATGAGACTCGATGAATTTATTCGGGGTTGCGGAAGCGGAGAATACAATGACCAAAACAGGATAGCACGGGACTGACTGGGACTCCTCTAGGCGTCGGACTCGCTATCAAACTCTTCATCCATGACATCGCCTTCATCAACATCTGGCCAAATCAACAAGCCAGGTGAGTACTCGAAAGTACTCGCAAGACAGTTCGGACAAAAGATATAATCAATGAATGCATGAATGCGTCATGATCCAGGATGATGCTCATAAAATAACGATAATATTGCAGTACGTGAAGAATAAAATAAATAACTGAAAACCGATCGGGTGTCTGAAGCGATGCCTCGAAAGGTAAATAAATGAAATGCATGCCGCAGTCGGGCGTCTAGCGACACCACATAAAGGGCTTAAAAGAAATACCACAGTCGGACGTCTGCGCGACATCACAGACATGGCTTAAAAGAAATGCCACCGTCGGACGTCTGAGCGACATCACAGACAGGGCTTTAAGAGAAATGCCATCGTCGGACGTCTGAGCGACATCACAGACAGGGCTTTAAAAGAAATAACCACCGTAGGACGTCTGAGCGACATCACAGACAGGGCTTTAAAAGAAATGCCACCGTCGGATGTCTGAGCGACATCACAGACATGGCTTAAAAGAAATGCCACCGTCGGACGTCTGAGCGACATCACAGATAGGGCTTTAAAAGAAATGCCACCGTCGGACGTCTGAGCGACATCACAGACAGGGCTTTAAAAAGAAATGCCACCGTCGGACGTCTGAGCGACATCACAGATAGGGCTTTAAAAAGAAATGCCACCGTCGGACGTCTAAGCGACATCACAGACAGGGCCTATAATAAATGTAAATAACAGGATTAGTCCATCCACAAGAATAATCTTTTAACCGGATTGATCACACATAAATCCCACCGGGTTTTTGTCACTGAGGTTGATACCTGACAAGACAAGATGAATATAGTACTTGAACAAAGCACAAGATAATTGAAGTATTTGAGACTTTGCAGAGTTTGGATGAACTGACCACAGCCAACGGATTTCCGTAGTCACGAAGGACTAGTTCCGTTTACGGTATTTCAGTAGAAACACATTTAACTAGTACACACCCATTTCACCTCACGATGCCAGGAATCACCCTGGTAATGTCCAAGAAAAACTTTGAGACGAGGAGGCCACAACCTCGAATAGCATGGGATCAAATTTCTATACGCGCGCTCTAAGGGGTGCCCCCCTCTCGGTCCTAACCGGAAACACCCATGCCCCCTGACCGGATGACGGGCTTTAATCCAGGGCCATGGAACCCTCATCTCGGCCTCTCCACTTGGTGTGTACCAGGAAAACGGTTGCAACTTACTATGCCATATCCCTTGCGGAAAACAAGTGGCAGCACAGGAAGGAAGTGAAAGGAATATGATTTGATCATGTTGACACTGCTATCAAAGGACTGGCCTAAGCCTGGCATGTCACAACACTGCCATCTTATCCATCCTCACGCCAACACATGGCTATGCAAATATGTTTCCAACAACATAATGCTTACCGAAACTTACTTTCCGATTATATATATGAAATATAACATTTAATAGTTGTTCATAAACATGCCATGAACATACAAAAATGCAAACACGCAACAACACTCATCATATCAAGAGTTCAAACATGCTTGCCTGGTTCGGAGTAGTCGGAGCCTAACTGTGCGAGGTTTGTAGCTCCGTCACCTCCTGCGGTATCTACGGTATAAGAAAAGATACGCACGCAACGTAAATGCCGTGAGGGTACAGAAAAGTGTTCCAAATATTTTTCAAATAAATATGATAAAAAACTAGACAAAATTTTGAAGAGGACAGAAAAAGAATCACTCAAAAATTCCTTTCTGTTAAAAAGTTATAAGTGTTTTAACCCAAGGACTCATCTGTAATGAAACAGAAAACTTCCAGGGGGTTTTGCGGAAAAGTACAGATAACGTTTCGTTAAAAAAAACGGCTGAGAGACTGACAGGCGGGCTCCACCCGTCAGGTTTGAATTTTCAAACGAGGGAAAACAGAGCGCGACGGCGCCGAGAGGCGCGGTGGTCGCCGGCGGCGATCCACGACGAGGTAAGGTGATCGGGGTGTACCTCTGTGTTCAGGGTGCCATTCCGCGTCTGTGGGAGGTGGTGGTGGTCGCCGGCGAGTACCACGTCGGTGGTGACGCTTGCTCTGGCGGACGGCGATTCGGGTGGTCGTGGATCTCGCCGGAGAGAGCTGCGAGGCCAAAATTGAGCTGGGGGTTATCTTACTAGAGGTGGTACGAGGCTACGGTCGAAACTAGGGCGGCGGAGGGGTTCTCACCGGAGAGAACGAAGCCGGAGCCCGAGGCGGACGGAGGTGGCTGGAGTCGAGGAGGAAAGGCCCCTCGAGGCTCGTTCAGTGGACGGGCGGGGTCTGGTGTGGTGGTGGACTCTGCAGAGTTTGGATGAACTGACCACAGCCAACGGATTTCCGTAGTCACGAAGGACTAGTTCCGTTTACGGTATTTCAGTAGAAACACATTTAACTAGTACACACCCATTTCACCTCACGATGCCAGGAATCACCCTGGACAATGTCCAAGAAAAACTTTGAGACGAGGAGGCCACAACCTCGAATAGCATGGGATCAAATTTCTATACGCGCGCTCTAAGGGGTGCCCCCCTCTCGGTCCTAACCGGAAACACCCATGCCCCCTGACCGGATGACGGGCTTTAATCCAGGGCCATGGAACCCTCATCCCGGCCTCTCCACTTGGTGTGTACCAGGAAAACGGTTGCAACTTACTATGCCATATCCCTTGCGGAAAACAAGTGGCAGCACAGGAAGGAAGTGAAAGGAATATGATTTGATCATGTTGACACTGCTATCAAAGGACTGGCCTAAGCCTGGCATGTCACAACACTGCCATCTTATCCATCCTCACGCCAACACATGGCTATGCAAATATGTTTCCAACAACACAATGCTTACCGAAACTTACTTTCTGATTATATATATGAAATATAACATTTAATAGTTGTTCATAAACATGCCATGAACATACAAAAATGCAAACACGCAACAACACTCATCATATCAAGAGTTCAAACATGCTTGCCTGGTTCGGAGTAGTCGGAGCCTAACTGTGCGAGGTTTGTAGCTCCGTCACCTCCTACGGTATCTACGGTATAAGAAAAGATACGCACGCAACGTAAATGCCGTGAGTGTACAGGAAAGTGTTCCAAATATTTTTCAAATAAATATGATAAAAAACTAGACAAAATTTTGAAGAGGACAGAAAAAGAATCACTCAAAAATTCCTTTCTGTTAAAAAGTTATAAGTGTTTTAACCCAAGGACTCATCTGTAATGAAACAGAAAACTTCCAGGGGGTTCTGCGGAAAAGTACAGATAACGTTTCGTTAAAAAAAACGGCTGAGAGACTGACAGGCGGGCTCCACCCGTCAGGTTTGAATTTTCAAACGAGGGAAAATAGAGCGCGACGGCGCCGAGAGGCGTGGTGGTCGCCGGCGGCGATCCACGACGAGGTAAGGTGATCGGGGTGTACCTCTGTGTTCAGGGTGCCATTCCGCGTCTGTGGGAGGTGGTGGTGGTCGCCGGCGAGTACCACGTCGGTGGTGACGCTTGCTCCGGCGGACGGCGGTTCGGGTGGTCGTGGATCTCGCCGGAGAGAGCTGCGAGGCCAAAATTGAGCTGGGGGTTATCTTACTAGAGGTGGTACGAGGCTACGGTCGAAACTAGGGCGGCGGAGGGGTTCTCACCGGAGAGAACGAAGCCGGAGCCCGAGGCGGACGGAGGTGGCCGGAGTCGAGGAGGAAAGGCCCCTCGAGGCTCGTTCAGTGGACGGGCGGGGTCTGGTGTGGTGGTGGAGTCGTGCGGAGGCGAGCGCAAGCTCGGGGTGCTATATATAGCCGCCC
>NC_041381.1:166218429-166226229 GCF_002162155.2 Triticum dicoccoides
GAGGTTGAGCTTCGTCGTGGATGTCCCCTGGTTCCGTTTAGATGCTGACCGCGCTATAATTTGGTCGCTTAGGGGTAGTTCGACAGAACGGGCGGCGCGGGCCCGTCGGCGGCAGAGAGCGCGCTCTGCACGTGCCGCGCCACGGCGACGGTGCTGCATGCGTGCACTGGCAAGGGGGTGGCCACGCGGAGCCACCAGGACGCTTGGGCGGCGCCGAACGGCGTTGTGCCGCCGTTCTGCTTCATGTCGGCCGCTACGGCGCTACGGCCGCCGCAAGACACACCGGCGCAGGCGGGCCAGGGCGCCACCGACACCAGGAAGGCGCCAAGCGCGCGTGTGAGGCTCCGGACAAGAAAGCCTGGCCGTGAGCTACGTGCCAAGCGCACTGTGAGCTCGTGACTGAAGTTACTGACGAAGATCGACACTGAACTTCTAAATTTCTGAAAGTGAACAGCACTAGCGCATGCAAGGTGTTCGACAGAATGATTCTAGTGTGTAGAGATCTCCCCTTGAGCTGGTTTTTGGTGGAGGGGCCTCTCATTGCACCTGGAGGCTGCCTGAATATTTGTAGAATTTTTGGAGAGGTGTAGATATGGTTTTCACCAAATTTGGCAAATCTGGTCCAAACTTGCAGTGAGTGAATTTTGAAATATTTGAACAGGAGAAGAGTGGATCAAGATGGTTCTGGGTTGTGGGTACAAAGGACTATCCAGGGGTGTTGAGTTGAGGTCAAAAGTCATAAGCATTGGGGTACTTGCTTTGCAATCCACCTAGGCTCAAAAGAAAAGACAGAATTATCTTGGGAGGAGAAATAGTTGGAGTAAAGTCCAAAAATGGATTTTATTAGTTTGGACAGAATGTTTGGGTTGAACTATAGTGGGAGGAGAGGTTTTGGGAAAATTTCACCATAGGAGGCATGGTAAAATTTTGAAGGGATCAAAACCAAATAAAAGCCCAAAACTAAAAGGGTTTTCATTTAAAAAGAAACCAAATCCAAGAAAAGGATTTTGAGAGGGCAAACTTAGAAGATGGTTTTTAGGAAGGGTTTAAATGACCTCCTTTCAAACCAAGCAAGGCTCTTTTGAAAAACAAAACACCAAAATTTTTGGAGTGTCACAGTACCTGCCCCCTTAGGAAAAATCTCGTCCCCGAGATTTCAGCTGATCCTTAAACAGGTGTGGGTGCTCTGTCCGAAGAAAATCTTCGCTCTCCCAAGTTGCTTCATTCTCGGTGTGATTACTCCATTGAACTCTGAAAAACTTAATGGTTTTCTGTCGGGTCCTCCTCTCAGACCCTCCTAATATTTTTATTGGGTGCTCCCGGTAAGTGAGGTCCGGTTGCACGTCAATATACTCATGTGAAACTTGCTTCTCTGGGTTGCTCATGTATTTTCTCAACTGCGAGATGTGAAACACGTTGTGGATACCAGATAAGTCTCCGGGTAGGTCTAGTTGGTAGGCTACCTTGCCTCGTCGGGCCACTATATGAAATGCTCCGATGAATCTTGGTGCTAGTTTCCCTTTAATCTTGAACCATTGCAGACCCTTCATAGGAGAAACTCTCAGGTATACCAATTCTCCGGTTTCAAAACTGATTTCCCGATGCTTACGGTCGTAATAACTCTTTTGCCAACTTTGAGCTGTTTTGAGCCGTTCTCTAATTGTCTTAACTTTCTCCTCGGCCTCCTTGAGCATACCTGGGCCAAAGATATGGCTGTCTCCGGTCTCTGACCAATTTAGCGGGGTACGACATCTTCTCCATATAGAGCTTCGAAGGGTGCCATTGTCAAGCTGGCTTGATAGCTGTTGTTGGATGCGAACTCTGCATATGGCAAACTTTCTTCCCAACTGTTCCCGTAGGTGAGGACACAGGCTCTTAGCATGTCTTCTAGGATTTGGTTTACGCGTTCCGTCTGCCCATCAGTCTGGGGATGGTATGCGGTACTGAAGGCTAGTTGGGTTCCCAGTGCCTGTTGTAGGTGATCCCAGAATGCAGAGACGAACTGCGTGCCTCTATCGGAGATGATAGTCTTAGGGACTCCATGTAAGCAGACGATACGGGCAAGATAAAGTCTGGCTAGTCTCTGAGTGGTGTAAGTTGTTTTTACCGGAATAAAATGTGCCACCTTGGTTAATCTGTCGATTATGACCCATATGGCATTGTTTCCGTGTCGGGACCGTGGCAGTCCAACGATGAAGTCCATTCCAATCTCGTCCCATTTCCACTCGGGTATCTTATTTGGTTGCAACAGTCCGGCTGGTTTCTGGTGCTCGGCCTTGATACGTTGACAAGAGTCACAGCAGGCGATGAACGCGGCTATATCTCTCTTCATACCGTGCCACCAGAAATTTTCCTGAAGATCTTTGTACATTTTTGTCCCTCCAGGATGAATTGAATACGGAGCTATGTGACTTTCAGTCAATATCTGTTGTTTGAGGTCCTTGACATTTGGTACGCATAGCCTTTCTCCATACCACAATATTCCTTGCTCATCCATGTTGAATTCTGAGGCTCTTCCCAAACTCACTTTTCTTTTTATGCCCTCAATGCTGGGGTGTCCGTGCTGGGCTTCCTTGATACTTTCCATCAGGGTAGGCTGTATTTCGATATTTGATACACTGCCTTCAGTGACCATTATGAGATTGAGTCGGGCAAATTCCTGTTGAAATTCTGGCCTCAATTTTGGCATACTGTCGTCTTCTGTGCTGGGATTGCGACTAAGTGCATCTACCACAACATTTACTTTTCCAGGATGATAGTGGATTCCAACATCATAATCCTTCACCAATTCTAACCAGCGTCGTTGCCGTAGATTTAACTCTGGCTGCGTGAAAATATACTTAAGACTCTTATGGTCTGTGTATATCTCACAACGATTCCCAAGCAAAAAGTGTCTCCATTCCTTGAGTGCATGGATGACTGCTGCTAATTCCAGGTCATGGGTGGGATAATTCTCCTCATGCTTGCGTAGTTGTCTAGAGACATAAGCAACCACCTTGCCTTCTTGCATCAATACGCATCCGAGGCCTTTCCGGGATGCGTCACAATATACCTCAAATTTTTTGTGTATATCTGGCACAATTAGCACTGGTGCCGTTGTTAATTTGCTTTTTAGCTCTTGGAAGCTTTTCTCACATGCTTCTGTCCATTCAAATTTCTTGCCTTTCTTGAGCAATTGTGTCATGGGCTTTGCTATAGTGGAGAATCCTTCAATAAATCTCCAATAATATCTTGCCATTCCCAAGAAACTTTGTACGTTCGTTACGTTAGCTGGTGGTTTCCAGCCAAGTACGGCCTTGACCTTTTCCGGGTCTACTGCAATACCTTCTTGGGTTTGCACGTGGCCCAGAAAACCCACCTGTTTTAGCCAAAATTCACATTTGCTGAATTTGGCGTACAGTTGATGTTTCCTGAGTTCTCCGAGTACAATCCTGAGATGTTCGGCGTGCTCTTCTGGTGTTTTGGAATATATCAGAATATCATCGATGAATACCACAACAAACTTGTCCATATACTTCATAAATACTTTGTTCATGAGGTGAACGAAATATGCGGGGGCGTTGGTTAGCCCGAATGGCATCACTGTGAACTCATACAGCCCATATCTAGAGGTGAAGGCGGTCTTGGGAATATCTTCTGTTCGTACTTTTAATTGGTGGTACCCTGATCTCAAGTCAATTTTTGAGAAGACTTTGGCCTGTGCGAGTTGATCGAATAAATCATTTATTCGGGGCATTGGGTATTTGTTCTTGATTGTGACCATGTTGAGAGCTCGATAATCAATACACAACCTCATTGTTCCATCCTTCTTCTTGGCAAATAAAATTGGTGAACCCCAAGGTGAGGAGCTGGCTCGTATGTATCCTTTCTCCAACAATTCTTTTATTTGCTTCTTCAACTCTACCAATTTGGATGGTGCCATTCTGTAAGGTTTCTTATAAATAGGAGTGGTTCCGGGTGCAAGCTCAATGCTGAATTCTATTTCTCGGTCTGGCAGCATGCCCGGTAGTTCTTCTGGAAATACGTCTGGAAATTCACATATTACGGGAACCTTGTTCAGCTCAGAAACGTCCACCTTGTTTAATCTAGGTTGTTGAGGTATTTGTCTCTCTCTGGCTGAAACTTTTATTTTCTTACCATGATGGTGTGTGAGAATCACGGTACGGTTGAAGCAGTCAATAAAACCTTTGTTGGTGGTTAACCAATCCATTCCCAGGATGACATCCAGTCCCTTGCTTTCCAGTACAATAAGGTTGGCGTAAAATTTCAATCCTTCAAATTCAATAATCACACCTTGACAGTAACTCTGGGTCACTTGCTTAATTCCAGGGGACTTGACGATCATTGATTTTTCCAAGGGAAGCATCGAAAAATTATTTTGCAAAGCAAAACTTTTTGAGACGAATGAGTGAGAAGCTCCAGAATCAAACAAAAGCATGGCAGGAATTGTGTTGACGGGGTACGTACCGAGTACGATATCTGGGGCTTTCTGTGCTTCCTCTCGTGTCATGTGGTTCAAGTGACCCTTCCGGTGGTTGTCGTTGGGGTTGAAATTGCTTCGCTTTGGTGCTGAATTATTGCCGCCATTATTGAGCTTCGGGGTTGAGTTCCTTGGCTTGGGACACTGCTTGGCATAGTGCCCTTCTTCTCCACAAGCATAACAGGTAACGCCTGGGCGATAGGTGAATTCTTTGTCTCTTGCATGGAAATTCTTGGTTGGACGTGAATTATTCGTCGGGGTTTTGTGCGAATCCCCCTTCTGAAATTCCTTCTTGCTTCTTTGATTGCGAGACAAAGTAGTCTGGTCCCTTTTCCGTTTGCGGAAATCTTCCAGGCTACGTCGCTCATTTTCCAGGGTAATGGCCTTATCCACCAGTGTTTTAAAGTCTGGAAAGGTATGCACAACTAGCTGGCACTTAAGGGCGGGTGCCAGGCCTTCCAAGAATTTTTCCATCTTCTGGCTCTCGGTCATGCGTTCTTCATTGGCGTAGCGAGACAGCAGTGTGAATTGGCTGTTGTATTCTGACACTGTCATGGCTCTTTGCTTGAGTTCATCAAATTCTTTCTTCTTGATTTTCATGACGCTCTTCGGAATATGTGCCCCACGAAAACCTTCTTTGAAATTTTCCCAGGTGATTTCATTTTCGTTGGGGTGCATGTGCAGGAAGTTTTCCCACCACGATGCAGCTGCACCTGTGAGATAATGTGGTGCATATAGTACTTTTTCACGGTCCGAATACTGTGCGATAATTAATTTTCTCTCCATGTCTCGAAGCCAGTCCTCGGCCTCAAGAGGATTGTCAGTATGAGAAAATGTTGGAGGACGCGTCTTTTGTAACTCAGATAATTTGGATTGCGGTTGATACTGACCACGCTTACTTCCCATATTGATGAATTGGTTCATCATTTCCTGGTGTTGCTATTGACTCTGTTCGTACAAACGACAAACTTGTGTGAAAGCTGTTTCACTGCCCTGTTGACTTGTCTGTCCCTGAGTGAAATTTTGGTTCTGCGGCGTGCCATAATTCTCTTCTGGCTGAGTTGGAATGGAGCGCGTCCAAGGACGAGACATTTTTCACTCTGGGATATATTGTGAGAACTCGTAAGATAAGCAAGAGAGACGTAAAAGTCAACAAAATCACACACAAAGAACATTTTTAAACTCCAGGATATTTTTGGAAACACACGATTTCGCGCAGAGAAGGACTAGCGCATATCTTACACGCGGGCATAATTATACATTACATCACTCAGGATATGCGTACATAATCCTGACATGTTATTTAAACTAGTGCACTCCTCCAGATTCTACATGATGCGCAAACAGGCTACTACTCACAACCTATGTACATAAAACACATTACACAAGCCGATACATCGCATGGCGTCTACGCGTACTCAGTCGGAGATGGTGAGGATCTCCCTTGGCCTGCCGAGGGTGAGACGCAGAGACGCTGGGGAATCAACCTCCTCCTCGCTAATAGGTTCCAGACGAGAAACGTTGTGCTGAGATGATGGAGTAGGTGCCATAGGTGGAATAACACGAATACGAGTGGGTGGAAAAGGTGGGGTAGCACACATGAGAGTGGGTGCAACAAGTGGTGCAGAGCGGACGGGAGTGAGTGCAATAGCCTGGTTAAATTCCTCTGTGGTAGGCAGGCGACGAGAAGTGGCGAGTATGGAAGGTGAGTGAGAGGCTGCGGATGACACGAAAGTCAATGGTGGAGCGGTGTGCAGGAGTTCCCTCCTGCTAGCAGCACAACCATGAACTGAGTCCATGCGTGCAACTACGAGGTCATCCACCATGCAGTCGAATGCTGCCTCCAGGGCTCGGAGGTACTCGACAAGCATCTCAAGGCTTCGTCTCGCTCTCCTCTGGGGCAAGAGAAAGAGTAGTGACAGGTGTAAGGCACATGGCATGGAAGGTAGCGGTAGCGACGGGTCTTCATTGCAGGAAGAACATCCCAAAGACGGGCTATCGCCTCGCGGGCAGCCATCTGCATAGCATGTCTTTCTGTAGGCATGGCTCTCCCCACGAACCAGAGACGGCGTACTTCAGCATGGCCTCCCCTGAATTGCACCGCGGCCTGGTGCATAGTCAGATTGTCATTGATCTTGTGTGGATAAAGCGTGAAGACTGGGCGCACGGATGGCCCCATTGCAACCTGAACGATGAAGGAGAGGAGTTTGACGAACCCCTCAGGCACGTTGGCGAACATTTGAGACTCGCAGTCGTTGCCGGCCATCTACAAAAGTAGGCAAAATTCTGAGTGATCAGATCATAAATTTTATGCTGACTGTCAGAAAAATGACTACATTTGTAAAAATATGAATAACTCTATCATGCTAATAACCAATTAGCGATCGCACCTAGTGGCTTCCTACAGTCAGCCTGGCTCTGGTTACCAAGTCTGTCACGACCGACTTTTCAATAAAATGATTATTGATAAAACCGATCTTTTAAACCCAGTATAGGAAAAGTCATCCTTTCTGGAAGACAGAGCTTGATAAACAGAGAACCAGTAGCATCAAATATATTACAGGATTGAGCTGAGGCTGCTCAACAGTTTATTACAAACCCGCCAATATCTTACATAAGAGCGGTTAAGTCACGGGGGTGGATTGGCATGCTACTAGCTCGAGGAAAAACGGTGGTGGATAACTTGACTTCTACTGGCAGTACATCGAGCGTCGAGATGAGACTCGATGAATTTATTCGGGGTTGCGGAAGCGGAGAATACAATGACCAAAATAGGATCGCACGGGACTGACTGGGACTCCTCTAGGCGTCGGACTCGCTATCAAACTCTTCATCCATGAGATCGCCTTCATCAACATCTAGCCAAATCAACAAGCCAGGTGAGTACTCGAAAGTACTCGCAAGACAGTTCGGACAAAAGATATAATCAATGAATGCATGAATGCGTCATGATCCAGGATGATGCTCATAAAATAACGATAATATTGCAGTACGTGAAGAATAAAATAAATAACTGAAAACCGATCGGGTGTCTGAAGCGACGCCTCGAAAGGTAAATAAATAAAATGCATGCCGCAGTCGGGCGTCTAAGCGACACCACATAAAGGGCTTAAAAGAAATACCACAGTCGGACGTCTGCGCGACATCACAGACAGGGCTTAAAAGAAATGCCACCGTCGGACGTCTGAGCGACATCACAGACAGGGCTTCAAGAGAAATGCCACCGTCGGACATCTGAGTGACATCACAGACAGGGCTTTAAAAGAAATGCCACCGTCGGATGTCTGAGCGACATCACAGATAGGGCTTTAAAAGAAATG
>NC_041381.1:166227013-166228862 GCF_002162155.2 Triticum dicoccoides
TGCCACCGTCGGACGTCTGAGCGACATCACAGTCAGGGCTTTAAAAAGAAATGCCACCGTCGGACGTCTGAGCGACATCACACACATGGCTTTAAAAAGAAATGCCACCGTCGGACGTCTGAGCGACATCACAGACAGGGCCTATAATAAATGTAAATAACAAGATTAGTCCATCCAAGAGAATAATCTTTTAACCGGATTGATCACACATAAATCCCACCGGGTTTTTTTCACTGAGGTTGATACCTGACAAGATAAGATGAATATAGTACTTGAACAAAGCACAAGATAATTGAAGGATTTGAGACTCTGCAGAGTTTGGATGAATTGACCACAACCAACGGATATCCGTAGTCATGAAGGACTAGTTCCATTTACCGTATTTCAGTAGAAACACATTTAACTAGTACACACCCATTTCACCTCACGATGCCAGGAATCACCCTGGACAACGTCCAAGAAAAACTTTGAGACGGGGAGGCCACAACCTCGAATAGCATGGGATCAAATTTCTATACGCGCGCTCTAAGGGGTGCCCCCCTCTCGGTCCTAACCGGAAACACCCATGCCCCCTGACCGGATGACGGGCTTTAATCCACAGCCATGGAACCCTCATCCCGGCCTCTCCACTTGGTGTGTACCAGGAAAACGGTTGCAACTTACTATGCCATATCCCTCGCGGAAAACAAGTGGCAGCACAGGAAGGAAGTGAAAGGAATATGATTTGATCATGTTGACACTGCTGTCAAAGGACTGGCCTAAGCCTGGTATGTCACAACACTGCCATCTTATCCATCCTCATGCCAACACATGGCTATGCAAATATGTTTCCAACAACATAATGCTTACCGAAACTTACTTTCCGATTATATATATGAAATATAACATTTAATAGTTGTTCATAAACATGCCATGAACATACAAAAATGCAAACACGCAACAAGACTCATCATATCAAGAGTTCAAACATGCTTGCCTGGTTCGGAGTAGTCGGAGCCTAATTGTGCGAGGTTTGTAGCTCCGTCACCTCCTTCGGTATCTACGGTATAAGAAAAGATATGCACGCAACGTAAATGCCGTGAGTGTACAGAAAAGTGTTCCAAATATTTTTCAAATAAATATGATAAAAAACTAGACAAAATTTTGAAGAGGACGGAAAAAGAATCACTCAAAAATTCCTTTCTGTTAAAAAGTTATAAGTGTTTTAACCCAAGGACTCATCTGTAATGAAACAGAAAACTTCCAGGGGGTTCTGCGGAAAAGTACAGATAACGTTTCGTTAAAAAAAATGGCTAAGCGACTGACAGGCGGGCTCCACCCGTCAGGTTTGAATTTTCAAACGAGGGAAAACAGAGCGCGACGGCGCCGAGAGGCGCGGTGGTCGCCGGCGGCGATCCACGGCGAGGTAAGGTGATCGGGGTGTACCTCTGTGTTCAGGGTGCCATTCCGCGTCTGTGGGAGGTGGTGGTGGTCGCCGGCGAGTACCACGTCGGTGGTGACGCTTGCTCCGGCGGACGGCGGTTCGGGTGGTCGTGGATCTCACCGGAGAGAGCTGCGAGGCCAAAATTGAGCTGGGGGTTATCTTACTAGAGGTGGTACGAGGCTACGGTCGAAACTAGGGCGGCGGAGGGGTTCTCACCGGAGAGAACGAAGCCAGAGCCCGAGGCGGACGGAGGTGGCCGGAGTCGAGGAGGAAAGGCCCCTCGAGGTTCGTTCAGTGGCCGGGTGGGGTCTGGTGTGGTGGTGGAGTCGTGCGGAGGCGAGTGCAAGCTCGGGGTGCTATATATAGCCGCCCCGAGGCGGTTGCCGAGAATGGGGTTCTCCGGCGAGGTGATTATGGTGGCGCAGT
>NC_041381.1:166229080-166238698 GCF_002162155.2 Triticum dicoccoides
GGGGGGGGTCAGAGGTTGAGCTTCGTCGTGGATGTCCCCTGGTTCCGTTTAGATGCTGACCGCACTGTAATTTGGTCGCTTAGGGGGAGTTCAACGGAACGGGGCGGCGCGGGCCCGTCGGCGGCAAAGAGCGCGCTCTTCGCGTGCCGCGCCACAGCGACGGTGCTGCATGCGTGCGCTGGCAAGGGGGTGGCCACGCGGAGCCACCAGGATGCTTGGGCGGCGCCGAACGGCGTTGTACCGCCGTTCTGCTTCCTGTCGGCCGCTACGGCGCTACGGCCGCCGCAAGACACGCCGGCGCAGGCGGGCCAGGGCGCCACCGACGCCAGGAAGGCGCCAAGCGCGCGTGTGTGGCTCCGGACAAGCAAGCCTGGCCATGAGCTACGTGCCAAGCGCAATGTGAGCTCGTGACTGAAGTTACTGACGAAGATCGACACTGAACTTCTGAATTTCTGAAAGTGAACAGCACTAGCGCATGCAAGGTGTTCGACAGAATGATTCTAGTGTGTAGAGATCTCCCCTTGAGCTGGTTTTTGGTGGAGGTGCCTCTCATTGCACCTGGAGGCTGCCCGAATATTTGTAGAATTTTTGGAGAGGTGTAGATATGGTTTTCACCAAATTTGGCAAATCTAGTCCAAACTTGCAGTGAGTGAATTTTGAAATATTTGAACAGGAGAAGAGTGGATCAAGATGGTTCTGGGTTGTGGGTACAAAGGACTATCCAGGGGTGTTGAGTTGAGGTCAAAAGTCATAAGCATTGGGGTACTTGCTTTGCAATTCACCTAGGCTCAAAAGAAAAGATAGAATTATCTTGGGAGGAGAAATAGTTGGAATAAAGTCCAAAAATGGATTTTATTAGTTTGGACAGAATGTTTGGGTTGAACTATAGTGGGAGGAGAGGTTTTGGGAAAATTTCACCATAGGAGGCATGGTAAAATTTTGAAGGGATCAAAACCAAATAAAAGCCCAAAACTAAAAGGGTTTTCATTTAAAAAGAAACCAAATCCAAGAAAAGGATTTTGAGAGGGCAAACTTAGAAGATGGTTTTTAGGAAGGGTTTAAATGACCTCCTTTCAAACTAAGCAAGGCTCTTTTGAAAAACAAAACACCAATAATTTTGGAGTGTCACAATATAGTCTGGTTGTTGGTCTATCTTCATCACACAAAGTATTTAATCATGCAAAACCCTGATGACAAGCCAAGCAATTGTTTCATACTTTAATAATCTCAAACTTTTTCAACTTTCACGCAATACATGAGCGTGAGCCATGGACATAGCACTATATGTGGAATAGAATGGTGGTTGTGGAGAAGACAAAAAAGGGGAAGATAGTCTCACATCAACTAGGCATATCAACGGGCTATGGAGATGCCCATTAATAGATATCAATGTGAGTGAGTAGGGATTGCCATGCAACAGATGCACTAGAGCTATAAATGTATGAAAGCTCAACAAAAGAAACTAAGTGGGGGTGCATCCAACTCGCTTGCTCACGAAGACCTAGGGCATTTTGAGGAAGCCCATCATTGGAATATACAAGCCAAGTTCTATAATGAAAAATTCCCACTAGTATATGAAAGTGACAACATAGGAGACTCTCTAACATGAAGATCATGGTGATATTTTGAAGCACACGTGTGGTAAAAAGGATAGTAGCATTGTCCCTTCTCTCTTTTTCTCTCATTTTTTATTTGGCCTTTCTTTTTATTTTTTTATTTGGCCTTTTTTGGTGGGCTCTTTGGCCTCTTTTTTTTTATAAAGTCCGAAGTCTCATCCCGACTTGTGGGGGAATCATAGTCTCCATCATCCTTTCCTCACTAGGACAGTGCTCTAATAATGAAGATCATCCCACTTTTTATTTACTTACAACTCAAGATTACAACTCGATACTTAGAACAAGATATGAATATATGAATGCCTCTGGAGGTGTACCGGGATATGCAATGAATCAAGAGTGACATGTATAAAAATTATGAAGGTGGCCTTGCCACAAATACGATGTCAACTACATGATCATGCAAAGAGCAATATGACAATGATGATGCGTGTCATATAAACGGAACGGTGGAAAGTTGCATGGCAATATTTCTCGAAATGGCTATGGAAATGCCATAATAGGTAGGTATGGTGGCTGTTTTGAGGAAGGTATATGGTGGGTGTATGGTATCGGCGAAAGTTGCGCGGCACAAGAGACGCTAGCAATGGTGGAAGGGTGAGAGTGCGTATAATCCATGGATTCAACATTAGTCATGAAGAACTCATATAATTATTGAAAAAATCTACAAGCCATTGAAAACAAAGTACTATGCGCATGCTCCTAGGGGGATAGATTGGTAGGAAAAGACCATCGCTCGTCCCCGACCGCCACTCATAAGGAAGACAATCAATAAATAAATTTGTGCTCCAACTTCATCACAAAGAGGTTCACCATACGTGCATGCTACGGGAATCACAAACTTCAACACAAGTATTCTTTAAATTCATAATCACCCAACTAGCATGACTCTAACATTACCACCTCTATATCTCAAAACAATTATCAAGCATCAAATTGATCATAGCATCCAATTCACTTTCTATCATAGTTTTTATTATACCCAACTTGGATGCCCATCATTCTAGGACCAATTTCATAACCATAGAAAATACCATGATGTTCTAAGAGACTCTCAAAATAATATAAGTGAAGCATGAGAGATCAACAATTTCTACAAAATCAATCCACAGCCATGCTCTAAAAGATATAAGTGAAGCACTAGAGCAAAACTATCTAGCTCAAAAGATACAAGTGAAGCACATAGAGTATTATAATAAATTCTAGTCAAGTGGGCTTCTCCCAAAAGGTGTGTACAGCAAGGATGATTGTGGTAATCTAAAAAGCGAAGACTAATATCATACAAGACGCTCCAAACAAAACACATATCATGTGGCGAATAAAAATATTGCTCCAAGTTACCGATAGACGAAGACGAAAGAGGGGATGCCTTCTAGGGCATCCCCAAGATTAGGCTTTTAGTTATCCTTTAATATCTTGGGGTTCCATGGGCATCCCCAAGCTTAGGCTCTTGCCACTCCTTATTCCATAATCCATCAAATCTTTACCCAAAACTTGAAAACTTCACAACACAAAACTCAACAGGAAATCTCATAAGCTCCGTTAGTGCAAGAAAGAAAAACCACCACATAAGGTACTGTAATGAACTCATTTTTTATTTATATTGGTATTAAACCTACTGTATTCCAACTTCTCTATGGTTCATACCCCTGCATACTAGCCATAGATGCATCAAAATAAGCAAACAACACACAAAAACAGAATCTGTCAAAAACAGAACAGTCTATAGCTATATGTAACTCTCGAATACTTCTGGAAACCTAAAAATCCTACCAAAATAGGAAGTCCTGGGAAATTTGTCTATTGATCTAAAGAAAAATGAATCAACGCAAAATCACGTTTCTGTGAATTACTAAAATTATTTTCGTGCGCGCAAAGTTTTTGTTTTTCAGCAGAATCAAATTAACTATCACCGTAGGTTATCCTATAGGTTCTACTAAACAGAAGCAAAAAAGCAAGAAACAAAAATAAAATTGGGTTGCCTCCCAACTAGCGCTATTATTTAACGCCACAAGCTAGGCATAAAAGCGAGGATAGACCTAAGTAGTGCCATCTTTGGCACTCAATTCATAAGTAGCTCGCATGATAGATTCATAAGGTAATTTAACTTTATTTCTTGGAAAGTTCTCTATGCCTTTCCTTAATGGAAATTGGAATCTAATATTCCCTTCCTTCATATCAATAGTTGCACCAATCGTTCTAAGGAAAGGTCTACCAAGAATAATAGGACAAGAAAGATTGCAATCTATATCAAGAACGATAAAATCTTTGGGCACATAATTCCTATTTGCAACAATAAGAACATCATTGATCCTTCCCGTAGGTTTCTTAACGGTGGAATCCGCAAGGTGTAAATTTAAAGAGCAATCATCAAAATCTAGAATATCACATAAAGTTTTCGAAATCGTGGAAACACTAGCATCCAAATCACATAAAGCATAACACTCATGATCTTTAATTTTAATTTTTATAGTAGGTTCCCACTCATCATAAAGTTTTCTAGGTATAGAAACTTCCAAGTTAAGTTTTTCATCATAAGATTGCATCAAGGCATCAACAATATGTTTGGTAAAAGCTTTTTTTGACTATAAGCATGAGGAGAATTCAACACAGATTGCAACAAGGAAATACAATCTACTAAAGAACAATTATCATAATTAAATTCCTTGAAATCCAAGATAGTGGGTTCAATGCTATTTAAAGTCTTGACCTCTCCAATCCCACCTTTACCAAATTTAGCATTAAGATCTAAAAACTCTGAATCATTGGGATGCCTTTTAACTAAACTTGACTCATCTCCAGTCCCATCATTATTAAGATTCATATTGCAAAACAAAGATTTAATAGGGGGCACATCAATAACTTTTAGATCTTCATCATTATTTTCTCCTAACCCTTCTGGTTTGGCAGCCATCTTATTGACCAAGGTGGCCTGCTTGTCAGAAATTTGGGCTATTGATTTTTCAAGACAAGTAATTTGAGAATTCAAACCATAAAATTCCTTGGAGATATCATCAAGCTCTTTGTTCATATGCTCCATAAAGCTTTTTTGTTCTTTAAGCTCTTTTCTAAAGAAACTATTATGCTCAAATTGTAAAGTCATAAAACTTCTAACGTTCAATTCAATCTCTTCCAACCTTCTAAGATGAATGTCGGAGTTCTTAGGCAAAGCCATAAGAGCAAACAGGCACACAAGAAGACAAGCAAAAGAGAGAGGAGATTGGGAAAGAGAGGGCGAATAAAACGGCAAGGGTGAAGTGGGGGAGAGGAAAATGAGAGGCAAATGGCAAATAATGTAATGCGAGGGAGATGAGTTTGTGATGGGTACTTGGTATGTCTTGAATTGAGCGAAGACCTCCCCGGCAACGGCGCCAGAAATCGCACGTTGGCGGGAGGTCGAATCTTGACTTGACTTGGGGTAAGCCTCCCTGGAAACGGCGCCAAAAATCGCACGTTGGCGGGAGGTCGAATCTTGACTTGACTTGGTGTAAGCCTCCCCGGTAACGGCGCCAGAAATGCTTCTTTCTACGTCTTGAGCTTGCGTTGGTTTTCCTTGAAGAGGAAAGGGTGATGCAGCAATAGTAGCATAAGTATTTCCCTCAGTTTTTGACAACCAAGGTATCAATCCAGTAGGAGGCTCCCCAAAAGTCCCACGCACCTACACAAACAAACAAGAACCTCGCAACCAATGCAATAAAGGGGTTGTCAATCCCTTCACGGCCACCTGCGAAAGTGAGATCTGATAGAGATAATATGATAAGATAAATATTTTTGGTATTTTTATGATATAGATTGGAAAAGTAAAGATGCAAATAAAAGTAGATTGAAAGCTCAATGATAAAAGATAGACCCGGGGGCCATAGGTTTCACTAGTGGCTTCTCTCAAGATAGCATAAGCATTACGGTGGGTGAACAAATTACTGTCGAGCAATTGATAGAAAAGCAAATAATTATGAGATTATCTAGGCATGATCATGTATATAGGCATCACGTCCGTGACAAGTAGACCAACTTCTGCCTGCATCTACTACTATTACTCCACACATCGACCGCTATCTAGCATGCATCTAGAGTATTAAGTTCATAAAGAACGGAGTAACGCATTAAGAAAGATGACATAATGTAGAGGGATAAATTCAGGCAATATGATATAAACCCCATCTTTTTATCCTCGATGGCAACAATACAATACGTGCCTTGCAGCCCCTGCTGTCACTGGGAAAGGACACCGCAAGATTGAACCCAAAGCTAAGCACTTCTCCCATTGCAAGAAAGATCAATCTAGTAGGCCAAACCAAACTGATAATTCGAAGAGACTTGCAAAGATAAGTTAATCACACATAAAAGAATTCAGAGGAGATTCAAATATTTCTCATAGATAAACTTGATCATAAACCCACAATTCATCGGATCTCGACAAACACACTGCAAAAAGAGTTACATCGAATAGATCTCCAAGAAGATCGAGGAGAACTTTGTATTGAGATTCAAAGAGAGAGAGAAGAAGCCATCTAGCTAATAACTATGGACCCGAAGGTCTGTGGTAAACTACTCACAACTCATCGGAAGGGCCTTGGAGATGATGTAGAGGCCCTCCATGGTCGATTCCCCCTCCGGCGGAGCGCCGGCGAAGGCTCCAAGATGGGATCTCGCGGATACAGAAGGTTACAGCAGTGGAAATAGTTTTTAATGGTGCTCCTCGATGGTTTCAGGGCACGTGGGTATATATAGGAGGAAGAAGTAGGTCGGTGGACGCTCGAGGGGCCCACGAGGGTGGGGGGTGCGCCCACCTATAGGGGGGGCGCCGGGCACCCTCGTGACCACCTCCTCTGTTGTTTGACGTCCACTCCAAGTCCACTGGATCACGTTTGTTCCAAAAAGATCGCTCCCGAAGGTTTCATTCCGTTTGGACTCTGTTTGATATTCCTTTTCTTCAAAACACTGGAATAGGCAAAAAACAGCAATTCGGGCTGGGCCTCCGGTTAGTAGGTTAGTCCCAAAAATGATATAGAAGTGTAAAGTAAATCCCATAAACATCCAAAACGGGTAATATAATAGCATGGAACAATCAAAAATTATAGATATGTTGGACATGTATCATGTCCCAACTATTGTCACTCCGTGGTTGCCGGATCATAACACGTAGTAGGTGACTATAACTTGCACGATAGGATCAAGAACTCACATGTATTCATGAAAACATAATAGGTTCAGATCTGAAATTATGACACTTAGGCCCTAGCGACAAGCATTAAGCATAGCAAAGTCATAGCAACATCAATCTTAGAACATAGTGGATACTAGGGATCAAACCCTAACAAAACTAACTCGATTACATGGTAAATCTCATCGAACCCATCACCGTCCAGCAAGCCTACGATGGGATTACTCACGCACAGCGGTGATCATCATGAAATTGCTGATGGAGGATGGTTGATGATGACGACGACAACGATTTCCCCTCTCCGGAGCCCCGAATGGACTCCAGATCTGCCCTCCCGAGGAAGAACAAGAGGCGGCGACGGATCCATATCGTAAAACGCGATGAATCCTTCTCTTTGATTTTTTTTCTCCCCGAACGTGAATATATGGAGTTGGAGTTGAGGTCGGTGGAGTTCCAGGGGGCCCACAAGGATAGAGGCCGCGGCCCAGGGGTTGGGCGCGCCCTCCACCCTTGTGGCCAGGGTGTGAGTCCCCTTTAGTTGATTCTTTCGCCAATATTTTTTTATTCCAAAAGTGATCTTCGTGAAGTTTTAGGTCATTCCGAGAACTTTTATTTCTGCACAAAAATAACACCATGGCAATTCTGCTGAAAACAACGTCACTCCGGGTTAGTTCCATTCAAATCATGCAAATTAGAGTCCAAAACAAGGGCAAAAGAGTTTGGAAAAGTAGATACGATGGAGACGTATCACCCAAGTGCACGTCCGCGCACTCGCCCACGTTCATCACGATCCCGTGTGTGCCCATGATCGAGACCTTCCCCTTTAACCCCCTCGCAACCCCACGTCATTTGCCGCAACCGCCGCCTATCGTCGCAAGGCTGCACCGCCACGGACCCACCTTATCTGCCTCTGTCACTATCGCCCCATGCAAAATTCCGGTGAGCACGAGACCACAGGCCACGCTATCCCCCATCGCCATTCCCCACGCGCGAGTGCGCACCTCCCAGACAACCTTCACGCCACCAGAAACATCCTCCGTGCCAGATTTTGTCGAGACCCCAGCCTCGTCATCGCCCCGCCATTTATTTAGGCGAGGTAAGCCACCACCTGACGCCACCACCTTGTTCGTTTTGGTCACCGCACCCGTGCGCGTTTGTGTGACCCTTTTGCATGACCAGGAGAGCAGAGAATCAAGCATTGGCTCTACATTCAAGAAGATCCAACTTACCCTCATCCCCGAGAGAAACCGCCGCCCCCAGGAGCTTCGCTGTGTCAAGCTAATTGTCGTTGAGCACTCCACCTTTGCCGAGGAGCTCTATGATGACCTGCAAGTTTACATGATTTAGTTGTAGCTTTCATGGGAAAGCTACAAAAAGCAACGTGCGAACGTGACGATCCCCCAGGAGCTTCGCTAATTGACGTGATTCGTTGAGCACTCCACCTTCGCTGTGTCAATTATCGCGCGTTGCTTTTTGTCAGTTTTCCCATGATCCAACTTACCCTCATTCCAAAAAAAATGTTTCATGGGAAAACTGACAAAAAGCAACGCGCGAACGCAATAAAATTCCACAAAGCCTACCGTAAGCATAAAATAATTATCAAAACTACCATACATTTTGGACTCAGCACGCTGCATCGTCTTGTTCGCCCATTCTTGAGCCGTCACCGTCGTTTTGCGTGTTCCGGTGACTACTTTGACTACCTAGCGCCACCCGGTGAGCACCTTGTGCGTTTTCGCTTGTTATATCCACTTCTTATGCTCCACATCGTTTCACTTAAGTGAATCGGTACATTTCAATCTGGACCGACCGATCTCATTAATATCCAATCGCCACGACATGTTCTAGCGGTGAAACGGTATCAACCAATCACAAACCGCCACATGTCCCAATTTATAATTTCTTTCCAGCCGATTAAACCCTATAATTTCCACGCCACCAGGTACTATTGCATGTCTGGTACAAGATACTTTAAGTTTATGAAGATTTTTATACTTCGGGGCGCCTTTGAAATCTGGAAATACTTTTTCAAACTCACGATTTTTTTGAATTCCTGATCTTTTTGCAAGTACACAGAAAATTTTGAAATATGAAATATTTTCCACATTTACAGACATTTATTGAAATCCAGAATGTGGTTTGACTTTGTGAATTTTTTGAACTCATATTTTTTATACATGATTTTTTAAATTGTACAAACATTTTCTGAATTCATGTATATTTGTTTTTCAAAATTATAACATATTTTGAATTCACGAATGTTTTCTGAATCCAGATGTTGTTTTGAATTCATGAACTTTTTTTAAATATGCGATTATTTTAAAATTCATAAACTTTCTTAAGTACATTTTTATGAAATCTGAAATATCTTCTAAATTCAATACCATTTCCTAAATTTGCAAACATTTTCTGAATTTCACATTTTTTTGAATTTACTAATAGTTTTTATCTTTTGTGATCATTCTGAAATTTCACGTTTTAATTTACTTTTGAAACATTCATATATTTTGGTTTGCTTAGTTTTCTTCCTGTTGTTTGCTTACTAGATATTTTAGCTAGTGATGCTTGGAGATAGTTAGCCAGACCGCCCGATTGAAATGGGCTCGGACAGTCCTATCGTTGGAATTTCGTTTCTTTTAAATCTTTGTGCATAGGGTTTGGTTAGGCTTTTTGGCATTGGACTTTGGGTAGGTATGGCATGTTGTGATAATCACGAATTGAGAAAATTGATCGCATACCCCTTTGATCCCTTCTTAATAGCGTGAGATCTGTATAACTCAAGAATAAAAGGAAAAAATATGCGTCTCGCCGTTGTTGCAAATATCTTGATTAATAATC